>NC_042620.1:220892950-221214326 GCF_901001135.1 Rhinatrema bivittatum
TCTCTTTCCTGTGTGGTAACTCCTAAGACAGAACCTAACATTGTGTAACTAAAGCAAGGATTATTTTTCCCTATATGCATCACTTTGCACTTGTCCATATTAAACTTCATCTGCCATTTGGAAGCCCAATCTTCCAGTCTTACAAGGTCCTCCTGCAATTTATCACAATCCGTTTGAGATTTAATTACTGTGCATAATTTTGTGTCGTCCACAAATTTGATCACCTCACTCGTCGTACCCCTTTCCAGATCATTTATAAATATATTAAAAAGCACTGGTCCAGGGACAGATCCCTGAGGCACTCCACTGATTACCTTTTTCCACTGTGAAAACTGATCATTTAATCCTATCTGTTTCCTGTCTTTTAACTAACTTGCAATCCACAAAAGTACTTCCCTTCCTATCCCGTGATTTTTTAGTTTTCTTAGAAGCCTCTCATGTGGGACTTTGTGGAATGCCTTCTGGAAATCCAAATATACCACATCTATCGGTTCACCTTTGTCCATGTGTTTATTCACCCCTTCAAAAAACTGTAGATTTGTGAGGCCAGACTTCCCTTGGGTAAATCCATGTCCCTTCAAACCATGTCTATCTAAATGTTTTGTGATTTTATTCTTTATAACAGTTTCCACGATTTTTCCCAGCACTGAAGTCAGACTCACCTTGATCATCTAATGGCCCAAATGAGTCCCTCAGTGGTTTTCTGGATGTATTTAACAAAGTTCTGATTATGAGTTTTTGCCTCTATGACAAGCTTCTTTTCGAATTCCCTTTTTGCCTGCCTTATCAATATTTTGCATCTGTCTTGCCAGTGTTATGCTTTTTTTCCTATTTTTGAAAAAAGCTCTTTGGCTATAACAGCCTCTTTTTACACACCTTTTAACCATGCTCGTTTGGCTATCTTTTTTAATGTATGAAATACATCCTATCTGGGCTTACATGATGGTATTTTTAAACAATGTCCAAAGCTGATGTAAATGCTTTAAGTCTCCATTTTGAATGTTAAATGCTAGAGCAGTATTTTTCCTTAATGTTCTCCCTCTAGAGTTCTTCCTCTTTTCTATTTATAAATGTAACAATATTAAGCCAAACAAAAATATGATGATATGAAGTATAGCCCTAGCAATTAATGCATGTAAAAATAACAGCGAGATTAGCAAGCCTGGTTTAACGTTTGAATGTTTGCATTTATTTAAAAAATACTTGTGCGCTGCATGAGTGCTACTCGCAAAACACAGGGCCGATACAATAAGACGAATGCTCGTATTATGCACCCGTTTTCTGACCGCTCACACAGCTATATCTCCTGGGCACCCGATGAAGTATTTAAACGAGGGACTGTTAAAAAAAAAAAAAAAAGAGCACACTAGGGGAGAATTGTGTATCTGTGGTACTCAAATGCATCAGGCGCCCACAATTTCAACAGGTGCCCAATATAAGCGTCCATTTTTATCCCACTTCTTTAGACCAATTTCTGTGTTATTTTGCTGAGGTTGCTGAAGACGCCCATAGCTAAGTGCCCTTGCTATGGGCATCTAAATTGTGCGGCCATAAGATTTTTTTTTTTAATTAAGCCAATCTACATTTATTTTTCAACATTGCAAGCAGAAAATTTAAATGTCACAATAATACTAAGTAGGAGGAACCACAGAGGACTTTTTTTTTTTTTTTTTAATTTCCCATGAGTAACTTGCAAATTGACTTTACTCCACCTGTGGGGCTACAGTTAAGTGCTTTTAATTAAATACATTTATTACCCACCCTTCCTACATTCAGAGCAGGGTACAAAAATGAACAAATAGATGTTCAGGGAAATGTACAGTATAAAACATACAGCCAAGGAAAAAAGGGAAAGGCAATACAGAATCTTAAGGGGGGGGGGGAGAAGGTAAGCATCAAGGCCAAGAGACTGGACGAGTTAAGGGGTCAGAGGGGAGGGGTGGAAGACTAGGTAGCATCACCTGAGAGGGGACGAGTTGAAGGTAGTCAGCTGTCATCTAGGTCGGGGAGGAGGGGGATGCTCTCTTGAAGAGTAAAGTTTTTAGGACTCTTTTGAAGAATGATCTCTCTCGGAGATATCTTATTGCCTTTAGTAGACTATTCCACAATAGTGGTCCAGCAGAGAAGAACGCACGTTCCCTGATTTCTCGAGATGGGTGAGCTTTGTAGGGGGGAGAGACTAATAGTATCTGTTGTTGAGTTATCAGGGGGTGGGGGGTAGATTTTTATTGTTGAGGACAGCCATGGAGAGTTTAAGTTATGTATCGCGGAGTGGATAATCATTACAAGCTTATATTGTATTCGGTAGGAGATGGGGATCCACAATAAAATATGCCTCATTAAAAAGTGTGCATTGGGCACCCAGCAATTTCCTGCATGGAGCGGGGGGGTTTAATAGCCTCATCTACATAGAATTTACACATGATGGGCACTATTTGCTACGCATTTGTTTGCACGCACGTTTTGGAAGCCCTAATCTCCGAGTGCATCCAAAACGAGAGTCCAACCTCGCCTAGACCCATGCTCTAAGCTGAATACACTTTATTGCATCGGCCCCAGAGCATGCACAGGACACATGAATTGATCCTGGAAGGGAAGGCTCACCTGAGAGAAAAATAAGAGCAGAATTAACTTCCCTCCAGAGGCCCGCTAGACAACACGTCCCCTGTGACAGTCCCGCTCCCCAGCCAAGAAGATGCGCTGGAAGCGAAATAAAGAGAGAAAAGGAGACATGAGAGGAGGATCCCGGCAGCACAGGAGGAGGAGGAGGAGAGGGGGTGCGCGCGACAGGCCAGCAGAATCCAGGCGAGTCGGTCCAGCAGCTGTGCAGGAGCAGAGCAGCGAAAGAAAGCGAGAGAGAGAGAGAGAGGCAGCGCGCGGTACCTGCACGAGAGGCGGCTCCGTGCCCCACACGAAGCTCTGGTAATGCGGGCTGGCCGCGCGCTCCAGCGGGGACTGCGGCAGCGGCGAGCCCGGTTCCAGCACCTGCATCATCTTGGTGACGGGGCTGTAGGTGCGCACCCGCTCGTAGAAGACGTTGTCCTTGTCGACGGGGACAGTGCCGTTCTCTGCGGACCAGGGACCCGACGAGGTGGACATGACGGCGCGAGTTCCCGGGGCAGGGGAGGAGCAACTGCGTGCCTACGAGCGAGCTCTGGACGAGAAGCGAAGTCACTGTTACGCTCCAGCTGGGCGGGGGGGGGAACTGAACTGAGCCGAGCCGAACGGCGGCAACTGCCCCGCCCTGCCCCAGGCGCGCGCGGGATTGGTCGCTTTCTGCCACGTGGGACGCACCTGAGGTTGATTGACATTGGTGCGGGAGCGCAGAGCCCACGCTTGTCGGACTTCGGCGGCTGTCAAAGGTTGGGCGTGGGGGGATCTGCAACGGCCGAGGGAGATGCGCTACTGTCCCCTGTCCTCGAAATTCACTTAAGAAAGGGAATTTGGAACATGTGAAGATCTTAATTGTGGCCTCACATAATAAAGGTGTTCCCTTGCTTCCAGATGGGTAGCGTCGGAACCTAAATCACCCTGCTGCTAAAGAAAGTGAAGCTCTGCAGGACCTACTTGTACAATAATCATACACAACGTGAGCTCCGTTTCCCACACCATATGTGAAAACTCCGAGAGGGGTCTTTATATTTGATATTTTCATGCCTAGAGTCCTCGTAGAAATACGTATGGGCTGAGTTTACTATAAGACTTTCGGTGCGAAACTAGTACTGTAGGGCAAATGCTTTAAGAGAGAGATTTATGGGAACGATTGAGACTGGGTGTGTACTCGCCCAACGACCAGACTACCGGAAGTGAAATTGAAATATCATTAATGTACGGGAGAGCTCAAAAGGGTACTTAGGGCGAGAAAATCCCGAGTGAGCCAGATCTTTATTTTCTTACTTTGTTACTCTAAATTTGATTTCTGCCATTTGGGCTTAAAATGCATCAGTTAAAGTATTAAACCTGAACATCTATAAAGTATAGGCAGATGGGGATACATTTCATTTGAGTTGCGGCACAATTTGACTATTTTTTTAAAGGGCTCAAATTAAGCAGTAAATGACAAACTATTTTTAAATATGTAAAGTTTGAACTAAAAGATATTTGCACCCCACCCATACTATAAAGTTTTGTACGAAATGAATTGCTGAAGTTACAGGTAGTTGCCAGCTGCAGAGCTAAAGGGAATCCTGGCTCACACAACCAGCAGGCATGAGATGAGACAGAAAGGAAGAGGTATAAAAATAATAAACATTTTGTAAGCTGTCATCTTGGCTGTTCTTTGTACAATCTGTACAGAGGGTGTGCCTTGTAATATTTCAACTGGAGTGGGCATGCAAGTTTTATAATTGCATGCAGCCTGATTTCCATATTGTGAGACCGAGCCCAAAAGTAAAAACATGAAACAAGGAGTTTCCCAAAACTTGCTGTCCATAACCCTTTGTTTTTAAAGCCTGTCAGTCCAGAAGTGAGAACTGCCTCGGAATTGGTCAGAGCATGAGAGAAACAAAACATATTAAGCTTGCTTTTTCAGTTTGGGGGAAAAGTTTTATTTGGAAGAAAATTTCAAACAAATTCTTTCTGTTGATTTTAACGGAGCATTAAAATCACATATCTGATTCTTTGACTTTATGCTTTATTCTGGTTTGTGTTTGGTCTATACAGTAAACCTAGTGATGTGGTTTGATGATGGAGTTTCCCATTGACATATGAGTTTTCAGCAGCTCTCTCTGATTAAGTTTATTTATGTGTCCGTTGATGTAAGTAGGATCCTTAATTTTCACTTCAAATCCATAAATTCTCGGAATTTTTCCAAAGGTGACAATTGGTTTTAAACAGATTTTCATCTTAATTGCAGGTTGATTAAAGAGCAGCTCTAGAACTGTGGGTGCAGCATTGCAAGGCCTCTCGCCGCTGCCGGAAGCCAAAGCACGTGCTGTGTTTCAAGTCCCCCCTCCCCCTCCTTTCCCTTGCACCCTTGAAAGCACTAGCTGATCCGACGTTTTAAGTCCTGCCTCTCCTCCCCAGCAAGTCAAAGTGCCTGCTGCCTGGCACCACCATAGGTCCCAACAGGCTCCCTGGCCCTGCAGTGCTGCAGAGCACAGGAGCTACAGCAGGCATGCTACCAAAGAATGAGAGAGGAGGAGCCTGGCACCACCACCAGTAAGGATGAAAGCCGAGCAGTGTGAGGGAGAGAGGGAGGGAGATTCTTGGTGGGGGCAAGGAGAAAGCGGGACACGCTAGACAGGGGATGGGGGTCAGAGGGATATGCTGAGTGAATGGATGGGAGAATCTGTGTACTATTATTTTACTGTCCTGGCTTCTTGTTCACCAATATAAACTGCAATATTTACCTGAAAAAAATAATTATTCATTTTTCCATTGATTTTCACCTATTTTTGTTCTTGTCATAATGAACCCTGATAAATTCATGGGAAAAATAATAAAACAATACAAAAAATGAAAATAAAGGTCCCGAGATATAAGACCAATCCTTGACTGGCAAATGCGACCACAGGTGACATAGGGTGAAAGCTGCAGTTGATGAAGTTGTAGAGTTTGCCTCTCTTTTCTCTTTCCTTTCTTTTTGTGCTTGTGTTCACCTGGTTTCCAAGCTATGGCTGGCCAAATGACTGAGCTGCCTCTATTTGACAACTGTTGATGTCCACCTTGCAGATTATAAAGCTGTACTTGAGGGTGTCCTTGAATCTGAAGTATGGTCTTCCATGTGATCTGTGCCTGCTTATCAATTGACCACAGAGCATAAGTTTGGGAATTATGGTGTCCTCCAACTTTAGGACATGGCCTACCTACTGAAGCTGAGCTTTCACCCACCATTCTCTCCTCTCTAGAAATTTGGCACCTTTCAAGGAGTTCTCTGTTGCAGATCCTGTTGTTGCATTCAACGGTCTGCAGGCTGCCCCCATGAACCACCACTTTTACCATTGTGGCCGGGCCAGCCACTCTGCCTCCTGTCGTAGCGAAACGCTGCTGACATGCCACCAAACACCATTGGTAGGATGCTGCAAGCCTCAAGGTGCCACATCTCTCCTTAGCCATGCGCGCCGACAATGGCCTATTTAAAGGGACCATGGCAGGAAAGTTCTCGCGGCCCCTAGTGATAATGTCACCATCACTGCCCTATATGAGGGCAGTTCCTCTGATGCTCCTTGCCTCAGAAACAGGTCCAGCTACCTTGAGTAGTACATGTTGCTTCCCAGCTTGTTTCAGTCTTCGTCTGCCCAGCCTGTTCCAGGCTTCATCTATCCAGTCTGTTTCAGTCCTATCTATCCCTTTTCCTTTTCCTCAGGCGGATACCTGGTTCTGATCTCTGCCTGCACTCTGGATACGCCTGATTGCTGCCTGCTTTGAACCTTGTCTGGACTCTAGATACCTCTGATCGATGCCTGCCTACGACCCTAGACTGGCCTCGGACCACGTCTCCAGTCATCTGCAGAGACACCCCAGAACCGAAAGGCTCAACCCAAGAGGAACGTAGGCTGGTATAGGTGGCTCACCATCAACCTGAAAAAAATGGAGGACATGTACCTGCCAGCTCCCTCTAAGCCTTCTGTCAAGGGCACTCATCTGAATGCAACTGACAAATTCTGAGATAACAGAATTTGTCAGTTGCATTCAGATGAGTGCCCTTGACATAAGGCTTAGAGGGAGCCGGCAAGTACATATCCTCCATTTTTTTCAGACTGATGATGAGCCAGAAATGTCTAGCTGCCAGAATGAATTGGTCTATGATGGTCTGGATGTTCTCCAGTGAGTGAGCTACTAGTGCACAGTCATCCGCAAACAAATAATCCAAGACCAATGATTCCACCATCTTAGAGCAAACCTGAAGATGTCTCTTTAGGGTGAACCTGAAGAAGCTTCCCCTGATTGTGACTGGATGTAAACTCTGCATCCATGTCTTGGGAGGCATCCAGGAGCATCATGGAAAAGTCAATAGAGAAGAGTGTTGACCCCAATACACAGCCTTGTTTTGTGCCATTTGAGACAGTGAAAGAATAAATGGATTCACCACATTTCTGCACCTTGGCCAACATTCCTTCATGGAAAGACTTGATGATGGAAACAAACTCTAGGCAGCCAAGTTTCTGGAGGATTTTCCACAGACCATAGTAATTGATTGTGTTGAAGGCCTTGTGAGGTCCATAAAGACCATACATAGATTTCAGTTTTGCTCAAGGCACTTTTCCTGAATCTGCCCGATTGAGAACAACACATCTATGATCACCTGGCCCATTCTGAATCCGCAGTGTGATTCCGGGAAGATGCTGTCCACAAGTTGCTCCATCAGTCTGTTGACATTTTCTGTTGCCAGCACTTTCCCAGTAATAGGCGGCAGCTGGTTCTGTAACTCTTCCTTTTATACAGATTGATGATTAATGCATCTTTGAAATCCTGGGGCACAGACCCATGCTTCCAAATACACTGGAAAAGTTGGGCAAGTTTCAGGCGCATGTGATCATCTTGTTGTTTGAAAATCTCAGATGATATGCCATCCAGTCCTAAGGATTTCCCTGGTGATGCCTGGCTGACGGCTTTACTGACCTCATTGAAAAATGGTAGTGTGTTCAGCTCTGCCAGCATTGTTCATTGGGGAATGTCATTCAGATCCTCTTCAGACATGCTGGAAGGGAGATTTTGAACAAATCTGTAAACTCTGCCCAATAGTACAGGATTTTTGGTTTTCTTTGTCAGAATTTTAGCACCATCTACTGAACAAGCAGATGCATTCCTATTTCATGTAGGGCTGTAAACAGCTTGGAGACCTTAATAGAATGTTCAGTGTTGTGTTTATCTGTGTTTCGTGCAGCTCTCTGGCTTTCTCCTCCCATCATTTGTTTTTCATTTGCCATAATCAGCTTTGAATTCGTGCTTGGCTTGACTTGGAGTAGAGAGCCTTTTTCCCAGGGACTTGTCAGCAATGTACACGCTATGAAGTGTCTGCATCTTATCTAGAGTTTGAGCTATTTTGTGTCATTTTTATCAAACCAATCCTGATGTTTCCTTATAACGGAGCCAAGAACATGAGAACTTGCAAAATAGGCTGCATCACAAAATTTGCTCCCTGCTTCTTCACAGTCTGTATCTGTGAAGTCAGAGTTCTGGAGCGGTGCAGCCAGTTTGTGTTGTAACTCTTCATTCTTAGTTCTAATTTCCTTGAAGGTTTTTGCTTGTGATTCTGATTTTATGGCTGTACATGGAGGGACATCTGCCATCTGATTAGTCTGCAACTGGACCAGCAATCTGCACTTCTCATAGCATGGGTAATCTTTACATCATGGATGTCCCTCAGTTTGACTATGATGTAATCCAGAAGTTGCCCTTGCTTGGAGTGGAAGTGCATCCAGGTAACCTTGTTCTTGTTTAGCTGCTGGAACATGGTGTTAGTAATCTCAAGTTTGTGTTCAGTGCAATTGGACAGAAGCAAGAGACCATTTGAGTTAACTTTGCCAATGCCATGGTACCCTAACACTCTATTCCATGAGACTATATCACAGCCAACTATGGTGTTGAATGTCATGAGTATCATGCTGGCCCCGCAGTAATTCAACATTCGCAGTGCTAGCACTTCCTGTATTCTCATCTCGTGCATCACATTACCTACTTGAAACTCAGCCATTTGCTGTTCCAGTTGTCCCAATATTTCTTTTTGTCCTTTCAGTAATTTCCCTTGGTTATCAAAGTGTAGGGATCCTGTTAGTCCCCTACTAATACTGGATCAGGATTATAACATTTGGTTTGGGGGGTAGACAGATTAGTATTTTTTCGGGTTTGCAGTTCCCCCATGTGGCAGATAGCAATGGTAGTGTCCTCAGTGTTTTTCTAGAGATCACCATTTTGCTCTCATGGATCCTTTTTCTTTCAAGGAGGCAGCATGTCCTAAGCTGTACTCTCAGTTTTCTAAGTCTTAACTTTAAACTCCACAGAGTCTTTTGTTTTATCTGAGAGTGTCTTTCCATCTTCTCATTCCTCTTTCACCTTATTTGAGTTTGGAGTGCCAAAATCCTTTTGGACTCAGTTAAGCTTTCTTAATTTTACTTTTGTATTTAATGGAAAAGGTTCCTTTCTTGCAAAAGGGTCCTGAGATCACCAGAATCCAAGGAGAAGACGACTTCCAGCCTCCCTGAGAGGAGAGAAGATAGATCACATCCATGGCCCATGAATTTCTACTGAAGACTGGGAGAAAAAGGACTAAAAGGTATCACCCTTGATACTACAAGAGGAGGTAGGAGATAAAAGACTTAACATGTTAAAAGTATATTTTGGATAGTTCATCTAAATTGGGAAGGAAGTTCCATACTTGCCCTATATTCCAATGGGAGGGAAGAAATCAGGTAACTAAAAGAACTAATTAAACTGGAATAATAGCTGAACTTAAGAAAGACTGTAAGAAGTCAAAAACTTGCTAAAAGCATTTGTTTCATCTAAAAAACTGAAGTAGAGACTTTAAATCATCATTGCACCTTATCAATAAAAGAGAAATGAGACCAATCCTACCCAGTCGTATTGTAATTTTTTACTTTCTGCGGTTGTTAAATGGGTTTCCTTTAAGCATGCTATGTCCACTTTGGACCTTTTAAGAGCTTGAAGGACATTAGAGCGTTTTATATGACTTTCCAGGCCATTCACATTTAGGCTAACTAAATGCATACACAGCTAGGAGGGAGGGACAGATGGGAGGGAATAAAAAATTAAAAGTAAAATTGCAAGATATCTTTATGGAAGTTTGCTAACATAATGTTAGTCATAATCATACCTGCTTCATGTTAAAATTGCATTGTTAGTACCACTGTTGATGTCATTGTTGGCATTGATGTCCGTATCAATGTCAGTATTGCTGTCAGTATTACTGTACAAATTATATACGTACTGACTGTATATAATGCTCTTCGATTGTTCATTCTGGCTGTGCTTAAAACTGTTATTGTTACTGCATGATATCATTATGACTGTAAAATTGATGTAAGAATCAATAAAAAGAGAAATAAAAAAAAAGAGAGAAATGTTGGAAACCACCAAACAACTCTCATGTGTCTTATTGAATAGTGACTCTATTATCCTCTATTTTGAGTTTATCAGTGCTGTGAGCAAGAGACTTAATTATGGGAAAAGTAAAGAGCAATGAGAGGGTCTTGAAAGAAAACTTCCCCCATGCAGGAAACCCTGGAACATAACACAAATGGTATAGCCGATGAGGTGTTTATTAAGACACAGTCCGGATAGCAAAGTTAGCGGATAAACTTATCTGGTTAACTTTGGAGGCATATGTGGTAGTACAGTCATACAATTGAATGTAGCTGGCAATCTTAGGTAGTTAACTGGCTGACTATAGCCGGATAACTTTAGCACAGCTTTTTGACCCGACCAGACTTAGGGGATTATTTACTAAAGGTTTTCTCCCATTCTGTGTCTATGGGAAAATGCTTAGTAAATGACCCCCTTAATGGGCTAAGTTAACTGCTAACTTAATAGAGATGTGAATCGGAACTGGTATCGGTTCGGATTCCGGTTCCGATTCACATCGTGAAATTTTTATCTTGCAGTCCGATCGGGTTTTTTTTTATCGGCTGCGCCCGAGCCGATAACCAAAAAATACAGCTGACTCTTTAAAATGAGTTTGTTAGTATTCCCCCACCCTCCGGACCCCCCCCCCCCAAAAAATTTTTTTAAATACCTGGTGGTCCAGCGGGGGTCTGGGAGCGATCTCCCGCACTCGGGCTGTCGGCTGCCAGTAAACAAAATGGCGCCGATGGCCCTTTGCTCTTACCATGTGACAGGGGCTATCGGTGCCATTGGCCGGTCCCTGTCACATGGTAGGAGCAATGGACGGCCGGCGCCATCTTTAAAAATGGCGCGGGCCATCCAGTGCACCTACCATGTGACAGGGGCTGACCAATGGCACCGATAGCCCCTGTCACATGGTAAGAGCAAAGGGCTATCGGCGCCATTTTGATTAGTGGCAGCCGACAGCCCAAGCATGGGAGAATGCTCCCTGGACCCCCGCTGGACCACCAGGTATTTAAAAAATTTTGGGGGGTGTCCAGAGGGTGGGGGGATACTAACAAACCCATTTTAAAGGGTCAGGTTGTGTTTTTAGGTTGTGTCCTTTCTTCCCGCCCCCCCCCCCATATCGGACGATATTTTCAATCGTCAGATAACGATTCTCATCCCTATAACTTAATATCAGAGTTAGCTGGTTAACTTAGCCAGCTAACTCAACTCCTCCCAGTTATGCCTCCAGAACGCCCCCAACTTATCCGGCTAAATTCTAGCTCCCTAACTTATTAGCTGGCTAGAATTTAGCTGGATAAAGGCTGAATATAGCCGGGTAAGCCATTTAGATGGATAACTTTTCAGTTATCCATCTAAATGGTTTTTGAATATTGACCTCACAGTGACCAATGGAAGTGTGAGAGATGTCTTCTGGAATTTTTACCCAAGTTCAACCATCACAGGGGTTACAAAGGTTTGTAACACAGATGAATCCTCAAGCATTTGATCCATTTTATAGGACAAGGACGGTTCTGTTGTGCCAATATTACTCCATGAGAGTCCAGTGTCACCACCTTTGGCTTGACTAGTCCCTTTTTACAAACACCTGGGTTCCGATCCATTTCCTTAGACATCCCAGATCCTCCTAAATCCGGAGGCCTATGTGGATTCTTCACAAACTGTAATCCACTCACCAACCTCCCTTGTCCCCTAGGGACCTTGGACTGAGCATCTCTAGAAGGTGGAGAAATTGCCAAAACCAACTCACCACTCCAGGCAGACTATGGAACTCCTATAGCATCTGCTGCACATAACAGTCCAACTGTTAGATCATGCCCCAGGCAATGAGGGAGAATTCTCAGCTCCGGGATCAGTGACACTTCTGAGTTGCTGGAAGAAGCCACTCCAATACTAAATCCATTTCTTGGAGTGACACCAGCTTTCTCTGTAAGTGCCATAAGGCCATCCAGAGTAGTAGTAGTAATAATAATAATAAAAAAATGTATTTCTTACATGTCTGTACAAGCCACGGGATCAACAGTGTCAGTGGAGGACTGGAGCAAATCTTCTCCATCCTCTTCTGCATGTTGGAACAAGTGAAAATAACTTCCCAGGTCAACTTTCTCTCTGCTATTGCAGAGCTAGCCACCTTAGTTCTGATTCCAATGCCATCTTGGTGCATCGGGGCATAAGCACTAATGACTGTGGCATGCCTACTCTTGTAGATCTTTATTTGGACAGACAATTTATCATTGATTCCTTTTGGAAGTGTGTGTCCAAATTACATACTAGAAATGTACAAATGGTAAGCCAACTCCAGATGTTCCTGGTTCACCTTTAGGTTTCCCTTTCAAGTCAAATGCGTAGCCTGTACCAACTTCTTCCAGACTCAACTCCTCTGAGAGCAGAATTTCAAGCATCTTGCCTAGTAAACCCGTGTGCCTCTCTGGTCATGAGTCATTGTCTATCAGTATATACACATTCCATGTGGCAAAGTTTAAATGTTGTTGTTTATTTTTTACCGTCTTGCTGGATAACCAGCCAGGAGCAGTGATCTGGCAAGCTGTGGAGAGGCTGGGCCATTTTTAGGGTCCATTGTCAGTACCTGTCCCCATATGGGGAGAACATGCATACTTTGTTGCTAGGCAAGAAATGAATGCCATATTTGCTTTGATTTGTGACAACCATCACATATGGGCCACCTGTCTGCAGGTTTGTGGCTAGAGACTCCAAGCAGCATGCTCAGCCTGTCCCTGTCCCCACTTGCCTATCGCCACAGGATTTAGAAGGATGTCGTAACTTTGCTTGTGTTGCTCAATAGCCCGCACATGGGTGGGTTATAGTGAGAGAGGTTTGTGCAGTCCCAGTCCCAAATTTCTCATCCACATAGCTGTCTGTACAGTAATTCTTGTAAAGTGTTTCATACAGCATTCAATTCACTATGTAAATTAAAGAGCTGTATTGTGATAAAGTTTATTATTAGTATTGCAATATGTGATGCGCATGGGTTTCATCACTAAATCCATTTTGAATATACAGTATGACGGTAACTTTTAAACAGCCACGTGGGCGCACATGCTGGCTCGCGCTAATGGATGCGGCCATTTTATGACATATGTGCATATATGCGTGCATGATATAAAATAGGCTGTACGCGCGTACTTGTGTGTGTAAACACTTACTCGTAGATTTCATTGAGAAATTTAGGAAAGCCCATGCCCTGCCCCTTTTTGGAAAAAAAAGTTTTGTGTGCCTACAGTCGAACACTTTTTAAAATCTATGCAGCATGCACCGGCCCGACTTCTGCACGTATCTCCCGGCTTCGGTGCGCGTATGGCTTTTAAAACTCCCCTTTATTTGTCTACATTTATTATACTTTTTCATGAGTTATTAGAGACAATGAATATATTTATAAATTTATTGCAAGCTTCTAGTTTTTGTCACCACAGATTCCCTTTTTTTCTTGAGGTTTTTTTCCTACAGTATAACGTAGCCATTCCTTCCCCACCCTGCCTCATTTAGAAGTCAATTTATGGTACTTTGGTGTAGTGGTGCCCTTAACAGAGCTATATTCCTTTTGAAAAGAAATATAACAAAAAGTAGTCAATGTTTTTTTTTTGTTTATGAGTATTCTTTGACTCTCTGTAGGCCGCTCAGAGAGTAGCTGCTGAGCAAAGGAACCCAGTGTTGACAAGAAATACAATAGAATCTCTTAAGCACAAAATTATCTTCTGTAAAACAATTTTTTTAAGTTTTCACTTTTATTTTTCAAGAAGGATTTATAACACATTAGTTGGTAGCTCTTTTGGCAGCGTACTATACCATAGCTAGAAAAATAGATATTTTGAACCATTGCTTTAGTTATATTGCTCCTATAGTTGGAAATATAGATAGGGCCCTAACTAAATTGCAGAATGAACTTCAAATAGTTTCAGCTGAGTAACAGACAAGACACACAAAATTGCAGGAAACAGCTAATTGGCAACCCACCATAGGAAACTGCTGATTAGCGAGGCCCCACATAATCGGGTTTTTGCGGAAATTGCAGATTCCAACCTATTAGGCCTCTACCTCAATTTAAGTATGACAGTGGGACAAGGTAGTGACTAGGGCCAGAGGGATGCTGGACTGCATAAAGAGAGGCATAGACAGCAAGCAAAGGGATGTGATAATGCCCCTGTACTGCTCGTTGCTGAGGACTCACTCGGAGGCTGTATCTTAACAATGACAGAGATAGGACAGAAGCAGTCCAGAGAAAGGCAACCAAAATGGTGTGGGGTCTCCTCATCAAAAGACATATGAGATGAGATTTGAAGACCTAAATATGTGTATCAAGGAGGAGAGGAGAGAAAGGGGGTATATGATACAGAATTTTAAATACCTGAAAGGTATTAATAGTGCACAAGAATCAAACATTTTCCAATGGAAAGGCAGCTGTAGAGCTAGGGGGTCAAGAAACTCCAAGGAGGTAGGACTCAGGAAGAACATCAAGAAATATTTTTTCGCGAAAAGGGTGGTGGATGCCTGGAATGCCCGCCCAGAAGAGTTGGTGAAAAAAGGAACAGTAATGGAATTCAAAAGGGCTTGGGCTGAATAGAGAGGATCCCTATTTCCACAGGATGGAAATGAAGAACCAGGATAACCTGTGGTAACTTTTGAGGGTTTACCTGTACAGAGATAACCTGCACAGAGCGGCAGTTACAACCCTAACCAGAACCTGCGGGGAGGTATTCTGCATTGAACGGCAGTTCCAATCCTAACCAGGCCCTGCACAGGGTAATCTGCACGGAGCAGCAAGTACAGCCCTAACCAGAACCTGCGTGGAGGTATTCTGCATTGAATGGCAGTTCCAATCCTAACCAGAACCTGCACGGAGGTATTCTGCATTGAACGGCAGTTCCAATCCTAACCAGAACCTGCGCGGAGGTATTCTGCATTGAACGGCAGTTCCAATCCTAACCAGAACCTGCGCGGAGGTATTCTGCATTGAACGGCAGTTCCAATCCTAACCAGAACCTGCGCGGAGGTATTCTGCATTGAACGGCAGTTCCAATCTTAACCAGAACCTGCGCGGAGGTATTCTGCATTGAACGGCAGTTCCAGTCCTAACCAGAACCTGCACAGGGTAATCTGCACGGATCAGCAAGTACAGCCCTAACCAGAACCTTCTTTGGGGTAACCTGCATGGAATGGCAATTACAACCCTAAACAGAGCCTGCATGAGGGTAACCTGAACAAAGTGTCAGTTGCAACCATTAAACATCCAAAGACTGGAAGGACCATTTTGGTCTTTATCTGCCATCATTTTCTAAGTTACTGTATTACCAAGTGAGGGTTTAAATATGTGTCAACAAAGCAACAACACACATCTAAGTTATGTTTCATTACATTAATGTAATTATTGTCAAACCCAGGGACATACTTATAAAATATATGCAACAATATAGATTTCCTATGCAAATTATAAATAAGTATTCACTACGTAAATTTCTTGATTAAAAACTATGAAATCCAAAATTCTAAATTTATTTAGAAACTTTCAAAGTTTAACCTCCTAACAAGTATGCCTAATTTGGCACTATTTTAGGCCATATGTTTGAAGCACTCGTAGCTTTTGAATGCTAATCACAGATGTTTTGAGCTAGTCCAATAAAAAGGTATTACCTAGACCTTGTTGCTTGGCCCTTATTTCTAGAGTTGTGCTTCATTTTGTTTCATTGCTTAATATTCTTCAAATGATTAGATTGTAGCATCAGCTTGCAAGCAAAGCGGTGAAAGAGAAATTTGTAAAAAATTATGTAGTTATATAGCAAATGCCAACTTGTTGGAAGAAAGAAAGTCATGTTTCTGATATGCTAAGTTAAAAATAATACAAGAGTGTTCCCAGAGTACTGCTCCGACCTCAAAGAACTATGCATAATGGGGGCAGAGAGAGCGGGGAGACATTTTTAATAGCCCATAATTTTGCAAGCTGTTTATGCACTTTTGTACCTGTGTACCTTGTAGCTAATCATTGAAGAGAAACTTTTAAATCAGCTTTAGACGTGCATGCATACATTTGCAACTCCTGTTTGCACAGGCAGCTGATCTGTTTAACTCAGCATGCCTAGCTCTGAAAAAGCAAACCTCCACATGCTGTTTTCCTACCTGGCCTAAACATACCCCTGGGAATGCCTCTTTTTAACCTGGATTAAAAGTGCATTGTTGCGAAAGACTTCACATACTTTTATGCACTATCAGGCCGATACAGTACAGTGCGCTCCGACGCTCTCCCGCGCTTTTTACTGTATCAGCCCGTTAGATGGGGACAATTTAAAAACAGAGCAGTCTTCCAGAATAAATATCTGTGAAAACAGTTCTCCATGTGACTTCTGACTTGTATGGAAAGTCGTAATCATTCAATTCATCCCCTAAAATATGGATGTTCTTAAATCAACTAGGCAGGGCCAGTGCTAGGTTTTTTGCTGCCCTGTACGATCAATTACTGTGCTGCTTCCCCTCCCACCCCGATTCATTCAGTCTCTGCCCTGGCCCAGCTCCCTCCTGCAATCTATATTTTTAAAAACTGACACTCCTCCACCCCCTCACCTCTGTGAACTGGAACCCACAAAAAAACAGCCTCTACATACAAAGCAACAGTGGAAAAACAGGAACATTACCATTCTTCGTAAAATCTTAAATATTAAAATCAAGAAATATAAAATCAATCATAATAATAAAATCATATTCATAAAAAGAATAAATATTTCAAATCAGTTATGGCCTGATTTTAAAAACCCGGCGCGCGCCAAAATGGGCAGATACGTGCGTGGCCAGGCCATGCGCGCACTGGGGTAGATTTTCAAATAGCGCGAATTGGCCTACTTTTGCTGGCGCATCAGGCGCAAGCAAAAGTACGCTGGATTTTAGCAGATATGCGTGGAGCCGCGCGTATCTGCTAAAAACCTGGATCGGTGCGCGCAAGGCTATTGATTTTGTATAGCCGGCGCGCGCCGAGCCGCGCAGCCTACCCCCATTCCCTCCGAGGCCGCTCCGAAATCGGAGCGGCCTCGGAGGGAACTTTCTTTTGCCCTCCCCTCACCTTCCCCTCCCTTCCCCTACCTAACCCACCCACCTGGCCCTGTCTAAGCCCCCCCTTACCTTTGTCGGGGGATTTACGCCTCCCTCTGGGAGGCGTAAATCCCTGCGCGCCAGCGGGCCTCTTGCGCGCTGGGACGCGACCTGGGGGCGGGTACGGAGGGCGCGGCCACGCCCCCGGACCGCCCCGGGCCGTAGCCACGCCCCCGTACCCGCCCCCAAAACGCTGCCGACAAGCCCCGAAAACGCCGCTGCGCTCGGTCACGCCCCCGACACACCCCCCTCCGAAAACCCCGGGACTTACGCGAGTCCCGGGGCTCTGCGCGCGCCGGTAGGCCTATGTAAAATAGGCCTACCGGCGAGCAGGGCTCTGAAAATCCGCCCCACTGTGAGGATTTTCAAATGCCCGCGGCCAAGCACGTATCTGCCCGTGTGCGGAGAAGATCGGGTTTGGCCAAAAGCGGCAGGCCAGGGTCAGGATCTGGGCGGGGCATGGGTGGGCCGGGACAGCGCTATTAGGCACTATCCCACTGAAGTGCGCGCCAGCAGCTGACCGGCGCATGCAACCTGCTACTGCTTTGGAGAGCAGGTAAGTTTTAAAACAAAAAAAAAAGATAGCGGGGTTTTAAGAGTCAGGGCGGATAGGGGAAAAGGGAGGCAGGTTAGCTAGGGGGGTATAGGAAGTTCCTCGGACTGTGAGGGAACCGGGGAAAGGGCCTATCACGTCGCTGGGCACATGTGGTAAAATTCCCCCTCCTTATGCACATGCATGCGCCGACAGAGAATCAGGTACACATGCGCATGTCGGCACGCGCACATTACAAAATCCATGTCCACGCACTGGGAACTGCACGCACATGGACGCCCGTGCATGGGTCTTAAAATTGACCTTTTAATGAATAAGAGTATCACCAATAAAATATTTCCAAACGACTGATGAATAAAAAATCCAATAATTTCAAAATGTTCTATTTCCCCCCCTCCCCCCCCCCAAAAAAAATTAAATATTTCAAAAGAGCAGAAACATCAAATTACACCCAATAATTAAAACTAATAAGGATTTAAAAATCTCCTGCTCTTCATACCTGGGATCTTTTGATTTCCAGTCACCCTAAGATCATCGTGGATTAGGGGAGGTAGGGCCATACCAATTTTATCTTCCCTCTCACTCACACACACACACACAATATAACACACTCATTCTCTCACACTTTCTTTCACGTACATAGGCTCTCACAGGCACAAAACATTCACAAACATACACACAAGCACACAGGCCCTCACAGACACATTCATAGGTACATAGGCTTTCACACAAACACAGACACACACATATGTGCTCATATAGACACATAGACTGTCACACAGACAGACACACACATTGGCTCTCACACAAACACAAACACATAGGCTCTCACACACACACAAGGCTATGTCAAGCTGCGCATATTACATTGGTTGAAACCTTTATAACTTTCAAGTACTTCTGTACTGTTTTACAAACACTAATTTTTTCAGACATAGACTACTGTAACTCCCTATTACTAGGCCTTCCTATAGATACATTAAAACCATTACACTTATTACAAAATGCCTCAGCAAGTCTTTTATTAGGAACAAGGAAATTTGATCACATCACACCCTCGCTGATAACACTGCACTGGCTGCCAGTACAATCCAGAATCTATTCTAAAGTATTAACACTAATATTTAAAATCATCCACTCCAGTAACCCTGGTCTGATAGGCGTGACACACTGCAGTGAACACTAAGATCTCAAAATAAAGGACTATTGACTGTGCCTACAATACGGAGTACACATCTGATGCAAATAAGAGATCGTGTGTTTTCCATAGCAGGCCCAAAGCTGTGGAATTCTCTACCCGAGACGTTACGTTTGATACCAGAAAGAAAGAGATTTAAATGTGAGCTGAAAACCTGGCTATTCAAAAATGCTTATAACCTAACTTAAAAATATCAGAATGCAGAAAACTACAATATCAAGGAAAAAGATAATAATTGAAGAATGAGTAATAAATAACGAGAGATTTTAAGTATCTTAAGACAACTCACTATTAGGTGAAAATTGTGGAAACAGAACATCTATACAACAAACCTGCTGTCCTAGACCTTTAGTTAATGTGTATTAGAAAACCACAGTAGAGTTATATTAGTCCTTGTTGTTTTGATCTATAATATTAATGTTACTTTTGTAAACCGTTGTGATCTTCATATGGAACAATGGTATATAAAATGTCTAAATAAATAAATATGTGCTCACACAGACACACACAAAGGCTCTCGCACAGACACGTGCACACATGCTCTCACAGACACATACAAGCTCTCACATGTACACACAGGGCCTCCTATTGTCATCGGGCCTTGGTGGGATGAGCTCCACCATGGCCCAGTGGCCTACCTACTTGGGGGTGGGGTGGGGGGAGTGGAAGTTGTGCGCGGACTAAAACACGGGCCTCTCTTTCAGCTGCCGGTGGCCTCTCTTCTTCTTCAGTGGCTGGCGGCTCCTTCTTCAGCTGCCGGCGGGTTGAACTCTGCCAGTGGCTCTGCGGCCTCTCCTGCTGCCGCTTCCCCGCTGCCCCGTGTAAATGCACAGTGCGCACACCCGGTCGCGCTAGGCCTGCAACTAGGAGTGCCTGTGTAGAACATTTTTTACCGATGAACTGTACAGACTAGTGGCAGATTTGACTTTGACCAAACTGACGTGGAAACCAGTAAGAGGATGTGAAAAACGTCCCTGTTTAAAGAGGCAGGACTATTGTTAGTGAGGTGCGGACAGTGCAATTTCACAGGACGCATCTGTGAGCTTTCAGAGATGGCATGCTGTGATAGATCTGTCATTGCTACCCACCTGATGAAAAGAGAGGGAGGGGGCACTTCCAGATGTTTCAGTACAGAGCGCTAAATATTTTAGCTGTGGCACTGGTAAGAGGACACAAGATTCCTCATGCCTGGCAGGAAAAAAAGCCAAGAGCATTAATGGAGCAAAAGCATTAGTGCAAAATCATAAATATGAGAATGTAGAGAAAAGAATGCAGAAAAATGTGGGCACATTTAGAGGTGAATTTAAAAAACCCAGCACGTGCATTAATTAGGGGTGCGCAAATAAGTTGGACTCTTGCACGCCAAGAGGATTTAAAAAAGCTGCCAAGATACGCGCATATCTCCCGCAGCAGGCGCATCTCAACAGCTTTCAAAAAGGTGTGGGATGTGAGCCTGGTCTGGGTGAGGCGTGGGCAGTTCCGGGCATGAACCAGAGATATGCACAGAAATACTGAGATGCCGAGGCCCCCCTGCCACCTAACTTCACTTCTGTTAAAAATGAAAGAAAACTAGACAGATCTGTAGGGTTTTAAGGGATGGGGCTAACTGGGGGGGGGGGGGGGTAGTGAAGGCTATGAAACCAGGGGGTTTGGAGGAACTCCGTCTTAACTGGGCAAACTGGGGACGAACTGGTAAAACTGGGAATGGTGTCGGCGCGCCCCGTTTAAAATCCCCTGATTTATGTGGTAGAAGTTGGAGTTGCGCACGCATGCGTTCACCCACTTACAATTTGGCGCACATGTGCGCATGGCCACGCTATTTTATAACATGCACACATAGGAGCGCGTGTGTTATATAATAGCCCTGTCCCTGGGCGCAGGCCGACATATGTCCGCAAATGTGCGCAAGTGCACCAGGTGAAAGTTACCATTGAATGAGGCTTTAAACTAGCACAGTCTTGAAACTTGTGAGCAGTGGTGCCAATCCTCAAACTATTCTAACCCACTGTAATTCAGTTTCCCCACATAGAACGTGGATAATAAAAAGTCTCCTCCTCTCTCAAGAGATTTTCCATGCAACAACAAAAAATTCCACAGGATAATCTTTACTACAGAGTCCTGAATGAAAACTACTGAATTATTGCAAAGAGTTTGAGGATTAGTTACAGTCTAATGACATTTTCAAACACAGAATACCAAATAAGAAAAAATGGTCTTTTAAAGATGTATCCTTGCAGCATTTATAAGAACAACAACCCTGTAAAGTGATGCAGGGTTGAACAAGTCGAAGAACTTTATTCTTTCCAAGTCTCTTTACTGCTACTTCAGACATTTCTGTTTTACAAATAGTCCCTTGTATTTGCTTGACATTTCTGGTTGCTTAGTGGCTATTTCCTGTTTGTTTTTTTATTTTATTTTATTACTATGTGTTTTATTTTTTCACATACATTGCTAATATTTAGGGATGTGCAGCCAAAATAACTTTGTTTTTTTCCATTTTGGTTGGTTTTGATACTTTTATTTTGTGTGTCTCATTTGTATTTGGCAGATATGCACATAAAGGGGCAGATTTTCAAAGGGTTACACGCATAACCCCCGAAAAGCTGCCCCTGCGAGCTCCGAGCCTATCTTGCATGGGCTCGGCGGCGCACGCAAGCCCCGGGACGCGCGTATGTCCTGGGGCTTCGAAAAAGGGGCGGGAAGGAGGTGGGTCCGGGGCTTGGTGGCAGTCCGGGGGCGGGTCCAGGGATCAGGGGGCAGCAGGGGTGGGTCCAGGGGCATGGCAGCGGTCCAGGGGCGGTCCCGAGTCTTCCGGCACAGTGGCCTGTGCCGGGGGATGATGCGCCGGCGCACGCAAGTTACGCCTGCCTTGGGCAGGCGTAACTTCTGAAATAAAGGTAGGGGGGGATCTAATTAGGGCTGGGGGGTGGGTTAGATAGGGGAAGGGAGGGTAAGGTGGGGGGGAGCGGTAGTAAAGTCCACTCTGATTTCGGAGCGGCCTCGGAGGGAATGGAGGCAGCCTGCGCGACTCGGCACGTGCAAGTTGCACAATTGTGCACCCCCTTGCGCGCACCGACCCTGGATTTTATAACATGCGCGTGGCAGCGCACGCATGTTATAAAATCGGGCGTTGATTTGTTTGCGCCGGGTTGCATTGTTGTATTTGGATTTATAAGTATTCCTCATCCATTTTAAAAAACTAAGATAACATGATGTTTTATTATGATTTCCTTTTTCACTGTTATGGCAGAAAGGTGAAAAATGTATGATTCGAGAGAAACCAAGATGGCGCCCTGAGCGGGAGCACTGGCGTTAGCTCCGGACCGCAGATTTCTGAAAACAAGCAACAAGCGCAAATACCTCCAAGATGCCTCACAAAAGGAAGGGCAAGGTCCGGGTTTATCCACCCGACCAGGACACTGCTGCCGGACAACGTCTGATTTCAGAGTTCGCCGTGGCCACATCGGAATTGAGGGCGGTTAGCCCTATTGGAGAGTCGGCGGAAGGAGAGCTGTACTCTCCCGGGGAAACATCACTAAGCCCTCCGGACCCTAGAACGCCGGCACGAGCTTTGCCCCCAACGGTCGCTGGAGAAGCTGATTTGCAAACCGAGGAGGTTCGATGCAATCAGCTGAGTGGATCAGAAGGCGCCCGGACGGCTGGAGAGTCAGGAGGGATCCTGCAACCCCGTGCAGCTGAGACGCCAGGGAGAGCAGAGGAAATGGCGGCGGCTGTCCCCAGTACATCGGGAGAGCTGGAGAAAAGCATTGGACATGGGGTAAGAAAATCGCTCACCCAGCAATTTACTAAACCAGCGATAATAACCCTAGATAATATCTGGGATCTCATGACGAGGATGTCTACTAAGCTAGACAATCAGTCCTTACAACTTGATGAAATTTCAGCCAAAGTGGGGACACTTGAGAAAGACACGAGTCAGAAATTTATAGAACAAGATAATTCCATAAAACAAATAAATGAAGAAATAAAAAGCCTCCAAGCTACAAACGCTTTAATTGTAGCAGAAAGAATTTCAACATTGAGGAGGTTGGAGTCCATAGAAAATCATATGAGACACTTGAACTTGAGACTTTTGAATTTCCCGATTTTAATGGGAGAAATCCCACTTCTTTCATTTAAGAAATATGCAATGGAAGCTTTAAAAATTCCTCAGCAAGAGATTCCACCAGTTAAGAAATTGTTCTTTCTACCAAAGAAAACTAGCACTCCTTCAGTTGTTCCCCAACAAGGGCCAGATTTGCAAAATCTGACCGATTACCTTGAAAATTCTAATGTAGAAATAATAGATCGTGCAGTTCTCTTTGTTTCTTTCTTTGATGAAAATGCTATTTCTAAGATTATGAGGAATTATTTCAAAAATATCACTGAATTGTTTTGTGGGGGTCTTATTCGAATTTACCCAGACTTGGCAAAGTCTACGCAACAGCGTAGAAAAGAATTTCTCCAGATGAGACCTGAGACCTTAGCATTGGGGGGTAGTTTTAAGCTACGCTACCCATGTAAATGCATCATAAAACTGGCCAGGAACACATATATTTTTTTTATACCAGATCAACTGAAGGCCTTCTTGTCTGGCAGGAGAATCCCCGATGAGAATATAGGGACGATAGAGAATTAGATGTGACAAGGGCACCTTATTGTATTTGATTTCCTTGTAAACTCCTTTAAATATTTCCTTTCTCTCTATATTTCCTATGAAACAAGAGTGTTCTAAATATTATGTTATTTTTGGATGTTAAAAGCCTGTGGAGGAATAAGACTCTACAGACTATTTGTTATCTTCTGTATCTCTGTTTTTTCTGATACAAATTTTATTTGTATATTTGTTAAAAGATTATAAATAAAGAATATAAAAAAAAAAGAAAAATGTATGATTCTTCCTACATTGTATGGTATTATAATGCTTGAAATTATTATAAATACAAAGTTTTAAAAAAATGTATTGCATTACATTAGGAAAAATCCTCATCTTCTGAGATGGCACAATATGTGAAATGTCTGGATGCAATTACACTATTGGAAAAATAAATATACATCTTAAAAGTCAAAGATGATCATTATTGGAGAGGTTGGGATGAGGTCTTTCAGAAATCTGTACTTTGAAATTGGAGTATAAATTGTTATACTACCTCTCTGCGTGATTTTGAGTGGCTACAAAAATCAGTGAATTCCAAGTCCCCAGTAGGGAGATCCAAGTGGAATTATTTACAATATCTCACAAACATTATCACACAAAGAACAAGAGAATCCGGCCAAACAATTTAAATGATTCTAAATATATTAAAAAAAAAAACAGTGACCCAGAAGAAAGAGAAAGAGAATACATGTTTACTATATGTTTACATTTAAATTTGACTTCCAGACCTCTGAGTTATTAGCATTAATCATAATCTTGTACACATGCACCCTGAATATTATCCATAGTCTTATTGCTGTTTACAGATTGGGATTTCCTCTCCACAGGGACTGAACACTGCTTCTGCAATCTTCCCCAGCCCTTACTACTCCAATGAGCAGCAGCCAGGCTCAGAAATCAAACCGTGCCTGTCGCCATTAGGCCAGTCAGGCATAAAAAAATGATTTATTGTTTGTTTCAACAACCAATAGACTGAAATATTTAACACTGTTTCTACATAAGAACATAAGAAATTGCCATACTGGGTCAGACCAAGGGTCCATCAAGCCCAGCATCCTGTTTCCAACAGAGGCCAAAACCAGGCCACAAGAACCTGGCAAGTACCCAAACACCAAGAAGATCCCATACTACTGATGCAATTAATAGCAGTGGCTATTCCCTCTGTAAGATATGAATGTCTGTTCCATCTAAATTTGTATGAAATAGCAAAAGCATTTTTCCATTGACTGCAACTGGCAAGGTGTAAGAAAATGACACTTAGCCCCAATTGCCTTGAACTTTAGTAAAGTTTTACTTATCTTAGGCCTATATTTTCTAAAACTCCGCGGCGGCGTGAATCGCGCGGTGCAGGGGCAGGGGGCGAAGCGGCTGGCAGGCCTGCGATCGCTGCCGTTTTCGCACCCAATAGCGCCATCGTAAAAAGTGGTGCTATTGGGCGCGAAATTGGAAGCGAAAAGGCTCCTTACCTTTTCCGTCCACGCTGTCTTCGCGGCATTTGCCCCGACTCCTCCTCTTCCGGGCAGACGCCGCCCCCGACTCTGCCCCTTTTTAGCTATCGTACGTCCCTTTTCGTGTGTGCTAGCTTTAGAAAATGACTCCCTGAGTGTGTAAAAAGGGGGTCCCACTCGGTAGTAACCAAATACAGAGGCACAAAGAACCTGGGTATAATATATGATCAAATCATTTCAAATAAAAAGACCCACTTCCAACTTCTCCCAAACACTCTAATTGCAATCATTAAAACATTTTACATGCATATACATTTTTTATAATGGTGCAAATTTCACATTTCCCACAAGTCTAAACATAGAATAATATATCAGCCACATACGTTAGAACTTCAAAATAAATTAACATACACATATTCAACAATACTCATGACATATACAATACATCTTGCACATTACCCATACATATAAATGCAACATTCACAGGAAAACCTACACATAGAAATTATCAAAATATTCCACTCAGCAGATTGCTGTTACAACTCTAAATCTGAATGTATTTAAAACATATCATAAAATACCACCAAATTTCACAAGAATTTATAAAACAATATTGTACTAATTATTCCCAATTTTTTTTTTTGCTGATGGCAGAACTGAAAAAAACATTATTAGACACCTAAAAGTTTTTCACTTTGTAAAAAGGACCAATCATTTATTCCCTTATATTTCTTGTATGAGATGAAGCAATCATACTCCCTCATATATTCCTTACATAGGGCCCATATTTTGCCATCCTTGTAACCTGGATTGGCCACTGTTGGAAACCGGATGCTGGACTTGATGGATCCTCGCTCTGACCCAGTAAGGCATGTTCTTATGTCCTTATGTTCTTAAAGTTTCTTACTTTTTAGGAATCATATGCAACCAGCCATAACATATAATATTAGAAACTTTAGTCCACTCTTCTCTAGTGCATACAGAATATACTTATTACAACATTATCATCATCACTTGCAATGCGAATGTTTGCAGCATTTTATTCAAGAGATTGAAAGAGTGTTCTCTCATTTTTCCAAAATATTATTTGTATGTTGCATTGTCCACAAAGTCAACCGATTATACAACCCTCGCCCAACTTCATTTGTATTTAGTTTCTGAATCTATTAGGTCTACATTATAATGTTCCCAGCTGCCATAAATATATTTGCAGTGACCACTGCTGAAAAGGCAAGATGCTTTCCTCAGCAAATGACTGTCAACATGCCCCTACACAAAGCCCAATAGTTAATGTAAAGAGAATACTATGTCTGATTTATACAACTTTGAAGCAAATTTTTGTTCCAAAGTCTCAGAAGTAGAAGGTGAAAAAGAAAAAAAATAAAACTCTGTGGTTAGCTTGGAGAATGTCTTCGAAAGTCAATATAATCAAGAATTTGGCACGTATGGCATCATGCCACTTTCATTTCTGTGGTATGTTATCTCATTGCTCATTAACTCTTGCTGCCTTCCTCCCCTTCATAGCTTCATGGATGGAAAGAAGGAAAGACCTTTTTTTCTGGGCATCCCATGTCGTTATTTATGCAGCCAAAAAGCAGAGGATTCAAACAGGTGTTACTGATTAGCCCAAAAGGCTTGCTGAGAAAAGATGAGATTGATAAACAGGAAACATTTTAAAACGCACTTCTGAATGGATAAGGAGGGCCTTTGAATTAGCCTGACCTGTTGTCTGAAAGGTTATAAAAAAAAGTCTGAGTCAGACGTGGTTTCTCACTCTTTGTTAAAAGGTTTCTACGTCGAAAACCCCACCGAGGACTTTCAAAATGGAGCTGGAAGAAAACCAGGACTAGAAAAAAGTGCATAAAAGCCTCTACGCCAGTTTGCTTGCATAATTCTAAACTAGCATTTTATTTTTTTTTACCCATAGATTTATTGTAACTTCCTGCAACTTATTGTAACCCTTGCTTGAGGGTTTTAGGTCCCAAGGGCACACAGACATATTTGTTCTCTTCAGGGCATGCATCTGGCCAGCACGTCTCCCATGCCTAATTCTCTATCCCAGGGTGGATTCTGTCTCTAAGGGGAAGCTCTCGCCTGTGGCCCAGACAATGGTGCGTTATTCCCCGCCTGTGTTGCTGGTAGCTGCATTTTAAGGGGTGAGATGCTGGGACAAACCAGGCAGGACCAGGCTCTGGTATGAAAATAAAGTGTACTGATTTTGCTACAATTAAATTAAATTTATAATGAAGCCGAATGACGGTATATAAAACCTGATAAATAAATAAATAAAAATAAATAAAAATCCAGTTTGTCCATAATATTGAAGTTATAGCCGATTGTTGGTACAGATGTGAGTTTTCTCTTTAGGTAGGTATCCTTTATTTCAGGCATCTGGGTGAAGCTTCCCATGGTGATGTTAAGTGCACAAAGCTCTCCCAGCAGCTAAATGGGAATCCTATTGGAGGGGTCCCCTGAAACACAGAAAAAAACAGTGCAACTGAATCCATCTCATTCTTCAACACCCAGCCTGACCTGGTCCCATAAGTGGTGATCCAATTGGAGTGTCCCAGTCTTGAGCATTCTCCTTAGTTTTGTTGTTGGGAACTTCTCTTGCAGGAAAAGTCTTTAGAAAGAGGGCACAATGCTATCTCAGCTCTGGATCCCCTTGGAAAGGGATGAGTCAGAAAACCTCCGCGCAAAGTAATTGTTCAAAATACTTTCTTAATGTAAAACTGAATACATCTTCAGCCATCAAAATCTCTCTTAGAAGGTGCTGTCACTGCTCTTGCCCAACTAGGGAGTTGAGGGAGCTCATGGGTCATAAGACAGAAGAAACTGACATATTGGGTCAGACTGAGGGTCCATCAAGCCCAGCATCCTGTTTCCAACAGTGGCCAATTCAGGTCACAAGTACCTGGCAAGAACCAGAACATTAAATAGATCCCATGCTATTAATGTCAGTAATAGTAGCGACTATTCCCTAAATCAGCTTGATTAATAGCAGTTTATGGACTTCTCCTCCAGGAACTTATCCAAACCTTTTTAAACCCAGCTACATTAACTGCCTAACTACATCTTCTGGCAATGAATTCTAGAGCTTAATTGTGCATTGAGTGAAAAAGAATTTTCTTCAATTTCACTCATGGAGTGCCCCCTAGTCCTTCTGTAAATAACTCTTCTGTAAAGAGTAAATAACTGATTCACATTTACCCTTTCTAGTTTTCTCATGTTTTTATAGACCTCTATCATATCCCCCCTCAGCCGTCTCTTCTCCGAGCTGCAACATTCCTAACCTCTTTAGCTTTTCCTCAGAGGGGAGCTGTTCCATCCCTTTTATCATTTTGGTCGCCCTTCTCTGTACCTTCTCCAGTGCAACTATATCTTTTTTGAGATGTGGCGACCAGAATTACACACAGTACTCAAGATGTGTCTCACCATGGAGCGATGCAGAGGCACTATGACATTCTCCATTTTATTCACCATTCCCTTCATAATAATTCCTAACATTCCTTTTGATTTCTGATCACCACAGCACACTGAGCCGATGATTTCTATGTATTGTCCATTATGACACCTTTAGATGTTTTTCCTGGGTGGTAACCCCTATTATGGAACCTAACACCTTGTAACTATAGCATGGGTTACTTTTTTCTAAATGCATCACCTTGCACTTGTCCACATTAAATTTCACCTGCCATTTGGAGCCCAAACTTCCAGACTTGCAAGTTCTTCCTGTACTTTATCACAATCTGCTTGTGATTTAACCACTCTAAATAATTTTGTGTCATCTGCAAATTTGATAACCTCACTTGCTGTATTCCTTTCCAGATCATTTATAAATATATTAAAAAGCACCTGTCCAAGTACAGATCCCTGAGGCACTCCTCTCTTTATTTTTTTCTACTGAGAAAACTGACCATTTAATCCCACCCTCTGTTTCCTGTCTTTTAACCAGTTTGTAATCCATGAAAGCTCATCTCCTCCTATCCCATGACGTTTTAGTTTTCTTAGAAGCCTCTCATGGGGGACTTTGTCAGAAGCCTTCTGAAAATCCAAATATACCACATGTACTGGTTCACCTTTATCCATGTTTATTAATCCCTTCAAAAAATGTAGCAGATTTGGAGACAAAACTTCCCTAGGGTAAATCCATGTTGGCTGTTTTCCAATAAACCAAGGTCTTCAGTTCTTTGAACTGATAGCCCCTAAGGGAATTCCAGCCCAAAATCTATCTCTTTGTACCTAATAGAAGAAGAATCCTCTGGCAGGGAGTGCACGATGAGAGTTCCCTTCAAAAACTAGAGGCAGGGTAAGGCTAGGAGGCCTCACCTAAGAGAGAAATAAGGACATCCTCACTGCACCAAGGCTACATAAGACTGATCACATGGCTGCACTATATAGGATGAGGCGTCCAATCCAAGCCTTCCAAGTTGGGAGGGGCAGAGAGGGATGGAAGGCTCATAGATGTCAGGGTTCTACACAAGTAGCTAGGGCAATCAAGTGGCTGACCCAAGGGGGTGCCACATTATAAGGTGAATTTTAAATGCCCGACGCACTGCATCAATTAGGGGATGTGTGAATATGTTGGACTGTTGCATGCCTAGAGGATTTTAGAAGCTGCCTGGATATGTGCGTACTTGCCGCTCCGCACACAAATTCAAAGTTTATAAAATGGGAGGGCTAAGGGTATAGTCTGGGCGGGACATGGGCGTTCCTGGATTTTAACTTGAAACTAGCATGCAAATACTTATGTGCATAGATTTCGCCAGCATACTCTGTCTCATAATTTTACTTTTGCTATGGATGACATGCAAGTTATAAAAGAACGATAGATCGGCGGAGTTTTTTGGGTTTTTTTTTGTCAAAATCATTTTTATTTCCAGGACATGCAAGTCAGAAGCACCGAGTGGACAATAAAGGCAATAACAGTAACTTTATAACAACGCCCAGCACTCAGGTGCCACGACCTGCACGCACCCGTCATTTCCTCTTTACTACAGTTGCAACACTTCAGCTGCAAACACACATTCCCACCCTCATTCATAACCAGCACATGCATCAACAATCAACACCCCTGTCAACCTACTATTCTATGTAACCCCTTCCCCCCCCCCCTCAGGAGTCCAAGTAATGGAGATCTTTGCAGGCCCCATACATAAAGTGCACCGGTAGTGTCCAAGCTGCTACCGGAAAAAGAGGAAAGGTGCAACATTGGTGGCGGAAGTCATTGCCAGGTTGTTTGGTATCCAGTTGCTATTAAGGAGTTTTGTACATCCTGGGGTAGTAGAGAGAAACAGGCGGACAAATCTTCGCAATAGGGTTTATCATATAGGCGAGAGTTCGTACGAACGGCTATCCTCTCCATTTGCATAGCCGAGGCAAGCCGAAAGTACCAGGTGTGAAGTGTGGGACGTGTAGCAGGCTCGATCCACGTAGCTAATATCGTGTGGCATGCAAGAAGGATGGTGGTTCGCCCAAACCTGTCCATTGCCACCTCAGACACGGCTACGTTTCCCCATACACCAGACAAGAGAAGACGGCCGGACCATCTGAGATTGACCTTTAGACATTGCGCAATGAGTGTGAGAACCCCGTCCCAGAATACCTTCAGGGTCGGGCAAGTGAAAAGTCTATGGGCCAGGGTACCCAAGTCCAAACCACATTTGACACACTGAGCAGATGGCAAGCGGCCCATGCGATATCGTTGCACACCATCACAAATAAGATGGTGTAAGATTCGGAATTGTAACTCTCGGAGAGTGACGTCCGGTAATGTTTTATACATTGACTTAAAACAGGTAAGAATATTTGAAGCTGTGAGTTCCTCACCCCAAGCCTCTGTCCAGTACCGCGCCACAGAGTGGACGTGATGAGGTTCCCTATATTCCTTGCTCAATGTACTCCAACCTTTAATAGAGTTCTGTTTGATAGCGAGATCGAAAATCCGCTGGGCAAAGGTCGATTCCAGGTAAAAAGCCTCTGGGGTCCACTGAAAGGAATGAAGATAGTGGCGAGCCCCCCCAAGTTGGCCAAAAGTTCCTTTTGGGTGCAACGAGGGTCCCGGAGCGAACGCGCGGGGAATCACGTGACGCCGCGTCACTCCGACGTGACGCTGACGTCACGTGCTCCTCGCAAAGGAGTTCAGAAATGGGGTCCTGACTCCCCGCTGGACCACCAGGGAGTTTTGGTAAGTCTTGGGAGGGGGGGGGGATTAAGGAGGGTGAAGGGTTTAAATTTTTATTTGCACGTATGGACATAGACTCAACTTATGGAATTCTCCATATGTCCATATTGACCGAAATTGACCCCCCCCTTTCGACTTATGGACTTATGAACATAAACTTTTGGTCTGCACATCCCTATCCTGTAATATGGTAGCAAGTATCACCATTTGGAGGAAGCATGAAAAGTACTGTAGAAATGAATCCTGTTGTGAATTTTGTGAACAAGAGCAGCCAAGTTGGGGATACTCTTTCAGTGTGATTTACCTTCTTGGAAAATTGCAAATTTTGTGTACAGTTCCAGTTCCATGCCTTCTTATGTCCACCATACTATCTGTTTGAACTACTATCAGAAGAATTCACACTAAGACAGGCTACAGAAGAAACTAAATCCTAAACGAAAGCTGCACGGTGTTATGGTTTGAGGTGTTTGAGCGGATTCTCGGGGTACTGTGGAGGTGACCACGCCCACAGGGAGGAGCCCTGTCAGGAACCACAGTACCAGGCTAGACTCAGGACGCACAAACACAGAGATTTGTAAGAACATAAGAAGAACATAAGAAATTGCCATGCTGAGTCAGACCAAGGGTCCATCAAGCCCAGCATCCTGTCTCCAACAGAGGCCAAACCAGGCCACAAGAACCTGGCAATTATCCAAACACTAAGAAGATCCCATGCTACTGATTCAATTAATAGCAGTGGCTATTCCCTAAGTAAACTTGATTAATAACCGTTAATGGATTTCTCCTCCAAGAACTTATCCAAACTTTTTTTAAACACAGCTACACTAACTGCACTAACCACATCCTCTGGCATCAAATTCCAGAGCTTTATTGTGCATTGAGTGAAAAAGAATATTCTCCGATTAGTCTTAAATGTGCTACTTGCTAACTTCATGGAATGCCCCCTAGTCCTTCTATTATTCGAAAGTGTAAATAACCGAGTCACATCTACTCTTTCAAGACCTCTATCATATCCCCTCTCAGCCGTCTCTTCTCCAAGCTGAACAGCCCTAACCTCTTCAGCCTTTCCTCATAGGGGAGCTGTTCCATCCCCTTTATCATTTTGGTTGCCCTTCTTTGTACCTTCTCCATCGCAACTATATCTTTTTTGAGATGCAGTGACCAGAATTGTACATAGTATTCAAGGTGCGGTCTCACCATGGAGTGATATAGAGGCATTATGACATTTTCAGTTTTATTAACCATTCCCTTCCTAATAATTCCTAACATTCTGTTTGCTTTTTTGACTGCTGCAGCACACTGAGCCGATGATTTTAAAGTATTATCCACTATGATGCCTAGATCGTTTTCCTGGGTGGTAGCTCCTAATATGGAACCTATCATTGTGTAACTACAGCAAAGGTTATTTTTCCCTATATGCAACACCTTAAATTTCATCTGCCATTTGGATGCCCAATCTTCCAGTCTTGCAAGGTCCTCCTGTAATGTATCACAGTCTGCTTGTGATTTAACTACTCTGAATATTATTATATTATATTTATTTATAATTATTATAATATTATTATTATTATTATTATTATTATTAAACAGCTGATGAGTTCCACCAGAGGTGGCAGTAGTGAAGCAATCCAGATATAGCAGTCCAGGGATCCTCAGCAGAGGGGACCCGTCTCACTGAGATGGGTAGGGAAGTCCGGTTGCAGGTTCCCAGTGCAGCAGAGCTGCACTGGGAACAGACTGATGAGACAGATTGATGAGAACAGACTAGATGAGACAGACTGATAAGTTAGATTACTCACTAAGTTGGTAGCTGATGGTAGCGATTCCAGTAGGCAGAAGTAGATGGTTACAGGCACCGAGGCAGGGAGAGCAGGCCCTCGAGGAGCGAGTACCTGATCCCAGTAAGGCACCTGAAAGAAAGCAAAGGGCCCCCGAGGAGCGGGCACCCAGGTTAGAGAATACCCCGAAGGGCAGAGAGGGAAGCGGCAGAGTAGCTTAGACCGGACAAGTCCAATCCTTGCTAACTCAATGAGCTAGCAAACAAGTGCAGGATAAAAACCCAGATGGCGTGACGACGCTCAAGGGGGACGCCCCTGAGGGTCCCGCCATGACGTGGATAAAGACGTAGGTGGTGCGCGCGTGTGCACCCTACGAGGCCTTTAGGAGAAACATAGCGTGAGGTTTTGCCATAGCCGTTCCGGGGACGCCAGAGAGCGCGGCTTGCAGATGTGGCAGTAGCCATCTTCCCAAGGCTAGCGGGGAGAGTAGAGAGAGAGAGGTGAGGCACAAAGGTCGAAGCTGTCTGAGACTGATGGATGCAACAGTACCCCCCTTCAAAGGGCCCCCTCCAGACCTCCTACCTGGTCTAGGTTTCTGAGGATGCGTTCTGTGGTATTATTAAAGCATCTCTTTATCCAAGATATTTGCCAAAGGTTCCCAAGAGTTTTCTTCAGGTCCATAACCCTCCCATGACAGGAGGTAGTCCCAAACTCTGCCTCTCTTTCTCACATCGAGGATGGCTTCTACTTTGTACTCGATGTCTTCTTCTGCATCAATAGGTGTAGGTTCCGGTGTCTTAGAGGAAAACTTGTTGAGAATGATCGGTTTCAGTAACGAGACATGAAACGCATTATGAATCTTCATTGCTGGTGGAAGTTTTAGACTGTACGTCAGAGTACCCAGACATCAGAGGATGGAAAAAGGTCCGACAAAGCAAGGAGCAAAACAAGCTGTTGGTAACTTGAGTCTTAAGTGTTTTGTAGACAGCCAGTCTTTATCACCAGGCTGGAATTCAGGAGCCTTGCAGTGGTGGGCATCATAGCCTTTCTTTGCTATTTGTCCTGTTTTCTGTAGCATCTATTTAGTCTTAGTCCATAGTAGATGGATATCTTTGGCAGTAGATTGAGCTGCCGGGGATGACACTGAAAGTGGAAGTGGTAAAGGCAGTCGTCCGTAGACCATTTGAAATGGTGTAGATCCAGTGGATGTTGCTGGATGAGAGTTGCAACTTTCTTGAACCACATATCTGGAGATATGCCTTAAAAAGAATATCTGGTCTTGTCCCATAAAGATTTTCTCATTTGCATTATTTTGTGGACATCTCTGGAAACAGAGATCTGGGTGAGGCAGCATTATTGATGGAATAAGAGGTGACAAACAGATGCACTGAATGTTTTTGGCTTTTGATTGTAGGCCTAGTGTCTGTGAAAAGTGTATGTGTGGGAAAAGAATAACATCCAGTAAACAAGATAAATGCTGCTGTGAAAACTTACTAATAATTGGTTGGCTCAATTTGTGGGCCATCAATGACGAAATTATAGGACTGTGGTTTTATCAGCTGGCATTACTAAAGAAACCAGCAATTTGCAGATTACTGCTTTGCTATATTCTCCTCTGCTCTTGAGGAAAATAAGATAACATTAGCTTACTTAATTTGCCTTTTCAGAAAAGGAAGACAAAGATGTACAATGTCATTATCGCGGGGGGGTCATATAGTTTCTGTCTCCCTCTAAGCTATTTCTAAAGAAAACTCCACACAGAATGCTAGTTCCAAATGCTTTATTTAGTCAAAGTTTTCTCCCACTGGGTGGCTGTAAGAAAAGCACAAGAGGTGAATTTTAAAAGCCTAGCGTGCACATTAATTAGGGGATGTGTGAATAAGTCAGGGTCGCGCACGCCAAGCAGATTTTAAAAGCCGCCAAGATACGCACGTATCTCTCGCAGCACACACATCTCAAAAGTTTTAAAAAAGTGGAGGGATGTAGGCATGGTCTGGGCAGGGCATTGGCATTTGGGGGCGTGAACCAGAGAGGTGCACTTAAATACTTATGCGCCCCGGCGCACAGCGAGGTCTCCTGCCATGTAACTGTACTTCTGCTATGGAGGATATATAAGTTAATAATTAAAGAAAATTAGGCCGATCTGCGGGGTTTTAATGTTGGGGAAAAATAGTGGAGTGAAGGTTATTAAACTAGGGAGAGGGTTTAGAGAACCTATCTCATAACTGAGTGAACTGGGGACGAACTGGTAAAACTGGGAATGGCATCAGCCCGCACTCTTTTTAAAATCCCCTGATTTACGTGGTGGAAGTGGGATTGGTGTGCACAAGCAAGTGCCCACTTAAAATTTAGCGCACGTGCGCATGGCCAGGCTGTTATATAACATACGTGCATATGTGCGCGTATATTATAAAATGGCCACATCCCTGGGTGTGGGCCGACATATGCGCACAAATGTGTGTGCGCGTGCTGGTTTGAAAGTTACTGTCCCTGTATTCAGACGTTTGCACAGAGGATGTCCAAAATACTTGGCAGAGATGTAAGTAAGCTGTCAGCTCTCACCATCCCTAAGATACTCCAATCTGGATTTTCTTGTGATTCTGTTACTGTCAGAAGCCCATCTGGCTACCACACTCAGTATTAAGTTCTATTGCATCAATCATCTGGAATGAATTGCCTCATGAGATCTGGTTATCTGCAGTTCTGAAAACAAGTGAAGTCTTGGTTTTATAACCAGACTTTTGAATTAAAATAGATCTACCAGAGACACCACTAGTATGTCTTAGAAATTCGGAGGAAGAAGAATTGATAGGGGGAGGGATTTGTTTTGTTTGTTTTTTAATATATTTTATGTTCCTGATATTATTGTATGGGGATAATATCCCACTCGCATGAACTTCATTGGTTATTGATCGACTCGCACATAAAGGTGGATTTTAATAGCGCAACGTGTGCATTAATTAGGGGATGCGCGAATATGTCGGGCTTGTGCGTGCCAAGCGGATTTTTAAAAGCTGCCTAGATAGGGGCATAAATGCCGCAGCGCCCACATCCTGGAGTTTTTCAAAAAGGGGTAGGGCATGGGCATGGTCTGGGCAGGGCATGAAGCTGAGATGCGCATGTAAATACTTGCATGATCCAGCACGCGCTGAGTCCCCTTGCCCCGTGACTTTACTTCTGCTATGGATGATATGTAAGTTGTAAAATGAAGCTAAATCGGCAGAACTGCGGGGTTTTAAGGGGGGGGAGGGGTGAAGGCTTTTAAACCAGGGAGGGTTTGGAAGACCTGTCTCTTAACTGGGTGAACTGGGGATGAATTGGTAAAACTGGGAATGGCGTCGGCATTTGCGCGCACCTGCATGCACCCACTTAAAATTTGTCACACAGGTGCACGTGGCCAAGCTATTTTAGAACATGTGCGCATATACGCATGTAAGTTATAAAATAGTCGTGGGAGAGGGGGAGAGGCGGGTCTCCCGCGCTATTAACATTTTTATTTTTCTTTAAATGTGCTGTTTTGGGGGGGGAAGGGCGGCCCCAGAGGGCCTTTGCAACTCGGGTGGGAGGGAGGCAGGAAGACAGGCCGCATTGGAATATTTTTTTTTCTTGAGCATAACTTAACCAGATATATTCTTTTTTTAATATATCCGGTTAATCCTCAAGTTATATGGCTAACCAAAGCCAAATAACTTTATACATAACCGGTGATATTCAAAAAGAATATCCGGTTATGTGTAACATTATCCGGCTATGGTTAGTTGGACGCTTATCTCACTAAGCAACCTACTGAATATGGGCCCGAAGTATTTAGTTAGGTTTATTTTTTAAATCGTGTATTGTCTATTTATGTTAATATCTGATTTTATTGTACACTAGTTGCAATGTTATTTTTAATGTTTCCCACTAGGAGTATATGTTGGGATCTAGCAGGCTAAAAATCAAACCAGATAAATAAATACATTGTTTTTATGGTTTGTGCCAGGAATCTACTTTGAGGGTTAAAGAAAGGCAGAATAGCAAATATTAATAAACAAATAAAACTTAAAAATTGTCTGGACATCACAGACTTCAGCCCTTTCTCCATCTATCCAAAGTGCATTTTAGATCCAAGAAATGTTGCACATTAACAAACATCGCAATTGTGACATCCTGTTCATAACAGTCTATACCAGGTGCCAGTAGGTTTTTTATTTCCATTATCATGTTTTCGAACGCAGCTTTCCAGTCGTCCTAAGCAAGTCATTAACGCACAACACAAATTCCTGCTTATGAAAGCTGCCTAATTCATGAGATTGGTTTACATGCGTGAGCTTTGTATGTGCAGCTGAAAGAGAGACAAGTGCCCTGGGCCAGGGAGTTAACATTCTGTCTCTCAGCAGCACTTCTGCATGATAAGCAAGGGGAGGCCAGAGAGACTTCAAACTGCAGAGGAAAATAGGATTGCCAGCTGCCTCCAGTTCTTCAGAGCAGGCTGATCCATTTCTGGCTTTACTCCATGACATTCATAGACTTGTGGTCCTGTTTTCCTTAGGTACGTCAGAATGATAAGTCCAAGCATGCAGTGGGACTAGATCAACCTGTCCTGAAAAGTTAGAGTCAGTTTGCAGGTAAACAAGCAGTTTTTAGATATTCCCTTGTCTCTGGAGGTTATCATGCCTACGCAGAACCTTGAAATTATTCATGTGAAAATCCAAGGGATATCAGAACAGTTTTGTTGGAAATAGAGGGTGGCCTAAGCAAGGAAGAGTGTTTTTTGAATGGGCTGGATTTTGTGTGGGTAATGGATGGATGAGTCTGCTTATTTTTTAGTGGGTTTGGGCTTGTCATGTTGCATAGTTTGTTAAGTTGTTGCTTAAGTAATTGGGTTGTGTTGGGGCTGGGATTGGTTTGGTGAAGGAAAACTTGTCCAACCCAGTCCCTGGTTGGGGAAATTTGGAACAGTAGGAATAATTGTTTGTTATGATGATTATTATATTGTATTTATTATTGTATATTATATGCTGATTTTGTATTTATATGCATTTTATGTTTTATGAAACTTATGGTAGCAATCCACTTTGGGCAGTCTTGAAAGGGTGGGATATTAAGGGGGTAATTTTTAAAAGTATTTACTTTCTTAAAATTGTGTTTTACACATGTAAATGCACTTTACGCATGCAAGTGGGCTTTTGAAAATTGCTACAATATATACCATTGAATTGTCAATAGGTTTTACACGTGTAAATGCACTTTACATGCGTAAATGGCTTTGAAAATTGCTACAAAACTATGTTACATTTACATGTGTAATTCATTTGAAAATTACCTCCTTAGTATAAATAGAAATAGAAATCATTGTTGTTGCATTTGGCCAGTCATGGGCCTGTCCCACGACCGGCCGCTCTTACCTCCAGCCCCAGGACGAAGGCGGCCACTACGCTGCAGCTGGGCCCTGGGTGAAGACATGGCTGGCTGCTATACAGGCCCGATGCACTGCTCTAGGAATGCTGCTCAGCTGAGTGGGGCATCTCTAGGCGCACACCTACGCAACTCAGGCATTTTTAAAGGGCTCGCAGCGAGAAATCTACTGCGGCACGCATGGATGATATCACAGGCTCTGCTCTGCCGCAGACACCTCAGCAATAGGTCAAACTCCTCGGAGTAGCTGTTTACCTCTTCATTCCTGGTTCCGGTTCCTGCTCCTGTTCCAGTGCCTTGTCTTCATGTTCCTGGTTCCTTCCTCTGTCTTCAGAGTTCCTGCATTCCTGACTTGTGTTTCCTCATCCGTCTTCAGTGTTTTCCTGCTGTTCCACCTTGCTTTATTTCCCCTGGATTGACTTCTCGGCTTGACCTCAGTTCAGATCCCTGGCTTTGTCTTCTTTGGATTTCTGACTTGACTTTGGACCGCTCCTTGACTACATTTGTCTTCTGCCTGCCTTGTGATCACTGCTTGGTCCTCGTCTTGTTGAATTCAGTCTGCCCCTGACCTCGGCCTGCTCTTGTCTCTGCTGTCTGCTGCCTGTCCCTGACCACTGCTTGGAGTGACTTCATTCTACTCCCGCTGGCCAACAATATCTTCTGCGATGGATTCATCTCTTCACAGAGGCTGCACCTAAGTCCAGTCAGCCCTGGCACCCGAGGGCTCAACCTAAGAGGAAGGAGGGCTGGTTTTGACGAAGTTCCTGTTGGGCCTCTGCTCCAGCCAGCTCCACTTGCCGATGGTGAGGACCTGCAGGGCCCCTCCCTGTGGGTAGCACCTCGGTCCAGAGCTCCACTTCACAACAGATTGCTGAGGTCACGGTTATGGGGGATCTCTTGGCCTGGCACAGAAAATCCAGCAGCAGCAACAGTTCCTCGAGCTCTTGGCAGGCTCCATGGAGTGGCTCAGCATCTGCCTCAAAGCAATTGCAGCCTCTGCAGTCTTTCCGCTTCCTGCAGCTGCATCCATTGTACATCGCCCGGTTCCTCCTCGGTAGGCGGGAGACCCGAAACAGTGCCGTGGATTCCTGAATCAGTGCTTTATGCATTTTTCACTTCAGCTAGCTCAATTTCACAGAGACACTGTCAAGATCACCTTCATACTCTCCCTCCTGGATGGGAAGGCTTTGGTCTGGGCCTCTCCCTTGTTGGAGCATGGGGACACATTGGTACAGGACTTGCAACAATTTGTTAAAGCTTTCAAGTTTGTGTTTGATGAACCAGGTCGGCTTTTACATTTCTGGCATCTTTTACATCTCTGGCAGAGCAATTAGCCCTTAATGCACTATGCCATTGAGTTCCATGCTGAACTGGAGGGAGGAACTGGGGTATCTTTCTGGAAGGGCTGTCAGTGTGGGTGAAGGATGAGCTAGCCACTCAGAAACTTCCCAAGACCCTGGATGCTCTTATCATCTTGGCCAGGTGAATTGACCACTGCCTCCAGCAACGGGCCCGGGAGCTGCATTCTCCTCATAGGCAAGTGGTGCTGGCCCCATTCTTTTTGTGCCACCCTCTTTGCAGTACTGACGACAGCTCCCATCTCTGCATGGGCCAAGGAATCTATGCATCTAGGACAGGAACGCCTCTCCCATGTTGCGACCGCTGGCTACGGATCCTGATGCAGACGCGGTCGCTAGCTCATGGGGGAGTGTGAGCCCCTGAACCACGGCATGACTCAGGGAGGAGCCCCAAGGCACACCATGGGAGGTGAGAGCATGCAAGCACGGGCGGAGCAAAAACAAAGCAGAACTGGAACCAAGGCAAGGAACTTCAGAGCAGGAACAAAGCAGGATCAGCCCTCCGCTGGACCTACATGCACCAGTGTGACCCAGCAACGCAATGCTGGTCACGAGAGTAGACCCTGGCCACTCGGTAGCCCTTTCGGACCCGCCACTTGGGAACGACGAGTGTGTGAGGCCAGATGAAGGCTGAAGACAGGAACAAGACAAGACAGGAACTCAGGAACTAGGAAAACTCGGACAAAGACTCAGGTTACTCGGAAGACTCAGACGAAGACTCAGGTTACTTGGAAGACTCAGACGAAGTCTTGGAAACTCAGGAGACTCAGACGAAGACTTGGATACTCAGGAGACTCGGACAAGGATTCAGGTTACTCAGAAGGTCTCAGGCAAGGATTTAGGATTCAGATGAACATACTGGGAGAGAACTGCATTGCAGTGCGCCCTATACAGCCGCCCATGGCTGGTCGTGGACCATGCTGAATGAGAAGTAGACTCCAGGCGAGGAAGTGGAATTTGAGACTGGAACATGATGAAGATTCAGTAGAGGCCTGCACAGGGGCACGCCTTACACAACTGCCTGTGGCTGGTCGCGGACCACGCTGAAGCGGAGCAGGTTCTGGCAGAGTCTTAGGCATGGACAGAAGCAGATACAAGGGACTCCAAAGACCAGGACAGATTCAAGACTCAGGATTCAAAACTCAGTATTCTGAGAAGCAAAGCATTAAAAACAGAAGTCTCTAGGAGGCTTGCGCTGCAGATGAGAAGAAGGCCTTGTACCATGAAGCACCTTACACAGCCCCCCATTGGCTGGTCACGGATCATGACGGTGGCACGCCAGGAAAGTTGGGTGCAAGGAATCTGGGAACTGGTTGCAGAGGCGAAGACAAAGACATCAGGACCAGGACATGGAACATCTGGAATATCAGGTCTTTCAGGAACGGAACGACGGAACATCAGGAAATCTGGAACATCAGGACTTGGAACAGGCAACGAAGGAGTTCTGACGGAGGACAAGACCAGGAACATCCGGACAAGGAGACCAGGAACACGGAACGAAGAGCCATCTAAACAAGTGAAGACCACAGAGGACCTTGACCCGAAGAGGAACACAGACAACTGTGGATTCTGGAGGCCTCGAGGAACAGGAACTGAGCCCTTAAATAGGGCTGAAGCAGGAAGTGGAGTGAAGAGGAATTCCAGTGGGGCTGCAGGCTTTTTCCGCCACTGGCACTTTAAATAGATTGAAGAGTCGTGTGCCGGAGCCTAGAGGAGGGGCCCAGAGATGAAGCAGGACCATGGACAGTGGCGTCCCTGCCACATGGACAGCAGGAGCAGGCCCCGGCAGCGGCTTCCTGGTGGTGGCACAGGCCGCGAAAAGGATCTCTGGTGGTGGCCATTAGGCCGCAGAGGTGGAGGCTGCGGCAGAGGCCCAGACCGCAAGGTGAGGGCGTCCTGGGGCATCACTAGGTCACAGAATGAAGAGGTCCCGGCGGCGGCTCAGGGCCGCAACGAAGGAGGTAGCACTGGAAGCAGTTTCCAGTCACCCAGGGAAATCCCAACGGGGAAACCCCCAGCTGCAGAGGCGTAGCTCCAGCAGCGGCACAGGCCGCGAAAAGGAAGGTTGGCGGCGGCACTAGGCCGCGAAGACAGATAACAGCGGCGGCCTGGAGTAAGTGGTGAGGCCTGCTCACAGGATGGGCTCCGGAAGCAAGATCGTAACATCTCCAGAGGAGAGGCTCCACTGCCGCAACCTGGGCCTCTGTTACTATTGTGCTGGATCTGGGCATCAGCTGGCATACTGTTCCCAGAAGCTGGGAAACTAGCAAGCCTAGGATCTAGTGGGAAGGTGATCCTAGACTTCACCACGCCTACTCCTCAACTCACCCTCCCAGGGTCTATTTCTGTGGACAGTAATGAGTTCCCCACTTTAATGCTGGTTGACTTGGGCACCAGAGAGAACTTTATAATGAAAGCCCTAATTGGCCATCTATGGCTTCCTGTGGTCCCCCGAAAGATGCCACTAATTATCTCCTCCATTCACAGAGAGCGGCTTCCTGGTCGGATTACTACAGCTATGACCCCCTGTGCCTCCGCACGGGCATCTTGCATGTGGAGAGTATCGTCTTCCACATCATTGACAAGGCAGTACACCCCATTGTATTTGGAGCTGCCCTGGATGCAACTTCAATCTCCTCACTTTGACTGGGACTTGCTTCAGCTGATGAGCTGGGAGGCCCATTGCCATGATTCCTTCCTACAGTGAATTGAGCCTCCACTGACTCTGCCCCTGGCAACGACTTTGTTGGGACTGCCTCCTCAGTATGCTGAATATGCTGTCACATTCTCCAAGAGAAAGGTAGAGACGCTGCCTTCCTACTGTACGTTCGACTGTGCCATCAATCTGCTACCTGGTGCTGATCCACCACAAGGAAGGGTATATCCCTTGTCAGTCCCATATACTGCATCCATGTCTGAGTATATTAAGGAGAACCTTGACCAGGGTTTCATTAGGCTTTCCACGTCCTCCACTGGGGTGGGGTTTTTCTTTGTGTCCAAAAAGGACGGATCTCTAAGCCCTTGAAAAGATTACTGGGGGCTGAATGCTATAACAAAGAAAGACTGTTACCTGCTCTTGCTCATTTCTAAGCTCTTTGACCGCCTTCAGGAGTCTTGAGTGTTTATAAAGCTGGACATCCATGGGGCCTATAATTTAATTCGAATTAAACAAGACAATGAGTGGAAGACTGCATTCAATATGTGGGACGGCCACTATGAACATCTGGTGATGCCCTTTGGCCTGTGTAACGCCCCCGTGGTATTCCAAACATTGATGAATGAAATCTTTAGAGACCTCCTGTACATCTGTGTTGTCGTGTACCTCAACGTGGACCAATAATAAAAAGTTTTTAACCATGCAAAAGAGTCCAGGAGACTAGGAGCAAAACATTTTCTAGGCAAGGAACAAGATTCAAAAAATGTCCAAGAACTTGAGCCCGTCGCAGGCACACGCTCACCGAGCTCATGGCCTTCGGATCCTGATACGACCACGGGCTTCAGATCCTGATGCAGGAGCAGCCTATGGCTGGTGATGAGGGCATGGAGGCGTGGTCGCTAGCTTATGGGAGAGCGTGAGCCCCTGAACCACGGCACAACTCAAGGAGAAGCCCCAAGGCACACCTTGGGAGGTGGGAGCATGCAAGCAAGGGCGGAGCAGGAACAAGCAGGACTGAAACTGAGGCAAGGAACTCGAAACAGGAGCCAGGCAGGATCAGCCCTCCGCTGGACCTACATGCACCAATGAGACCCAGTAATGCAATGCTGGTCTCAGGCCTTCCGGCCACTCGAAAGCCCTTCTAGACCCGCTGCTTGGGAACGACGAGTGCATGAGGCCTGAAGGAGGCTGAGGGCAGGATCAAGATGAAGACTTGGAACTTGGAAGGACTCAGATGAGGACTTGAACTTGGAAGGACTCAGACGAGGATTTGGAACTTGGAAGGTGCAGGTGGGCACTGTCCCTCAGGGCACCCTACACAGCCCACCATGGGCTGGTCACAGACCACCCTGTCCGCTTGTGCACCCTACACATCCTAGAAAGGCTGGTTGCAGACCAAGTTGGAGCGAGACAAACGCCAGAAGGGGATCCAACCAAATGAGGCTCCAATGACCGGAAACAGGAACCGGATTTATACGGATTTACCCTCGGAGTGGCCATCCAGAGGACTCAAAGAGCTGGAAGACTCGGAACTTGGAACACTCGGAACACGGAACACTCGGAACACAGGATCATCAGGACTTCAGAACGACAGGACATCTGGAACTAGGACATCTGGAATATCAGGACAAGGCAATGAAGGAGCTCTGATGAGGAATGAGACCAGGAACATCAAGACACGGAATGAAGAACCATCTCAGACTCATGAAGACCACGGAGGACCTGGACTGGCAAGGAAGAACATGGACAACCATGAAGTCCGATCCAAATGCCTCAAGGAACAGGAACTGAGCCCTTTTAAGGGCTGAAGCAGGAAATGAAGTGAAGAGGACTTCCGGTGGGGCCGCGGGCTTTTCCCACCACTGGCCCTTTAAATAGAGTGAAGAGGCACGCGCTGGTGCCTAGGAAGGGCCCAGGAAGTGAGGCAGCAGCGTCCCTGCCGCGTGATGAAGGAGGCAGTGGCAGCTTCCTGCTGCCTGAAGGCATCCCAGCAGTGTCTTCCCCCGCCGAAGGCAGAGTCAGCAGCGGTGGCTTGGAGCCACGAAGATGGAGGCCTCCTGGGGGCGGCAGTAGGCCATGAGGAGGATGTCAGTGGCATCCGGCCGCACAGGCAAGGCCCGAGGGAGTGGTGAAGAACAACGAAGCCGTGGTAGCGGCAAACTGAGGCGGCAGGATGGTCCGGAGGTGGCCTAGGCCGGGCAGAGCAAGGCCTCAAGGTGACGGCGTCGGGCAGGCACAGCGGTAAGTGGAGGACATGTCCGCGGGATGGGGTTCGCGGGCAGGTTCGTAACAAAGTGTTCACTTCCTCAACAGTTGTTTCTGGACAGACTCACCTACTTTTAACAAGGAAACACAGAAACACAGAAACATGACAGGACAAAAAGATCATATGGCCCATCCAGTTTGCCCATCCATCCAATTAATTTAGCATTATATTTTTCATCACTTCTTTAGAGATCCCTTGTATTTATTCCATGTTTTCTTGAATTCAGATACTGTTTTTGTCTCCACCACTTCTACTGTTCCACAGATCCACCACCCTCTTTGTAAAGAAATATTTCCTAAGATTAATTCTGCATCTACCCCCTTTCAATCTCATCAGAAATGGTCAAAGAAATGCTTTGAAAGCTCTCTCCTCCCTATACAATAACTGATAAACGACTATGCAGCATTGAAACTGTGGGAAAATCTAGGAAGCAGAAGAGAGAGGAGACACTCAGGTAATTTAAAAAATAAAATTTGGATTTATGTGTGTTATGAAAATATTTTTCATTTGCAAGTGTGGATTTTTACTGGGTAAATGCTAACTCTTCTATCATGTGAAAATACATTGGGTTTGATTCGCGCAATTTGAAACTGGAGAGGAGGTCATGGCAAACAACTATTTAGGAAGGTAGTCTGAATATTTTAAGTGCTGTTCTGTGTTTGAAAAAGCAATCTTTGAGGAGCCCAAACAGCACAAAATAGGTGATTAATGAGTTTAAGTTCTTTGCTGCTATTCCGCACTTTAAGGTTATTTTGAAAGCCTGGCAAGTGTATTTATTAGGGGATGTGCAAATAAGTCGGGCTTGCATGCACCAAGCAGATTTTAAAAGCCAACTGGATACACACGTATCTCCCGCAGTGCGCACATCTCCAAAGTTTTCAAAAAGGGCGGGGCATAGGCATGGTCTGGGCGGGGCATAGGTGTGTTGGGGTCCGGTCATGAGATGGACGAATAAATACTTATGCACCCCTGAGCGCGCTGAGGTATTCCTGCTGCATATCTTTGCTACTGCTATGGAGGAGGTGTAAGTTATAAAATTAAAAAAAAAAAAAATAGGCAGATCGGTGGGGTTTTAAATGTTGAGGCTAACTGGGAGTGACGGCTGTTAAACTGGAGGTGGGGTGGGGCTGGAGGATCTACCCTTTAATTGGGTGAATTGGGATGAACTAATTAACTTGCAATAGCATCAGTGCATGCCCCTTTTAAAATCCCCCGACGAACATGATAGAAGCGGGATTTGCGCAGACATGTGCGAGCCCACTTAAAATTTGGTGCACATGTGCATGCGGCCAGGCTATTTTATAACATCCGCGCATATGCATGCATATGTTATAAAATGGCTGTGTCCCTAAGTGCAGGCTGACGCATGCAAATGTGTGCCCGTGCGCTGATTTGAAAGTTACCATTCCTGAGTGCCTTTGTAGCAAAGGGTACCCTATTTTTATAAGAAAGAAATAATAATCATGGCCCAGGTCCCAAATTTATTTATTTTTTATTTATTTAAAATCTTTTCTATACCGTCGCTAAGTAATATACCATTGCAACAGTTTACATGTAGGCACATAAATTAATGTAAGCGGGTGCATACTATCGTACATTCTAACAGGTGCCGCTAAAGGTTCAGTTACAATATATCATTAAAGACAATCAATTGTTTAGTGAAGTAGGTCATGACCAAATGTACCAGTAAGGTACTGTTCACGGGTAAAATTCACTACTCATAGTGTTACAATTATGTTTATAGTGATGTAGAGTTCATAGACTACTCTACTGTGTATTCCTAAGTGCTGTGTGCCGGCGCTCTTCTGCCTGTTCCTAAATATTTTCTATTCTCCCGTCTCTTTATAAAATGCTTGTTTAAAAAGCCATGTTTTTAAACTTTTCTTAAAGGTTTTGAGATCTCTTTGCAACCTGATCTCTGGAGGCATTGTGTTCCAAAGTATGGGGCCTGCTAGTGATTAAGGCCCTTTCTCTCACTTGGGTTAGTCTTGCCGTTTTTACTGAAGGAATGGTTAAGAGTGCTTTATTTGCTGATCGTAGGTTTCTGTGTGGGACGTGTACTTGTAATGCTGTGTTTTATAGCCAGTCTGATTTTTCATCATGTATTAGTTTATGTATGGTACATAGAGTTTTGTATTTAATTCTGTGTTCGATAGGTAACCAATGTAATTCCACCAGGGTTTCAGTTATATGGTCCCTCCTCCTTTTTCCGGTTAGTATTCTAGCTGCTGTGTTTTGAAGTATTTGAAGTGGTCTTAATGTTGTGTTCTTGAGTCCTAGTAGAAGGGCATTACAGTAGTCTGTGCTGGAGAAAACTAGTGCCTGTAGAACTGTTCAGAAATTAGTCTATATGCCACTAATAGTTGCATCCTTCAGCGTTTCCACCATATTTCTCACTTATTGTTTGCTATTGTTTTTCATGGGTGGATGGTTGTGCAGAACAGGATTTTGCCTATTCCTTTAAATAAATATGGAGAGAGATGACCACTGGGGATAGTGTAGCCTTGGGTATATCAGCTAGTTTCTGATGGGATTCTAAGAGATTCTTAAAGAACTTGGGACTCAGAGAATTTGGGATCCACAAGACAGGACCTGTCCAGGGTTCTGGAGATATCCCTTAAGACCTGCTGGTTCTGCCAGTCCAGTAGGGCCTCTTTCCTTTACCATACCGGCTGGTGAGTCAAAGATCTGCTCCTAGGCACAATACACCTAACCTCTTATCAAGAGTCCTAGGGGAATTATGGAGACGGCCAGCTGCCTGAACAGTGTCCCACAAGGAGGACCCTTTCTGCTGATGGACTCGGGGCTACTAGTGAGTACTACCTTGTGTTAACATGGGGTCAAGCCAGAGATTGTGTTTTTCTTCTTTTTGATTGCTTGAGCTGTTTTGAGGTTTTAATGGCTGTGCTGCTATAGGGAGTTTGGGCTTTTACTCAAGGCTGTCTGTTAGATTGTTTTGTAGTAGGTTCCTGTGACTCATTCTATCTTTTTGTTTTTTTTTGTGATTACTGCTAATTTTTATTGCTGGTAACCAACAGAAGATAAAATCAAGTTTATCAGGTGTAATTATACTGGACTGTATGAGACTACCTTTGTGAATCCCAGGGTCTGGACATTTTGAAGAGGCTCTAAGGAGGAGTGTTGAAGTTCCATAGTGGGGAAAAACAACTTAGATGGCTACAGAGGGGAAATGTGTTTAGTTTTTATTTTTTCCTATTCTGCAGAATTACATGCTCCATTGCCCTCTGAGCTAACATTTGAATGGACTGTTGTTTCTGAACCTACAGAGCTAGTGCCAGGACCACAAAAAGCCAGCATCAGATGCCCCTAGCAGGTGTTACATAATGAATCAGACTTATAATGAGGTACCCCAGGGTAACCCAGCTCTGAGCAGTGGAACGAATTATCAGCCTCATTAATAGACTGGTGAGCCTCACTTTAGTGCCGGGAAAAATCGTGGAAGCTATTAAAAAGAATAAAATCACAAAACATTTAGATAGACATGGTTTGATGGGACACAGCCAGTATGGATTTACCCAAGGGAAGTCTTGCCTCACAAATCTCCTACATTTTTTTTGAAGGAGTGAATAAACATGTGTACAAAGGTGAACTGGTAGATATGGTGTATTTGGATTTTCATGAGAGGCTTCTAAGAAAACTAAAAAGTCATGGGATAGGAGGTGATGTCCTTTTGTGGATTGCAAGCTGGTTAAAAGACAGGAAACAGAGAGTAGGATTGAATGATCTGTCTTCACAGTGGAAAAAGGTAAATAGTGGAGTGCCTCAGGGATCTGTACTTGGACCAGTGCTTTTTAATATATTTATAACGGATCTGGAAAGGAGTATGATGAGTGAAGTGATCATATTTGCGGATGACACAAAATTATGTAGAGTAGTTAAATCTCAAACGGATTGTGATAAATTTCAGGAGGACCTTGCGAGACTGGAAGATTGGGCTTCCAAATGGCAGATGAAATTTAATATGGACAAGTGCAAGGTAATGCATATAGGGAAAAATAACCTTTGCTGTAGTTACGCAATGTTAGGTTCTATATTAGGAGTTACCACCCAGGAAAGAGATCTAGACGTCATAGCGGATAATACATTGAAATAGTTGGCTCAGTGTGCTGTGACAATCAAAAAAGCAAACAGAATGTTAGGAATTATTAAGAAGGGAATGGAAAATAAAATGATGGATTTCATAATGTCTCTGTATCACTCCATGGTGAGACCGCACCTTGAATACTGTGTGCAATTCTGGGCACCACATCTCAAAAAAAATATAATTTCACTGGAGAAAATGCAGAGAAGGGCGACCAAATGATAAGTGGTATGGAATGGCTGCCCTATGAGGTAAAGCTGAGGAAGTTAGGGCTGTTCAGTTTAGAGAAGAGACAACAAGGGGGGATATGATATAGGTCTACAAAATCATGAAAGGACTTGAACAAGTTAATGTAAACCAGTTATTTACTCTCTCTGATAATAGAAGGACTAGGGGGCACTCCATGAAGTTAGCAAGTAGCTCTTTTAAAACAAATCGAACAAAGTTTTTTTTTTCACTCAGCGCATAGTTAAGCTCTGAGGATGTGGTTATAGCAGTTAGTGCAGATGGGTTTAAAAAAGGTTTGGATATATTCCTAGAGGAAAAATCCATAAACTGCTATTAATTATTAAGCAATAGTAGCTTGAGATTTATTTAATGTTTGGGTACTTGTCAGGTACTTGTGGCTTGGATTTGTTACTGTTAAACACATGATACTGGGCTTGATTGACCCTCGGTCTGACCCAGTATGGCAGTTCTTATGTTCATATATGCATATGCCTGATTATCCCTTTGTGGACATGCAGTGTTGTTCCAATGATGTTTTCTCCCTATAGAAAGAGATAGAATGAAGGTGCTGAGCTTGCGCAAGGAGAGATATTAACCAATGGCAGGAAGCCAGAACTGCTTCATTAAAATACTCACTGATTCTCTTGTTTTCTCCCGCTCCATAGGAAATCATGGGGAAAGGAACAGCAGCAAGAGACATATAAAAAGGCTTTTCGTACTCTAAATAAAAAATGAGAAATGACTTAGCGAGTTATAAACAGTAATTAATTTATGATGATGCCAGCCCTAAGCCACTATCAGGGTCAACGTCCCCACCTCCATTCGCCTCTGATCACTTCCCCTTTCCTCTCACACAACTGCAGCGTTCCAATCGACCTCATGGCTTTGATAGTGGTAGGGCCTGGGAAAATGCCCCCTCCTCATTTTTTGACCTCATTCTGCCCTCCATCTTCCTCCATCCCCAGCACATTGGGGCTGCCACATCATCCCAGGTCAGTGGAAAAGGCTGATCCAGTCCTGGTTTTGTCTGTGCATTGCATGCATAGATTTGTAGTTCAAATTTTCTTAGGGAAATCAATGGTATCCATCCAAAAATGATTCATTTTATTTTGACTTGATGAAGGAAGTGTAGCTTCTAAAAGCCTAGTGAAGAAAGCTATTAGATTTAGTCCACTTATTACTGTTTTTGGCTGACCTTTATTTCCACACATGTACTAAAGAAGGAATTAACTAAGCATCCTGAAATATTCACACGTCTCTTTATATTTAAGAAACATAACCGTATGAAACCATAAAGAAAAATGATCTGCTGACTGGTACGACTCAATCAACACCATGCACATCCATCTTAGGCAGTTGTTACAGGGAGTTCTGATTAAGATGAAAACCCAAAGTGCACTACTGTAGCGCATTCTCTGGAAAGCCATCACCCTGGGTTCAAAACCTAAAATTTGATCAGACACGGAACTGGTAGTAAAGGTGAAAATCGCCCTTTTATTGATTAAAAAATAAAATACCCTTTGTTACTGGATTTTCTTGTGAGTCATGAGAACATGGCATTTGAATTCTTGCCCAGTCAAATATTTACTATCTTTTATCCAAGCTTACTTTTTTCAGTTGAAAGCAGCCTGTGGAAAACTGATAGTGAGAACAGCCCTGCAGCCACTGGAGGGATAGTAACACGATTGTTATTCTAAAATATCCTGGCCTTCAAAACTCCATGTGCTGTGCCAAAAATCTAGCATCACACACTTTCTGTAGTTACAAAACCCAAGAATGTTTCCCATCTTTGGGACAGTAATTTCCTTCTTCGTGCAGGTGATTTGAGGAGCAGAGAAAACATACTGGAGTTGCAAAGAATGCTAGCAAAATGCACTGGTTTTATTTATGTTTGGAGTCAGGTTGCAAATTATATCATTTTTTTCTGCTTTCTCTAATTTTGAGACAATTAGACAAAGTGCAAACATTCAAAACTACCTGAAAACAAGGATAATATTTCAAGGTAACACAAACTTCTTTCATATAAACCACATCAGATTTACTTTCTTGTTTCTGGCCATCCCAAAGTCCCTGAAAACCAGAAAACCTCAAAAGCCAAGGTTTACTGTATCTATCCTTATGTATTATACAAAATGCAGGAACTAATTTGACACATCCTTGAACTACATGAGGATTTATCGACCTAATTTGCACATGTTTTTTTTTTTTAATTCACACATTTCTAATTAAAACACTTTTTTTTCCTTTGAAACACATCTTGAACTGGTTCCTGATGATTTTTTCCTCCTGTATCTGAACTTTTATGGGCTTTTTTCTTTTTACAGAATTTTACATATATATTAAAGAATACAGCTTAAAATGAAATAACAAAAAACAGAAAAGGAAAGAAAAAAGAAAACAGAAGGCAATGACTGCATTACAGTCCACATAAAGAGAGGATCCAATGGAAAAACAAAAGAAATATCTCAAGAGCGAGAAAAGGACATTTTAAATGATATGCGTGTACTTGCAAGTATGAAATAAAATTAAGCATATCTTTGCTCGTGTGCCCAATACGCACACTTATGGATTAACACACACTCCTGTTAAAATTTACCTGTAAGGAAGAAATTTTCAAAGGAGTTAGAAGCATAAATGTAGCATACTATTGTAGCAGTTTTAAAAATCCATTTACATGCATAAAGTGCTCTTACATATGTATAACCTATTGACAATTCAATGGCATATATTGTAGCAGTTTTCAAAAGCCCACTTGCACAGATAAAGTGCATTTACACATGTAAAACCCATTTTTAAGCATGAAAATGCTTTTGAAAATCAGGCTTTAAGGCCCTAGCAAAAAATGCTAACGGTGTCTTCAAGGATATTAGTGAGTACATGCTAAAATTAGCATGTACGTACATGCTGATGAAGGAACAGCAAATGCCAATTAGGTTTTAGCAGTGATGCAAAAATAGCATGGTATGATTTCCTCCACTTACTATGCCATATGCATACATGCTAAACCCAAAAATTGAACCTCAACTGCAAACAAGGTGATAACATTTTAGTGTGCATACTATTTAAAGAGCTCAGATGGCAGCATGTACTGCCAGCACAAGTATCCCCCACCTGACTCCTTTATCTTTCCCCCTTCCCATTGGGCTCGTCATCATCGGTCTCATCCAATCCCATCTCTTGCCCCCTTGTCTCTCACCTCCTCTCTCTTCCTCCTTCTGTCAAACAATGGGGCTGATGCAGTAAGATATGCTTTGAAAACGGGCTCTCGTATTGAGCCACCTGTTTTCCTAACGAGCGTGCAGCCACATCCCCTGGGCACCTGATGCAGTATTTAAATGAGGAGCTGCGTAAAAAAGGACGCACTAAGGGAGACTTATGTGTCCTTAGTGCTCAAATGCATCAGGTGTCCACAACTGCAACGGGCGCGCAATGCGACCATCTGTTTTTAATCCCGCTTCTTCTAGACGATTTTGCTGAGGTTGCTGAAGATGTCTATAGCTAGGCGCCCCTTGCTATGGGCGTCTAAATTGTGCATCCAGAAGAATTTGTTTCTTAAACATCAGGCCAATATACATTTATTTTTCAACACCACAAGCAGTAAATTTAAGTGTCACAACGATACTAAGTAGGAGGAATCACAGTGACCGTATTTTTTAATTTCTCCTGAGCCCTTGACTTGCAGATTGACTTTACACCATCTCTAGGGCTGGAGTTAAATTTGCTGTGTTAAAAAGTATGCATTGGGCACCCTGCAATTTCCTGCTTCAGGGTAATAGCTAATAGCCTCATCTATCTACATGGAATTTACATGTGATGGGCACTATCGGCTACGCATTTTTTTGGGCACGTGTTTTGGATGCGCTAATCTCCTTATTACATCGGGTGCTAGTCTAGGGCATCCAAAATGCACATCCAACTACATGCAAACCCGTGCACTAGGCTGGGTGCACTTTATTGCATTAGCCCCAGTGCTACTGCTGTTCTTTTCCATTTTCCAGGTTAGTCCTCAGCTTGACCAGGCCAAAAAAATTTTCTTACTAGTCTAGTCCATCTTAAGGACTAAGTGCTGGGCGAGGGAAAAAGAGTATCCTGGTCAAGAAAGTCACCAAGAGTAGTATTGTGGGGCATGGGCTGGACCCTTGCACCATCATGAGGAAGGAATACCGCTAGGAGGCTCCCTCCTCCCATGGCAGGCTGCAGGCCAAAGGCAGAGCAGGAGAATCGGAGTCTGGGGTGAGGTCGGGACAGGCGACGAGTGAGGGTGTGGTCCAACTCCAAGCTAGTGTCATGGCAGGCAGCAGGCAAGGAGTTGCCAAGGTCTGGGCTAACCTCGAAGCAGGTGGCAGGCAAGAAGGGGTCAGGATCCAGTCTGAGGTCAGTAGGGAGAGCAGAGGAGATGAGGCACAGGAAGCACAGGGAGTCGGACAGGGGCAGGAGGACTAAAGCATTACATGGAGGAAGACACAGGAACTAGGCAGGAACAAAAAGCAACTCACACTGCAGGCGGGTGCATGGCAGAGGACCTGTTGCTGAGGCATCAGAGAGTTGAAACGCTGGTGTGTAAATGTCCCAGCCTGCTGATGACATCCGGAAGTGCTGCAAGCTGTTTCCTGCTGAGGGCTCTTCGAGCTGTGGGTGTATGCGCGGGCCTAAGATGCCACTGAGCTGCAGCGGCAATGGTAGCCTCCTGGAGCCCAGCGGGAGGAAAGATGTGCCTGCCGCGGGATGGGCACTGCAGTCGCCACGGCGTTACACACCAGCACCCCTCACAGGCTCTCACACCCTCACTCTCATGCAGGCCTCTTCCTCTTTATTTCCTGGAATCTGCAGGGAAGATAGGGGGTCTCGTGGCCTCCTCTCTCATGCTGCTAGTGGGTTGGGATACAGTGGTGGCAGCCCTGCAGCATTTATCAGTCTTCTGCTGCCAGTGGGATGGGTGCACTGGTCACCTATGAGCCTCTTTTGATCTTCAGCCGCCAGCGGGATGGGTGCACCAGTGGCATATCAGGCTTCTTTCAGTCTTCAGCTGTGGGTGTGATGGGTACACCGCTGGCCTATGTGCCTCTTCGATCTTCAGCTGCCAGCGGGATAGGTGCACCAGTAGTTTATGGGACCCTTTCAATCTTCAACCACTGGCGGGATAGGTGCCCCAGCAGACTTTCTGGTCTCTTTCAATCTTCAGCCGCTGGTGGGCTTGGTGCACCAGTAGCCTGTCAAACTTCTTTCAATCTTCAGTTTCTGGCAGTGGGATGGGTGCACTGGCGGCCTGATGGACCTTTTTCAATTTTAAGCCACCGGTGGGATGGGTGCACCAGTGGCCTGTCAGGCCATCTTCAATTTTCAGCCACCAGTGGGATAGGTGGGCCGGTGGCCCTGCTACCTCCTTCAGGCTTCTTTGGCTGGGCTGTGCCAGGGTCCTACCGGGCCTCCTCTTTTGTGGCGCAGGCTTTTTTTCTTTCTGTGCTCACTTCCCATGGACCCCCTATTATGGTCTGGCAAGACCACAGGTTGGGAACCACTGTCTCAGAGCACTGCAGTTACTGCAGACCTCTGCAGCTGGAGTACTGACTAGAGCACCTAGATAGGATCATACAACTTCAATTTTGTCAAGGCTTCACTGGCTATCGATAAAATTTCAGATTCAGTATGAGGTCTTGACGTTAGTACATAAGATAAGCAGCGAGGATACCTTAGGGTTAGGAGCAGCCCTGCTTATCTACACTCCGCACCATACACTAAGATCAGCTAACAAAGGCCTCCTGGAAATTCAGGGTAATCTACAAAGCCCCCTTAGGTGAAGTCTGAAACCTCACAATATCAGTGGCAGGCCCCATTATGTGGAACAGTGTACCTGAACATCTGCGCACATTAACAGACCCTAAGGCCTTCAGGAAAACCTTGAAAATAATGGCTGTTCACTTCCAGGCCTCTTTTTATGTTTTCTTTTCTTTCCTTTTCCCTTTAACTTTAATTGTTGTTTGGATTCGATAAATGTAGTTTTAATTGTTTTTATGGTTTATTGTACACGACTGTATTGTCAAATTTTACGAGTGTTTTTATCTGTAAGTCGCCGTGATCATTGGAACGGCAGCGGGTAAATGATTTTAAAATAAATATGTAACCCCCCCTGAACATCAGGGGTCACCTTCCCGGCCTCGGGGAGCATTGTAGTTACTGTCCCGAGATGGGGGAAATAAATCTCCGGGGCCATGAGCTGGGTGCAGGATAACCTGCAGGACCAGTGTCAGACTGAGAACTCTCCGCATAAACAAACCACTCTCCAGGCTCAAGTTGTGCTCCAAATAATAGTTTACTGCAGAGTCTTCAGGATCAAGCATAGCGACAGTGACAGTTCAGGTAAATGCAGAAGTCAAACAGAATTACAATTCCAGAAATCTTAACTCCTCTCCTTTAAGTAACAGTTCCTTCTTACAGCAACACAGTAGTCCTGGTTACTTTGTTTCCCTTCTCCTTAGACTTTTCACATGCACCAGTTACCCTGGTACTCCCTTTAGTCTCCATAGGAGCAAAATAGTTACTCACAAAATGTCCTGCTCAGCTCAAGGAAAAATCCCTCTGTGGCAACCTCAGGATCCTCCGACCCCCAAAACAAGTTCCCTCTGGCACAGTTTGGCTTCCTGGCACAGATGAGTTCCTGCTTTAGTTAAGTGCAGCTTTTATCTTTCACTCTTTTAACTTCCAGGCAGTATTGCACTCTTTACTTCTCCTCCTCTGCTATTCCGCCTCTGGGGATGTTTAAGGGAAAATCCCTGCACTCCTGATGCTCCCTTCTGAGATCCTGGCTGAGGATGACAGCTCCATACAACTCTCTTTCCTTGCAATCTGGAACAGCCCCAGACTCAGGAGAGTCGGGGGGTCTTTTATCACTTCTGCCTTAATGCCCAACCCTTATGAGATGTCTATCAAGAAGGTAGGTTACACCTCCTAGCTGATCTAGGTCTCTGGAATATTCCTATGCTGATTCCAGATTAACCTTTTGCCCCATGTGCAACCTGTGCTCTTCCAGATGTTGACACAGCAGATGTTGATACACTGCTTACAACCCCTCAAGGCTCCAATAAAGAGGAAACCTGTATTTTTACCCTTAAACCTTTCAGGACCTTTAACCTCAATGCACTCTCTGTGGTATAGGTGCCACAAATAAATAAATAAATAAATAAATGCAAATCCTTTTGCTAATTGAATTCAAGAAGGATGTGAGTGGTTTTCAAACTTCTTTTTCATGACCCAGTGATGGAAAAATACTTATCCCTATGAACCCCCCCCCCCCTCCTTTCCTTCCAACCCAAATCAAACACTCTCTCTTATCTTCCCATCCCCCCACTATCTTAACCTCCCCACTACACACTCACACCTTCCCAGTCCATCTCCACCAGTCTGTCTGACTCTCTCCCTCCCTCAGTCTATTCCCCCCAGTTGCTCCAGATCCAGCTGTGTGGTTGATGGTAGTTTCACTGTTGCATCGGAGGTGGACCCTTGGGCCGAGGTGGGGTTGATGCAACCTGTAGGTAAGGACCTATGGGTCCCCACCGTCGGCAGGTGGAGTGGGCTGAAAGGCAGAGGCCGCTGGAGCTTCACCTATACCAGCCCTCATTCCCCGCGGATTGAGCCTTTGGGTGCCGGGGCTGGCAGGTCTTAGGTGGGCCTCTGTGTATAATTACAGGAGAAGTGGGTTCAGCCCAGAGACAACAGGCGAGGATGGTACAGTTCTACTTTGGACTGGATAATGTCCTGGAAACTCGGGTGCCAACGGAATGAAGGCAGATAGAGGGCGCTTGAGCAAAGGTAGGCCGGAGCCTGATGAATCCATGTCCAGGAAGAAGACAGAAGAGGCGTCCAATGGTAGGCTTGAGTCAGGGCTGGCGGTGATCCAGAGGCAGTGGCAAGCAAGGCTGAGGTCTGATCACGGAGATAGTCAATAGCGAGGTCAAGTGAAGCTGAGGTCTGATCACGGAGATAGTCAATAGCGTAGTCAGGCGAAGCAGAGGTCAGGGTCTGGAGACAGGCTGTAGCGTAGTCCGGCGAAGCAGAGGTCTGGGTCTGGAGATAGGCTGTAGCGTAGTCCGGCGAAGCAGAGGTCTGGGTCTGGAGAAAGGCTGTAGCGTGGTCAGATGATGCGGAGGTCCGGGTCTGGAGATAAGCTGTAGTATGGTCAGGCGATGCGGAGGTCTGTGTCTGAAGATAGGCTGTAGTGTGGTCAGGCAAAGCAAAGGTCTGGGTCTGGAGATAGGCTGTAGTGTGGTCAGGCGATGCGGAGGTCTGGGTCTGGAGAAAGGCTGTAGTGTGGTCAGATGATGAGGAGGTCCGGGTCTGGAGATAAGCTGTAGTATGATCAGGCGATGCAAAGGTCTGTGTCTGGAGATAGGCTGTAGTGTGGTCAGGCAAAGCAAAGGTCTGGGTCTGGAGATAGGCTGTAGCGTAGTCAGGCGAAGCAAAGTCAAAGTCCGTGTAGTCAATTCGAAGCATAAGCAGAGCAGGAACAAGGAAACAGGAACCAGAAACAACAAGGAACAGGAACACAGGGAAGAGACAAATCTCTTAGTAGCAACGAGTACTCGACCAGCGAGGAGACCTGCTGCAAAGGCAATGCTATGGAGCGGAGCCTGAGCTTAAGTACTATGAATAGTTTGACGTCATCATCTGGGGCTGCGACTAGGTTCCCGCTGCGGTCCCTACATAAGGATCAGTGATGCGCGCGCGCCTAGGGAGGGGCGCAGCGGGAGTGGTGGCGTCTCTCCGTGGTCCACGCGGAGAAGCCTGATGAGTAGTGGCATCAGGACCGGGAACGCCGGAGACTGTAGCAGGGCCGGAGGCACCGGGGGAGGCCCGAGGACGGAGCTGGCGGCACACTGCCACCAGCGAGGAGGAACCAGAGGCTGGGGTCTTTGTGGAAAGGTGAGAGGGCCGTGCCGTGGGTCTGCCGCAGACCGCACGCGTAACATCACTACATAAGTTATTGAATATAAATGTATTCTTGCACATCTACTGCTGTGCTTTGCTATTATATGCATCCCATTTATATCAGTAAGCATTCTTTAATAAGTTTTACATATTATGAATGAGTCTGGTGTGCACAGAATTATTACATCAATCACTTTTCTATATACAGCACATAACTGCAGGTAAAAATGAGAGGGAAGCATGTGGGGTCCGTGAAAATTTTGGAACTTGAAAAGGGGTCCACGCACCTAAAACGGTTGGGAACCTCTGCTCTAAGAGACTTTGCAGGCACGCTGAGCAGAAGTGAATTACAGTCATCCAGTCGTGAGCAAATTAGGGACTGGATAACTGATCAAAAGTCAACTTACTCCAATAGAGGACTCAGTCATTTAAGCAACCTTAATTTATAGCAACCTGTTTTTACTCCCTTCAAGCAATTTCTGAAAACTTGATGTCAAATATTTTTCAGCTTTACCTACCTAAGGGACCAATGTCCTGAACCTCTTGTACCTCTTGATGGCTCAGTATTATAGGTAACATCTTGAACTTTCCTAGCATTACTGTCTACCCGGAGGAAAAACTACGTATAATGCAGTAAGTTACTGTATCTTGTGAGCTTTTTAATTCCCCAAATGGCAGTGCTCTGCTCATTGTAATCAGTCTGACATCTGCCTTCTTTTGATAGTCTTTGTGTCCTGTTCTGAAAAGCATACCCTTAGGAGTCATCTTTCTGGCCCTTGTTTTGGTTAATCTGCAGTATGTGCAATTAACTGGCATCGGTTTGTGCAACAGACTACAATGGCTGTCACTGTTTCTGTTTCTGTCACTTTAATAGATGGCATAACTTGCTCTAAAGGCAGGAGAGAAGGAAACGCAAGTCAGCTCTGTGTTTTGTAAGCGGCATTTACTTTGCTTACTGTATAAACTGGCAGTATGACGTGGAATGCCCACCTTGCCAGTCTGGCGCTCAGCCAGCTCTCCCATCTTTGAGGCATTCTTGGAAGTTGGAGATGCATCCAACAAATGATATATTAGTTTTGTTATTTTCTAGGCATTAGTACACTCTTTTCATCCAAGGAATGTCTGCTACTGCTTCACTAAGAAAAGTATGCTTCAGGAGATAGTGGTCAATATCTCTTTCCCTCATCCTGCATGACTTTTAGTGAAACCCTCTTCAAGTGATCTCCTGTTTTATAAAAAAAAACCAAACAAAAACTGTTGTCTGTGGGATTAAACCAGCTTCACCCCGTAAATGCATGAAGCAAACACGGTCTCTCCATACATTCCACCAATATCTCACATGCAAGTGTGAATTAAGATGCACTGTACAGCAATTAGAGGGTGGAGCAGAGTGAAAGTTTTGTTTAAAGTTGAAGTACCAGCATTTTTTAAAAATAATTTGGCAGTTAGAACAAGCAAAATCCTTCAAAGTTGGGCGAGTCTCTGCTGACAGCTTGTCTATTGTCTCTCATGCTGCTGTAACAGTTTCACCAGTTCAGTGCCTCTGATCACCCTGTTAAAAACCCCGAGTCCTTGTGGACTGAACCCAACGAATGCTGATGTTTCTCAGGAGATTTCACAAATGCTGCTTACATTTTTGGGGTGGCGTGTTTAAAAGTGAACTTTCCATCCCAGCCGGGGGAGTTTGCTGTGTATTTTGTGAGGGTGGAGTCATAGGGGGATTTGATTACAAACAGACAAGACCAGAAGGGATTTGGCTGCGCTATATTAAATCAAACCATGGAAGGCGGCAAGGCTAAGTGTCTGTGATAGATGTTTTTAAAGTTTCTTTTACAGAATCTAGCCACACCCGTCTTTATTATGGATCTAACTATGGCACTGAGAATTCCTGGTAGTGTTTTTCAGAAAAAAAAAGTAATGTTTTGCTTATTTCCCACGATAATCCTGCTGCTGTGACATGGTCTCCCCAAATATTGCTATTCCAGACTCGGGGTTCTATTTACAAAAGTGCTTTTAAAGCATGTATTTTTTAACATTCATCAGCATTTTTGCTAAAGAGGGCATAAGGCATTCAGTGAATACAGCTTTAGAAGCAGTTTTAGTGCAGCTGATAATGTGTGTTAGTGGCTGGAGCAGCCAGGGTCGGTCGCACCCTCCCCCCCCCCCCCCCCCACCCCCCAACCTACCTCATTCTTCCGCCAGCCCTGGGAGCAGCACCAACCCAATCCCCCCAACCAGTGAATAAAAGCATCGCTCCAACCTGATGATACCCCCGTTCCTTCCCCCCCCACTCACCACTACCACCTCCACCAAACGGAGCATGGGGTCCCAAATTATTAGGGAGGTACGGAAGAGGTTGCAGAAAACCGGCATGCTTCTCCCATCTATCTTGCTGGTTGGCTTTGGAAGTCAACACGATACATTTTGGGCCTAATCTACCGTCACCCTGTACTTCTTGAGCAGCTGACCAGGTAGTGGTCCCAGCTTCCTCAGTGGTTGGCTTCAGAAGTCGCCATAACCCCGCTGGGCTTCCACCAGCCGATCAGGAGATACATTCCATAGCAATACCGCAGGTCAGTAAATTCTTTCTTCTCTTTATTTCCTCTGGTTCCACTACATCGCTTCTTCCTCCCCAATTGATAACTATCACATTAAACCACCTCCCTCCCTGCCTCATCCAGTCACCACCAACACTTTCAGGAATCTCTAGGCTATGGATGCTTGTATCTTCTCTACTACTGTCTCATTTCTTCTTTCCTCCACTACATTATCTGAGTCAGTTGATGAGGCCGTTTCTTCTTACAACACTATACTCTCCTCTGCTGCGGACACTCTTGCTCCTTCTTTTACTCATCCTGTAAGATGCACCAAACTCTAGTCTTGGCTCACCCCCATAAGTCACTTCCTACATTCCTGTGCCCACTCTGCAGAGCATCTCTGGCTGAAATTCCATGCTCATGCCAACTTCTTTCATTTCAAATTTATGCTGACCTCCTTTCAGTCTGCTATTGCACTTGCCAAGCAAGACTACTATATCCATCTGACAAATTCTCTTGCCTCCAAGCACCATTGTCTCTTTGCTACACTCAGTTCCCTCTTCAAATTCCCTTCACCTCCCATCCCCCTTCACTCTCTGTCCAAACTATGGCTCACTACTTCCATGATAAGCTTCACAAAATTAGTCCTGAGTTCTACCTCCCCCTTCCCTGCTTCATTCCTCTTCCCTTTCTTTGGTCCCTGCTACCCTCTCCTCCTTTTCTGAAATCACAGTGGAGGAAACTGCCCATCCTCTCTCCTCCTTCACATTCACTACTTATGCCTCTGACTCCATTCCCACCCAGCTCCACAGGTCTATTTTCCATCTGTCACATCCTCAATCTCTCATTTTCCACTGCAGCTGTTCCCACTGCCTTCAAACATGCTGTGATCACATTGCTTCTCAAAAAAAACCCTCATTGGACCCTACCTGTCCTGCTATTGACCCATCTCCCTCTTCCTATTCACATCCACACTACTCAAATCTCTGTTGTCATGACTAACTTTCATCTCAAGATGTTCTCAATTGTTTCCAGTCTGGATTTTGCTCTTTACATTCCACAGAAACAATCTTTGCAAAGTCCAATAACCTGTTTATGTCTAAACACAATGGCCTTTTCTCAATTCTTATACTAATTAACTTATCCGCTGCTTTTGATGCCATTGATCACCAACTTCTCCTTGATACTCTGTCCCGTCTTGGTTCTCTTCTTACCTCTCGCATCACACTTACCTCTCGCATCACACTTTTCGTGTGTCCTCTGGCAGATCCTCCTCTACTGCCTCAAGGCTCTGTCTTAGGCCCTCTTCTCTTCTCTTTCTGTATTAATTCCCTTGATGCTCTGATCTCCTCCCATGGTTTTCAGTACTATCTTTATGCTGATGACTTCCAGATTTACCTTTCTTCACCATAAATTTCATCAGGAATCCAGTCTCAGTTTTCAGCCTGCTTGTCTGATATTGCTGCCTAGATGTCCCATTATGACCTTAAACCTAACATGGCCAAGATAGAACTCCTTATTACCCCCCCTCCCCCAATTTCCCTCCACAAACCCACTTTCCCTCTTCCCCCTTTCTCTATTCCTGTTGTAAGACTGTCATCTTATTGTCTCCTCAACCCATAACCTAGGGATCATCTTTGACTCCTCTGTCTCCTAACATCACCAAAAATCCATCCCTTCTCACCTGAACACACTTCCAGAATTCTTATCCACCCTCTCATCAGCTCTCACTTAGACTACTGCAATCTGTTCCTCACAGGTCTCCTATCTCTCTCCACTACAATCTATCCAAAATTCAGCTGCATGATTTATCTTTCATCAAAATCACTACAACCATATAAACCCTCTTTTCAAATCACTATATTGGTTCCCTGTCTGTTTCCACATACAGTGCAAACTCCTTTTACTCACCTACAAAAACCTTCACTCTGCAGCTACTCACTGCCTCTTTTCTTATCTGACCCTACATCCCTCTTCATGAACTCTGCTCATTGAGCAAGTCACTCTTACATATGCCCTTCTCCTCTACTGCAAACTCCCAACTCCGTGCTTTCCACCTTGCTCTACAGTGTGCTTGGAATACTTTTCCTGAGTTATGTGTCATGAATCCTCTGTTGCCTTATTTAAATCTAATCTAAAAACCCACCTTTTTGAGGTTGCTTTTAAATCTTAACCCCTAATTATTCCACTCACAGCCTTAAAGATTTTAATAATTTTCTTGATAAATGAAGAGGTTCATATTCAAAAGTATTTAGCCAGCTAATTCAGAAGTCAGCCAGCCATTTGAGATTTGGGCATTTTTCCAGCCTAATTCTAACTGGCTAATAAGATAGCCAGCTAGAATTTAGCTGGCTAAATTAGGGACATAAGGTGGTATAACTAGGAGAAGTTGAGATAGCTGGATAAATGATATTCCCAGTTATCCAGATAACTGGCTAAGTCTGGTCGGCCCATAGAACTATCCTAAAGTTAGCTGGCTACATTCTAGCCAGCAAATTTAAGATAGCTGCCAATATTCAATAGTGCAGTTGCACTATTGAATATATTTCCAAAGTTAGCTGATAAGTTTATCCGGCTAACTTTGCTAACCTGACAATGACTGAATATGGATCAAAAAATTCCCAAAGTCTCTTTTGCCTTATATGTTTGTCTTTATTAGACTGTAAGTTTTACTGAGAAGGGACTGTCATATGTGTTCTTATACAGTGCTGCATATGCCAAGCAGCACTACAGAAATGATAAGTAATAGTCCCTACCTCCAACCCTTCTTACCTCATCCGATGTCAAAGAAAGGCTGTCAGGAGCAGGAGATCCCTGGCACCTCCTGTCCCACTCGCTCCAAAGATGCAAATGATGTCAGCCAATCCAGATTCATGTGTGAGCCAAAGGAGAGCTTCAAGTCAGCTGGAGTCATTTACATATTCAGAACACGCAGGGGAGAGGAGGCCAGACTGGGACGTTGGCAGGCATCTTAGCTTGCTGATGCTATTGACAATAATTGACTACATCTCTTGAGCTGTAGTTAACTTTTAGGGTTGGATAGCTTAATATGATTTATGGTAAAGCATTTTAATATTAATGAACTGCTTTGCATATATTTGCATTCAACACAGTTCATTAAAATATTGTGTGCTTTAAGGGGGAGTTGTGTTTTTTTCTTGATAAATGAGCTGGAAAGTGCGAGTGATGTGAATGCACCTCTTAAAGGAGAAATATGGATGCTCTCTTTTTTCCTGATAGTATAAAATAGCTTTTGAAAGACAGTCCTTACTAAGAATCTTTTGAAACATATTATCAGGCTAGCACAATAAAGTGGAATCACCCAAACATGTTGTGTAGAAAAGCATGCAGGAAAGTTTCACCTCTGGTCACACTAAAGTGAAATAGCACAACTATTTCAAGTATTTTAGCAATTTTATTTTTTATGGCAAGGGACCCTCAGGTATACTGAATCTAAGAATGGGAAGCCATCAAACTTGAATATGAATAAAGATCCTTTCCCTTTGCAATGTAGGTCTCTGCGCAAACATGTTGGAACATAATTCTTTCTTTCAGTAATGATGTCAGTCAAAACCTGGTGAAGAATAAGACAATTTACCTCAGAAAAGCTTTGATTATGAGAAACATAAAAACTGCCATGCATGAGATGTTAGGCTTAATGGAAAACTTAAACCTTCTACAGACAGTATGAGATTTAACCATATGTGCAATAAAATTTGGATTGCTCCATTATTCTAAGGAGTTTGAAAACATGCAAGTCAAGCAGGCACACTGTGGAGCTTGTTTTGCTGAACTAAGAGCAGGAAGTTTTAGCCTTGCCAAGTACGTTCAGCATGTTTTGATAGGAATGACAGCAGCAGTGTGCTGACATTCTTGAACCTTTTTGTGTTTTGTCCAAATATATATTTTTACCCTTACTTAAATATGCTTTTCATGAACTTGCTTTTTAGGTCTCTGTGCTCTATTCCTAGGTTAGATGCATCAGAGACAACCTTGGAGGGGGAGAGACCAATTGGGGGTGACCTCCCTGGGCCTAGAGTTACCAAAGTAGCTCACTCCCTAATGAGTTTCCCGATCTAGAACACCATAAGAGCATAAAAACATAAGAACATGCCATGCTGGGTCAGACCAAAGGTCCATCAAGCCCAGCATCCTGTTTCCCACAGCAAGCAATCCAGGTCACAAGTATTCTTTAAGTAGGATCCTAAAGAATAGGCCCAATTCTCCTTGGTTATAACAGGAGTAAGTAGTGGCTTCTCCAAGTCTACATGGCTAATAGTAATTTATGGTCTTTTCCTCCAGGAACTTGTCAAAACATTTTGTAAACCCAGCTATGCTAACTGCTTTCACCACATCCTCTGGCAACAAGTTCCCAAGTTTTAAAAGTGCTAGCCATTAGCTTCATGGAGTATCCCTTAGGTCTAGTACTATTAAAAGGATAAATAACCATTCCCTATTTACCTATTCCACACATGATTTTATCAACATCTATCATATGTCCTCTCAACCATCTCTTCTCCAGGCTGCCCTAACCTGTTTAGTCTTTCTTCACAGGAGAGTTGTTCCATTCCCTTTATAATTTTAGTTGCCCTTCTCTGCTTGTTTTCCAGTTCTTCTATATCTTTTTTGAGATGGGGTGACCAGAACTCCATCCAATCTATGAAGAGGAAATTTGATATCTTCTCTTTTATTTTCCATTCCTTTCCTTATAATAACCAACAGTCTATTTGCTTTTTTTGACTGCTGCTGCACACTGACCCAAGGATTTCAAAGTATTGTCCACCATGAGTCCAAGATCCTTTCCCTGGATATTGATGCTTAATAGGGAACCTAGCATCATGTAACAATAGTTGGGATAGTTTTTCCCTATATGCATCACTTTGCACTTGTCCATGTTAAATTTCATCTGCCATTTAGATATCCAGTCTCGCAAGGTTCTCTTGCAATTCCTCACAATCTGTGATTTAATTACTTTGAACAATTTTGTGTCATCTGCAAATCTGATAACATCACTCATCACTTCCTTTTCCAGATCATTTATAAATATATTAAAAATCTGTCCCGGTACAGATCCCTGGGACACACCACTATTTACCCTTCTCCGCCAAGAGGTATAGGCATTCAATCCTACTCTCTGTTTCCTATTTTTTTTAACCAGTTATCAGTCCACAATAGAACATTGCCTTCTATTCCATGACTCTTTAATTTCATAATGAGCCTCTAATGAGGGACGTTGTCAAATTCCTTTTGAAAATCCAGATACTCTATATCAACCAACTCACCCTTGCCTACATGTTTATTAACTCCTTAATAAAAATCAGACTGATTTGTAAAACAAGACACATCCCTTTGCTAAATCCATATTGGTTCTACCCTGTTAATCTGTGTCTGTCCAGATGGCCAGTAATCTTTTTTGTTCAGAATAACTTCTACCATTTTGCCCAGTACCAGCTTCATGCTCACTGGTCTCTAGTTTCCTGGATCACCCCAGGATCCCATTTTAAACATGAGTATTACGTTGGCCACCCTTTAATCCTCAGCTACTGTCGCTGATTTGAATGAGAGGTTAGAGATTACTAGAAATAAGTCTGCAATTTAATGTTTTAGTTCTTTCAGAACTCTGGGCTATATACCATCCGGATCTGGTGTCAGGGGAAGGAGGTTTATTCTCTGGTTTTGAGCTGACATTTGCCTGGTTCAAGGCCAAGGTTTTGCTCTTAGAGCCACAGGAAGGCTCAGAAAGAGCTAAGAGAAGTGTGCGATCCTGGAGGTGACCTGTGGATTCTTTACAAGCCTGTGTATAAATGTGATTCTCTTCTGTGAAGTGTGAAGTCTTATTTTACTATGTTTTGTGCTTTTACAAAAGGGACCGATTATGGAAAGAACCTGGACTGCATTTCTGGATTAGATGCAAGCCCTAATCTTTAATGTGACGTATCTCTTTGTATTACCTGCAGTGCATAAATTAGGAGACGTCTTCTATTTATTCCTAAATAAACCCTTTTGCAAGCTTAATCCTGGCTCTGTGTGCTGCAGGGGCCATTGGGCCTGAGAACATGCTGGGAAATCCCCCTATTCTGCCTCAGCGTTTGCAGCTCCCTGGTTGGAGGACAAGTGCAGGTAAAACCCGAATGCTTTTTTCTCTGATGTTGTAAAGCTGCAAGCTTTGCATTTTTTGTTGGTCTGGGATAGTTAAGTGTGGCCAGCGCTAGGTGAGAGCTAGGAATTTTATTTTATGAGGGGTTTTTTTTTTTGTTCTGCTGGAGAGAAAGGGACTCCCCAGGTAGTGAGCTAATTAAACTGCAGCCAGAATGCTTCAACTCTGCCTAAACTATCTGCCACACCCTGCAAACTGTGCTGCCTGCAAATCATGACTCCATTCCAACCCTGGTTTTCTGCTGTGAATAAAAATTGTGATTTACAAACTGAGATTTACAACTTGTGCACAAGACTTATTATATTGTGCCACTATTCCCCATAGTGAAACCATGGAATTTGGGGATTGTGATCATCTTGTATAACCAGAAGAGTTTAGGGGAAACTCAAGGGAACTGCAAGATTTTATTAATGGGTGCTACTTTTGGTTTTTGTTTTTTTATGCCTGGGTTGCTGAGCCTCATGCTGAAGCATTGAGAAAGGTCCCTTATTCGCAAGAAACTCCAAGGAGAAGCAGCAAATCCCTTTCTGGGTTTGTCTGAAACCAGTTGAACTGGTTTCAGACAAACCCAGAAAGGGATCCCAGGGGTTTCCTGGAAGCATTGGAACAGTGATTTGGGGAATCAGAAATCTCACCCAAACCACTCCTATTGCAGCTCCTACAAGGGAACTGGAGCTTATTACAAGGTGCATCCAGACTGTACCCACATATCCTGAGTCTTTCAATGGCACCAGAGGGCAAGTGCAGAGATATCTAAATCAGTGCCTTGCCTGGGCACAACAAACCCCACCTCACTTAAAGTCTATGAGTTGGGAGATCAAATGAGTAGTGAGAGGGATGGGATGTGATCTCCGCTCTCGGCGCTCCCACCCACTTTTTATCACCCCCATCCTCAAGTTTTAGTGACTCAGACTGCCTCAGTTCTATTTAACGGCTCATAGATACACCCGGGGGTGCTGTATTTGAATGTCATGATCACAAGACAAAGAAAGAAAAAGATTGCGAAAAAACGAAGATGCTCGAGCCCAATATGGTGGACGAGGCTATTATCTTGGGGTCTGCCTCAACTTCTTCCACCCTGATGGTGACCAAATTTCGATCCATGGTGGTGAAAGCATTGGAATCAGAATTCCAAAAACTTTGCGATAAAATGGAAGACGTATCAAATGCAATGTCTGGATTTTGAAAGGTGTGTTGCGGAGGCAGAACAGCGAATTTCAGACAACCAAGATGGCCTAGTGACTGCACGCATGGAGTTACAAACCCTGCAAGCTACTCTCTGAAAGCAGGCGGAAAAGCTTGATGACATGGAGAATCACTCTGTTATACCCAGCGAAATTAAGAGTCACAACTCCAACAGGATTAAGATGGTTTACCCAGTTATCGGCAGCCCAAGAATTTGAAAAGGAGTGGAACGCACAAGGCTCCGCGGAGGGGGCCCATACATTGGATGTAACCTGAAGGAAGCGATACCAAGATGGCACGGGAATTTTACCTGTTTTCACAACAAGATCCTGAGATTGAACACAGGCATGGAACTGGTTGGATTATGGATTAGGTTTTTTTCATGACACAGTTTAGATTTAATATTCTATTTCATTATTTTACTGTTTGGGTTGGGGGGTGGGGAGTAAGCCGTTGCTCTTAGTGATCTCAACAGTAATACATGAGATTTTTTGGGGGATTCCTTACAGAGGGAGGGGAGGGAAGATGGTCTTTTTATTTTTATGCAATGATAGAACTTGAGTCACCTCTTATGGCTAAGCGATGTTATTCAGGGGTTCAGTTCTTCAAGGGAAATCTGAGTTGGGCAGGTCTCCCATACTTTGGGCTTTTTCATATTTACCTCTCTTATTTTTCTCTCTATTTAAGCCACCATAAGCAGTAGGGTGAAGAAACCTCCTGCAGTTAAGATTTATAGTTGGAATGCATGTGGCTTTCATTCTGTGGTTAAAAAATATAAAATTCTAACTTATTTAAAGAAACATGCTACCTCTATTGCCTTTTTACAAGAGACACACCTCACAGATTCCGAACACCTCAAACTTCAGAGAGATTGGGTCGGGAAGGTTCATTTTGCTTTGGCATTGACGAAATCAGTTGGAGTAGCCATTTTAATTCACAAGAATACTCCCCTTATTGTCCATAAGGAAATTAAAGACTTATGACCCAAAATATTTTAAAGAATTATATTGCCAATTACTACCTTACACAGGTAAGGGTTTGCTGTTGGGGGGAGACTTTAATTTGGTCCACAACCCTCTTATGCATAAATCTCACCCTGGAAAGGGGGATAAATTATTCTACCCCAAGGGCACTTCCTTTTTGGAAGATACACTAAGTCTTATTGATGTTTGGTGGGTGTTACACTTGACTGAAAAAGACTTCACCCATCTGTCTCGGGCTTACTCTACTCTCTCTAGATTGGACTATTTTTTAATCAGTCACGATCTTTTTTCTAAGACTGTTGAAGCTTATATTGAAGAAATAGTTATTTCTGATCATGCCCCAGTCAGGGTAAGTATCCCTTATCATTCAGATGAGCCTTTGATAAGAAATTGTAGATACCCCTACTACTTAGCGAATGATACATCCTTTCAGGACTTTTTGAGACTTAAATGGAAGGATTATGAGTCCCATAATAAGGAGCATGTATCAGACCCCATTTTGTTTTGGTATGCAGCTAAAACAGTATTACAACGGGAAATTATTGCATATGCTACTCATAGGAGACGAGCCCTTGACAGACAGTTACTAGAATTGGAATCCCAATTACGCAAGGCTAAGCCACAGATGTGGAAAAAAAATACCTTGAATCATAAAGAGACATATCTGGCAATATAGGTAGCGTTGAATTCTTTACTTTATCAACGCGCTTTTAAAAGTGTACTTTACTATCAACTGCAATTATATCGTTATGGCAATAAAACTGGGAGATTAATGGCCAATTTAGTTAAGGCAAGCAGAGGTTCTAAATATATTTCAACTTTACAAACAGACTCAGGGGATATAACAAACTCGACTGAGAAGATACTTCACTGTTTTAAAAAATTCTACACTCAATTATATTCATCCGATAGCTGGGATGAACCTAAATGTAAACTTTTCTGTGAAGCCATAGATCTTGCCAAAATTTCAGCAGAACAGTTAAAATTGTTAAATTACTAGCAAAAAGGTTGCTACCAGTATTCATCAAGCTAAGTGCTTTAAAACTCCAGGCCCGGATGGGTATAGCTCAGAATTTTTTAAAACACAGATTCTATTTCGGGCCTATTGAGCTTAATGTTTAATGCCTTGATAACTCAAGGCCAGTTCCCTCCACATACAAATTTGGTGCATATTACGATCCTACCTAAACTAGGTTGAGACCCATTGTCACCTTCATCATATAGGCCAATCTCATTACTTAATGATCAGAAACTATTCTCAAAATTTTTGCCTGACAGATTGGCAATGTTACTGCCCACCTTTATAGTCCTAGACAGGTAGGATTCGTAAAGAAGCGTTCTGCACTGATAAACATACGTTTTCTATTGATAGCTATTAGTCTTTGTCAGTGCAGAAATTTGCCTTTTTTTAGTGGTCAGTTTTGACGCTGAAAAGGCGTTTGATAGGATAGAATGGAACTACTTATTTTATATTTTAACATGTATGGGGTTCGAAGGGAATTTCCTATCCGATTACTTTATGCCTTCCCAGAGGCAGTGATTCTCGTGAATGGAACACAATCAGACAGTTTTCCAATTACTAGGGATACTCGCCAAGGGTGCCCCTTATCACTCGTATTATTTTTATTTGCTTTGGAACCATTATTGCTTAATATTCAAACATCCGAATTGGTAAAAGGGAAATTGCTAGGAAGCAACTTATTTAAATATGCAGCATTTGCAGACAACATTTTTGTCTTTTTAACCAATCCGGTAAATTCTTTATTGGCACTGATGGCGCTCTTTAGGTATTTTGGAGCCTTTTCTGGTTTCAAATTAAACATTGATAAGTCGGAGGCATTAGCCTCTACACCCATGATATTGAATCAATGTAGAGAGAAATTCCCCTTGCAGTCAGCGAACAAGCATTTCCATTACCTGGGGCTCTAAATCACTCTTGATCTCGCTTTTCTCTATGAGCTTAATGTCTCTGTTTTAATAGAGATAACTTGGGCAAAGTTTAGAACCTGGCAAGATCAACCTCTCTCTCTGGCAGGGCTATTCAATATGTATAAGATGTTTTTTTTTCCAAAATGGCTTTATGTTTTTCAGCATCTTTCTTTTCAGTTGAAAGCTAAGGATCAGCGGATACTGGATACACTGCTGCGTTATTTCATTTGGAACAAGAAAAAACCGAGGGGCGGATTTCGAAAGGGTTATGCGCTTATATTATGCGCGCCTAACCCCGAAAACCCGCTCCTGCGCGCGCCGAGCCTATTTTGCATAGGCGCGGCAACACGTGCAAGCCCTGGGACGCGCGTATGTCCTGGGGCTTGAAAAAATGGGCGGGGAGTGGGCGGGACAGGACCGAGGCCTCTGGCACAGCGGTCGTGCCAGCGCATGCAACCTACACCTGTTCAGAGGCAGGCACAACTTCACCAACAAAGGTCAGGGGGGGGTAGATAGGGCTGGGGGGCGGGTTAGGGAGGGGAAGGTGGGGGGGGGCGGAAGGAAAGTTCCCTTCGAGGCCGCTCCAAAAGCCATCGAGGCTCCCCTAGGCTCGGGAAAGCCATCGGGGCTCCCCTAGGGCTTGGTGCGTGCAAGGTGCACAAGTGTGCACCCCTTGCGCGCGCTGACCCTGGATTTTATAACATACACGCGGCTACGCGCACATGTTATAAAATCGGGCGTAGATTTAAAAATCTGGCCCCGAGAGTACAGTTCACTTGGTTAAAATTGAAGTGGAGCCAAGGTGGTATGGGTCTCCCAGATTTGGAATTCTACACTCTCGCCAGTCTTCTATGCATCATATGTGACTGGTTGTTAGATGAGTCCATCTATGTCAACATACAAGGTGAAAGAGCCTTGGGAGCTTCCCTAGATCTATGATATATTCTCCAGGCCAAATCCACACAGCTTCCATCTCAGATATCGAACCATATTTTATTTGCACCTATTCGATGGGCCTGGACTCAACTATCAAGCTTGATTGGCACTTCAGCGAACTATTCCCCTTTTTTGCCCATCTGTGGAAATTTGGACTTTACCCCAGGAATGGACTCTACTGGTTTCACAGCATTTCAACAGAAGGGAGTCTGTCTAGTATTTCACATGATAGATTGTGAAGGGAAGGTCCTTTCCTTTGTGGACTTTAAAACTGTACATGGGCTGACAAACAATTTTTCCCATACCTACATCTTCACCACTATATCAAATCACTTCCTATATCAGCACTCCACTCCTCAGTCCTAAATTTATATGAGGAAATTTTCCATTTTGATAGTACTCGCAATATATCACTTGCAGCTATGCATAAAACAAAGCCATTTGGAAATTTAGAATGGGGAATTTCACAGAAATTTCTGCAGAACAATGGACTAGGGATGGAGTTTTTGTTATACAACCTAATGATATACAAACTAACTTTCATAGATTACCTACTATGTCTGATCACATGTATTATAGGGAAATGCAGTATAAATTCTTATGTAGGGCTTACACATCCCAACAGGTGGCATACAAAGCTGGTTTAGCTGAAACTGAGATTTGTATTAAGTGTCAATAAGGGATAAATAATTTGTCTCATGCCTTTTGGGGGTGCCCCAATATTCATTCTTTTTGAACAAGATAATACGATATCTTGGTAATATTTTGCATTTATTGATTCCGCTTTCTCATTTGACCATACTTTTTGCCAGTTCTTTGGCTCTAAAGTTGCAGGGCAGTGGGACAAAGCTGCTGATACAGAAGGCATGCCTCTTGGGGAAGAGACTGATTCTCACACAGTGAAAGTCTCCAATGGCACAATCTCTTTCACAAAACCACGCAAATAGAAGGATGTCTTTCACATTGGTCCCCCAAAACTAAGGAGAAGTTTCTAGCTACATGTGGGGCTTATATTCAATCCTTATCCCACAAATCGCATAGTCTGATTCTTTTTTTTTTTTTTTTTTTTTAAATTCTTTATTTATCATCTTTTTAAAGAATATACAAACAGAACATTTGTATCCGAAATTCAGAGACATTTAGGAAATAACAATAAGATAATTTTTCAAAATACAATGAAAATAACATAATATCCTGTCTCTTAATACTTAGGAAATATTGGAGAGAAAGGAAATATTCAAGGAGTACACACGATATCAATCAAATTATTATGTCCTACTTCGCACCTAATTTTCCATTGTCCCAACGTTCTCATCGGATAGTCTCCTTCCAGACAAAAAAGCCCTCAATTGATCTGGTAGAAAGAAAATATATATGTTCCTGGACAGCTTGATAATGCACTTGCAGGGGTACCTCAATTTGAAGCTAGCCCCCAGTGCTATAGTCTCAGGTCTCATCTGTAGGAAGTCCTTTCTACGCTGCTGAGTAGATCTTGACAAATCCGGATAAACACGAATGAGTCCACCACAGAATAATGTAGAAATATTTTTAAAATAATTCCTCATTATCTTAGAGACATCACTTTCTTCATAAAATGAGACAAAAAGAACAGCACGATCTATTATTTCTATATTGGAATTTTCAAGGTAATCGGTCATAACTGGGAGATATCAGACTCGCTTCTTCTTCAAACTCCTTCTTAACCCCCCACCCACACCTTTGGCCCCTTGACACAAATGACATGACTCTTTGTTTGGATTAATAAAGGCCGCAGTTTATTAACCAGACCCGAGCCCGCTAACAAAATTTTTATACAATACATATAAACCCCCTTTTCATAATATTGTCCATTGTGCCCCCCACCTTTTCCAGTGGTAAGGCCCCTATCATTCAACGCCTCTGAGCATCGGCCCCCCTCCTGCTCATTAGCAATCTAGTGTAGCAGCCCCCCCGCACTACACAAGATTCTCCCCCCCCGCCATACAACTTTTAACCATAACATCAATTCAACAACGTTTGGGCTCGGGTTCCCCGCTTCCTGCGACAACTGCCCCTACTGGCACCCTTAACCTGCCTGCATGTCCTCTATCGGGTGGGAGGGAGGGAAATCCTCAGCCCGCCGCCTCAGCCGTTCCTCGTCCGACTGAGGAGCGCAACCGTTTCTCCCTCTTCCCATTCCCTCCTCACCCAATCACCATTCTCCTATTTAAAATCCTACCCTCTTATTGGTCCCTCCCATTATTCCTACCCCCCCCTTCTTTATTTCCTTCCGTATCTAGCCCTTTTATTAACCCTTCATACCGCTTGCTTTCCTCCCGTTACCTACGCTGAGCGAGACAGGCTCACTCTGCTGCATTAACTGGGAGATATCAGACTCGCTTCTTCTTCAAACTCCTTCTTAACCCCCCACCCACACCTTTGGCCCCTTGACACAAATGACATGACTCTTTGTTTGGATTAATAAAGGCCGCAGTTTATTAACCAGACCCGAGCCCGCTAACAAAATTTTTATACAATACATATAAACCCCCTTTTCATAATATTGTCCATTGTGCCCCCCACCTTTTCCAGTGGTAAGGCTCCTATCATTCAACGCCTCTGAGCATCGGCCCCCCTCCTGCTCATTAGCAATCTAGTGTAGCAGCCCCCCCGCACTACACAAGATTCTCCCCCCCCGCCATACAACTTTTAACCATAACATCAATTCAACAACGTTTGGGCTCGGGTTCCCCGCCACAGAACACTGACGACTTCAGCCGTCATTGTTCCCCCCCCACTGCGGCCCCATAACATTTAACTACCTGTTCCAAACCTTCTTGTATGTCATTATTAAATAAATCTAACCCAACATCAGACAAATGCACACCGTCAGCTCTAAAGAATCCTGGTATAACCTCCCACGCCCATTCATGTTTTATCCAAAACCCCCCCTGTTTCTCCACCCATTTCCCAATTTGTTTATTCACTTTCTTCACACCTTTACACCATAACGGCACTCCCAAAAACTTTATCCGCACAATGATGTCTGACCACCCCAACCGCGTGTCTTGCATCGCGTTCAACAAAGAACTAAAATCCTTCTTGATTTTTATGACTAAGTCCTTAGATGTCCCATCACCAATGTCATTACCCCCCAAGTGTATCAACAGCAACTTCGGGATCGGCAATTCCAACACGCTTGCTTGTAGAAAGGGCAAAAGTCCGTCCCACTTCATCCCCCGACGACTGAGCCATTGAACATTCCAATGCAGCGATTCCAACTCCAGATGTTCACCATAAGGTCTCTGTGCAGCTCTATGTTGCGCCCAATGTATGAACGAATGGCCCACTACCCAGGCCCATTCGCCTGCCCCCCGATGGAAACTGCGTTCTGCAAAAAACACACCAACGTTAGTATCCCCTTCCAATTCTTCGCCACTACCCCCCTTGCACCCACACAACAAATCCACCCTAGAGCTCGCCTCCTTTTAGCACCCTTGCCGAACATAGGACTGAAAGGCTTCCGACTTCCACCTTCCTATTAACTGAATATCGCTGCTTGACAAGCCCCTCTCGGCCGCCGATGTCGCTGCTCCGATCCTAAACGAATGCGAGGTATATCGCCTCTCATTCCATCCCAGCACCCTTAAGACCTTTTGCAACACCTGTACAAACTGGTAAACCGTCATAGGGGAACCATCCTCGTGTATCAACAATAAACCGCTCCTCCGAGGTCTCTCATTCACCAAACGCTGAACACATCGCACTGGACATACCAGCTCATCCGCCGCAGGCACTAAGGTAACAAATTGTCCTTTACCTTGCTGGTCCACCTTGGAACGATGAATACAAATAGTCACCGCTCGATTACAGACCCATACATTCTCCACCAACAAACCTGTCCGAGACTTGCTTGACTTAGATACCGCAACCAACTCGCTCACACGCATGGCCCCAAAAAATGCCAACACAAAAGCTGTTTGGAATAACAGCACCTCATAACCCGACCAACAGACCTGAGGCAGACCACCCACCAGAACCCCCAAATCTTCATAACGAATGGGAAGCCTCTTATCTGGCACCCTTCCTTGCTCCCTTCTCCATCCCCTCAACACCCGTTGCAAAACAAAACTCTCTGTCGGATTACCCCATCCTTTTAGTTTCTGGAAGAACGAAAAACCCGCCAAGTGGGAACGCACCGCTGGCAGCGAATATCCCTGGTCCCTTGCCCATAATACAAATCCCACAGACTCGTTTTCCCCCACCGGACCTCCCTTCCATCCCACTCCCGTGAGATACTGTCCTATCACTCTACAGCCTCTCATATATGCCTTCCATGTGGACGGAGCCAACGACTTCTGGATTAACGACCATGCTGCAACCGACCCAACCTCCATAGATGCTCTGGAAACTGCTCCCCATCCCTCTTTGCTTCCGGCGCCAGGTCTCGGAATTCCTGCCACTTAAAACGAGAAAGAGCATCCGCGATTACATTCTGCTCGCCCGGCACATGTCTCGCTCTCACCGTGACATTTAACATTAAACATTGCAAAACCATTTCTCTCAATAACTCAGATACCCTAGGACATTTTGCCGACTGTCTGTTAATAACCTGTACTACTCCCAAATTATCACACCAGAACAACACCTTTCTATTAGCCAATCGCTGTCCCCATAGATGCAACGCAACGACTATAGGAAATAATTCCAGAAAATTTATGTTCCCAGTTAAGCCATCCTCCCTCCAATCTGCCGGCCACTCCTCGGCACACCAACTTCCTTGAAAATAAACACCAAAACCCACCCCCCCAGCGGCATCCGTAAATAACTCTAATTCCCGATTAGTTATCTCCTCACTCTGCATGATACAGACCCCATTAAAGGATTCGAGGAAGGATTCCCAAACCCCCAACTCGTCCTTTACCCTACGTGTTACCCTGATAAAATGATAACTAGCGCGAATACCTACTGTGGTACTGGACAACCTTCTGATAAACGCTCTCCCCATCGGGATTACCCTACATGCAAAATTAAGTGACCCAATAAGGGACTGCATATCCCGCAACGTGACTTTAGTAGCCCTGCCTACCTTCTGCACTAAATTCCGCAAGCGTTCTACCTTCTCCCCTGGTAATCGCACTTCCATGGACACTGAATCTATTTCAATACCGAGAAACACCAATCTGGATACAGGACCTTCCGTTTTCTTGTCTGCTATCGGGACGCCAAACATCTTTGCCACATGCAAAAATCCTCCTAATTGTCTCTCACAAAGATCAGACTCAGCTGGACCTACAAATAAGAAATCATCTAAATAATGTAACATGCTTCGAAAACCAGTAGCCACTTCCACTACCCAGTGAATAAATGTGCTAAATGCCTCGAACAACGCACACGACACTGCACAACCCATCGGTAAACATTTATCAACATAATACTGCCCTCCAAAATAGAATCCCAACAAATGAAAACAACTGGGGTGAATGGGCAAAAGCCTAAACGCCGATTCAATATCCGCTTTCGCTAACAACGCTCCTCTCCCCGCAAACTGCACCAAACGAACCGCTTCATCAAAAGAAGCATAACGTACAGAACAAAACTCCCGCGGTATCCGATCATTCACTGACCGTCCCCGGGGGTGCGACAAATTTAATATGAATCGGAACTTACCTGCCTCCTTCTTAGGAATCACTGCAACAGGAGACAAGTGCATATTAACATAAGGTTGAACATCGAACGGCCCCGCAACCCTCCCCAACCTAATTTCTGTCCCGATTTTTTCTTGCACAATCTCCGCCCTCGTACCAGCAGACCGGGCATTCCTACCCCTAACGTTCCCTCCCCCTTCTGCAACCGGTATCACGAAACCCCTGCGGAACCCCTCCAACAAAAGCTGCGCCTCCTTGCCATTGGGATACTTCGCTAGCCAAGGGATCATTGCTCTTAACAACACCGGAGATCGTGCTACCTCTCGCAGGCTGTTAAACCTGTCCCCCCCGTCCCTGGGCACTGCTAGCTCCCTGTCCACATTTGAGCGCGGAATGGGCTCCTCCACAGGTAGAACAAGCATGTCGGAACTTACAGGCTGGGAATAAACACACCGCTTTATTGTATCTCCAACATGTATCGTTCCCTCCCGCTTTATTCTTGATCCCCTGCCCTCCTTTAGGTAATTGTCCGATACCCCGAAAGGAATGCCCAGCCCCAACAAGACTATTCGACCCCACCCCCGCTCCCGCCCCACTAACCCCTATACCGCCCGCTTTTTGTCCTCTCACGCCTTTAAAAGACATTTGTGTTAACCATAAATTGATATCCTGTGAACCCCACGCCATTGCCCTACTACCTGCCATCTTATCCCGAAATTTCTCGTCGTAGTTGAGCCATGCCCAACCTTCATAATCCCGAAACGCCCCCAATATGCTATCAGCATATGACAATAAAGACCCATATTGAGATGAATCATAATGACCCACCACGCTAGCCAATCTTAAAAAGCCCCTTACCCAGTTCACTATATTTTTTGCTACCTTAACCCCACCTGACTTATGATGCTTCTTTTTATCCTTTTTCTTACTTTTCTTAATCCCCCTTCTCCCTTCCAACAACCTGAAGATATTAACATATCTCCGCTTCCTGATCCGCCTGCGCAATTTGCTCGGCACACCCTCCCACAGCTCAGCCAAGATGGCGCATCCCGATTGCCCCGCACCGTGCCTAGGCCCTTCCTCTAAAACCTCCGTATACTTAGGACCTGACTCCGAAGAAGTCTCAGAGGAATCCGAATCACTGAATGATGAACTAGAAGAATCAGTTTGATGTTTACGTTTGGACTTCCCTTTGCTACTCCTCTTCCTTTTTTGAGCCTCACCTGCTCCCCGAGACACCTTCCTCACACGCTGCCGTGGAGTGCGATGCTCCCCTCTCTCCGGTTCATCACCCCCACTAGTCTCTTCACCCTCGAATTCTCTATTTCTCCACGACTCCTGCATCGACGTGCCAGGCCTCTCATCCGCTTCCGGCTCTGAAAAACAAAACATATCCCTTCCCCCCCCCACCTCAAGCGTATTCCCGAACTGACGAGAAGATTCAAACTTGCCTTTGCCGCAGGTGCCTACCTGAAACCCATCCTTCGTAGTACTACTACGAAGCGCCAAGCCAGCAGGCCCGCTACTGGGCATCTGTCCGCTAAACCCAGCTCCCTGGCCTCCCCAAGCTGTCCAACCCCCGAAATGATCCTCTGAAACCTCTGCATAGTCTTTATTCTGCTGGGTAACACGCAGAGAGCCCCGTCCTACATGTACCTCACGAGCTAAACCCCCGCTACTGCTGCCCCTGACCTGTCTCGCACCCGAACTAAAGCACCTGCCTACGGACCCCCGCCCCCGCAAAGCCCTGCCCGCTCCCACACTAGACCGTCGGAAAAACCCGGAACTGGAACCTGCTCCCCCTCCCTCCAAACTCGGAACTATGGGCCTGTCTAGTTGCGAGGAAAACCCCGGCTCCGTAGGGGGAGGGGGCGGCGCGCTACGCCGGACCTCCCCCCTGCCGGTAGAGGCATAAGAAACCCGCCCCTTAGCTCTGCGCACAGGACGTGCCAGCAAACCGCGGGGACCGCGAGAAGCAGGGGGCGGCAGGGCACGCGAACCAAAGTCTGAAGGCACTCTGACACGCGCGCGGGAGCGCGTAGGAGGAGCGGGGGGAGGGGTAACTCCTAACGGAATGGCGCGGCGCACACCCGGCTCCTCGTCGAGGAAACTGAACTCAGCGGCAGAGGCATACAAGGAAATCTCTGCCGCGTCCTTACCCTCTACCGTCGCCAGGCCTGAAGTATCGAAGGAATCCTCCTCGGCCGCCTCTGCCGACTCGGGACCGCTCTCACCCGAGTCGACCATCGCAGAACCATGAGGTAACTGGGGAGTGGGCAGGAGTGGCGTGCCATAGGGGTATACAGGAGGATAGGAAGGAACCGCCTCACAGGGAGGGACCAGGGGAGCCGCAAACCGCGCGAGCCGGCTAGGAGAAGCTGAGGCCGGTGGTGAAGCTTCCCGTATAAGGGAAGGGAGGGCCGGAGGGCGGGGAGGGGGGCAAACGCGGTCCTTAACTCGTTTAGGCATTGCGGGACCGTAAACCACCCTCCAACAATAATTTACTAGAAACTATTTTTAAATTTCGGTTTTTTGTTTTTTTTTTTTTTTTTTTTAAACCACATAAGGATAGGGACAAACTGTGAAAACCCTACCCCCAATGAAATTTGCCTCACAACCACAATTCTATCCAGGAAAAATCCTCAGCCCGCCGCCTCAGCCGTTCCTCGTCCGACTGAGGAGCGCAACCGTTTCTCCCTCTTCCCATTCCCTCCTCACCCAATCACCATTCTCCTATTTAAAATCCTACCCTCTTATTGGTCCCTCCCATTATTCCTACCCCCCCCTTCTTTATTTCCTTCCGTATCTAGCCCTTTTATTAACCCTTCATACCGCTTGCTTTCCTCCCGTTACCTACGCTGAGCGAGACAGGCTCACTCTGCTGCATGATTTTGAAATCCAGACCCTTGTTGGGGAACTGTTAGAGGAGTGCTTGTTCTATTTGGAAGAAAAAATATTTTTTTTACAGGTGGTATCTCTTGCTGAGGGATCTTCAGGGCTTCCAAAATATATTTCTTGAATGATAGCAGAGGGATTTCCCCCATTATAATCGGGAAATTCAGGAATCTCAAATTTAAGTGTCTTACATGATTCTCAATAGACTCCAGCCTTCTCAGTGTGGAAATCCTTTCTGATATTATTGAAGCATTTGTGTTTTGGAGGCTTTTGATATCATCCGTTATTTGTTTAATGGAATTACCTTGTTCAGTAAATTTCTGTTGGGTTTCTCTTTCGAGCAACCCAAATTTAGTGGAAATATTTTCAAGTTGTAGGGCTTGATTGTCTAGTTTAACCGACATTCCGTTCATGAGATCCCAGATATTCTCCAGGGTTATTTTCGCCGGCTTAGTAAATTGCTGGGTGAGAGATTTTCTTACCCCACTTCCTGCTTCTTCGTCTGGCTCCCCCGTTGTCCTGGAGGTGGACGCCGCCATTTCCCCCTCACCACCTGGCGTCTCAGCCACGCGAGACTGCAGGATTCCTCTGGGGTCACCGGCCTCGAGGACGTCTTCTGGGCCACCCCGCTGAGTTGTCCTCACCTCTTGGGTATGTTTCTCAGCGCCTCCGGCGCCCTCGAGGGGCAAAGCTCGCGCCGGCGTTTTGGGATCCGGGGGGGTTAGTGAGAGTTCCCCGGGAGAATATGGCTCTCCTCTCGCCACAACTCCAATGGGGCTGACCTCCCCCGCTTCTGGTGCGACCGCGGCGAAGTCTGTCATTAGCCGTTGTCCGGTTGCGAGGTCTGGGTCGGGTGGAAATACCCGGACCTTGCCCTTTCTTTTGTGAGGCATTTGGGATGGAAATATCGCTAAAAAGCTTAATACAGACAATGAGAAATGCGGAGCTCACGACTATGCTCCCGCTCCGGACGCCATCTTGTTTTCTCTGTCTGATTCTTAACAGTTAGGAATCCAACTATTTTCTGAGGAGGTGACTCAAGCTCATAGGGAAACTGGTAATATCTCTCTGACTATGATGATTCTGGTATTGCAGGGAGGGGGGTGGAGGGAGGGTAAGAGGGAATGGAAAATAAGAAAAGAAAGATTAAAATCAGTACCTTCTATTGTTGTTATAAGCTTGGCCTGCTAAAGAACCCAATGCAAGCTGAGCATTTGTATTGTTATCTGTTCAATAAAATTATGTTAAACTAAAGTCTATGAGTTTCTTGCCCAGGCTGAAGCCTAGGTGGTGGAGAACACTCCTCCAAACTTAAAGAGGCTTCTGCTAATGCAGTATTCAGTGTACCTGCAATACTGATGTAGCCTTGTGCACGTGTTGATCCATAGGACTGCATGTCGGCGTGGAAGTAGAGGTAGAGGCTAGTAAGTTCCCTTTTCTTCCCCATGGGGAAAACCAAGCATAAGGGGTGCGCCCCTTTGGTGTAAGGCTTAGGTGCGCCGATGATGGCATGCTGCTCTGGTCACCTTTTGAGATCCCCATGCCTCGATGGACCCAATTGTGGGGTGTCTCTGATGTTGCCTGTGCAATCAGCCACTCTGAAAGATCTCACAGTCCCAGTATCAATGGAAGGGGCTCTCTCCATTCCTGCCCACTTTACACCACCTTTTGAGACTCCCTCTCATTGATGGACCCAATTGCAGGGTTTCTCAGATGCTACCTGTGACAGTCAGCCACTCCGGAGGAATTTTACAGTCCCATTATCAATGGAAGGGTCTCTCTTCCAGGGTAGTAATTTCTGTCCATGCAGGTTACCCCTATGCTTATCAATTCCCCAGGCTGTAAAAGTCAGGGCCCTCATTGGTTGCTTTTTCCTCTGCTGTTAATGTGGAGAGCAATGTTGCAGTTGCTTCAAAAGTATCAAGGCTTATTGGGGTTAAGGGTAGGAACTGTCTCACCAGCAAATTACCCCCATGCACCCTTTGCTTGATTTCCATCCTCTAACCTTTAGGGATCTATAGTGTTTATCCCATGCCACTTTGGATTCTTTGACTGTTTTCATCTTCACCACCTCTTCCAGAAGGGCATTCCAGGCATCCATCACCCTCTATGTGAAGAAATATTTTCTGGTGTTGGTTCTGAGTCATCCCCCCTGGAGATTCATTTCATTTCCCATAGGTCTATTGATTTCTTCCCAACAGAAAAGATTTGAAGTTTGTGCATTATTAAAAACCTTTCAGGTATTGTTGCAGATCTTAGTATCATCAGCAAAGACAAACTTTACCTTCTATCCCTTCCGCAATATCACTCACAAAGTTATCGAACAGAGCCAGACCCAATACAGATCCTTGTGGCACTCCACTTAACACTGTTTTCTCTTTAGAGTAGGCTCCATTTACCATTGCCCACTGCCTCCTGTCAGTCAACCAGTTTGTAATCCACTTTATCACCTTGGCACTGACTGCCAAGCTTCTCATTTTATTTACAAGCCTCCTATGCGGGACCTTATCAATAGTAAATCAGATCGAGCGCTCTTCCTCAATCCAGTTTTCTAGTCACCCAATCAAAAAAATCAATCAAATTTGTCTGACAGTACTTTCCCCTGGTGAATCCATGCTGCCTTAGATCTAATAACTGACTGGATTGTAGATAGTTCACTATTCTTTCTTTCAGCAGACTCTTTATTAATGTTCCCAGCACCGAGGTGAGGCTAACTGGCCTATAGTTTCAAGCCTCCTCTCTGCTACCACTCTTGTGAAGTGGACCCACAACCACTCTTCTCCAATCTCACGGTACCATTTCCATTTCCAGGGATCTATTGAATAGGTCTTTCAGCGGACCTGCCAGGACAACTCTGAACTCCCATAGTATCCTGGGATGACCCTCTTCCGGCCCCATGGCCTTATCCATTTTTAGTTTTCCTACCACTTCCTTTACATTCTCTTCTGAAAAAGGAGTTGTTTCTACCTTATTCCCATCTACAGTCTTGTCAACCCCCAACAGTCCTTCTCCAGGATTTTCTTTTGTGAACCCAGAACTGAAATATTTGTTTAATATTTCTGCCATTTCTTCATCTGTCTTTATATCTTGCTCCTTGTCACTTTCAATTTCACTGTACAACTTTGGGCCTTCTTTCTTTCTCTGATATATCTGAAAAATGTTTTGTCACCTCTCTTTATCTCTTTGGCAATCCTTTCTTCTACTTTTGCTTTCCTGATTTCTTTCTTTGTCTCCCTCAGTTTCGCCATGTATTCTTCCCTGTGTTCCTCTTTTTGGGATCCTATATACTTCCTGAATGCTGGCTTTTTTGTCTTTTTTCAGCCATCTCCTTTGAGAACCAAATCATTTTCCTTTTCCTTGTAATTTGTTTACTTTTCTAACATATAGATTTGTTGCCCTTTTAATAGCGCCTTTTAATTTAGCCCATAGTTGTTCCACCTCACCTGTTTTCTCCCAGTCTTCTAGTTCTTTCTCCAGATACATCCCCATTTTGTCAAAGACCATATTTTTGAAATTCAGAACTCTGGTCTTCATATGACTTCTCTGTATCTTATTTGCAATATCAAAGCATACAGTCTGATGATCACTGGTGCTCAGGTGGGTATCTGTGCAGAAATTAGAAACATTATCCCCATTAGTGAGCACTAGATTGAGTTTCACACCCTCCCTTGTGGGTTCCATTACCATTTGTTTGAGCAGAGCCCCTTGAAGGGGCTACTTCTTGCAAATTCCACAGAAGGGATATTCCAGTCCACATCCGGCAGATTAAAATCTCCAATGATCAAACTTCTCCCTTTTTTCCCACCTTTTGGATGTCTTTCACCAGATCTCGATCCAGGTCTTCAGTTTGGTTTGAAGGTCTGTAGACCACGCCATTGTAAATGGAAGAACTATCATCTTGTTTTAGGATAGCCCATAATGCTTCCTCCCTACCTCATGTCCCTTGCGTTTTGGTTGCTTTGATATTGTTTCTGACATAAAGTGCTACTCCTCCCCCTTTTCTGTCCTCTCTGTCCTTTCTTAATATGCTTTAATCTGGGATGGCCATATCCTAGTTATGAGACTCCGTGAACCATGTCTCTGTAATGGCAACAGTGTCCAAGTCCGACTCCACCATTAAGGCCTGCAGATCTGGGATTTTGTTGCCTACACTATGAGCCTTAGTGGTCATAACTTTCCAGCTTTCCTCCCTTGGTTTGCTTATCTTCATAGTCACCTTACATAAGAACATAAGAAATTGCCATGCTGGGTCAGACCAAGGGTCCATCAAGCCCAGCATCCTGTTTCCAACAGAGGCCAAACCAGGCCACAAGAACCTGGCAATTACCCAAACACTAAGAAGATCCCATGTTGACTGTTCCATTAAACCATGTCTTTCTATATGCTCTACGATTTTGATCTTGAGAATAGTTTCCACCATTTTTCCCGGCACTGAAGTCAGGCTCACTGGTCTATAGTTACCCGGATTGCCCCTGGAGCCTTTTTTAAATATTGGGGTTACATTGGCCACCCTCCAGTCTTCAGGTACAATGGATGATTTTAATGATAGGTTACAAATTTTAACCAATAGATCAGAAATTTCATTTTTGAGTTCTTTCAGTACCCTAGGATGCATACCATCCGGTCCAGGTGATTTGCTACTCTTTAGTTTGTCAATCTGGCCTATTATATCTTCCAGGTTCACGGTGATTTCGTTCAGTTCATCTGACTCATCACCCCTGAAAACCATCTCCGGAACTGATATCTCCCCAATATCCTCATTAGTAAACACGGAAGCAAAGAATTCATTTAGTCTTTCTGCAATGGCCTTATCTTCCCTAAGAGCCTTTTTAACCCCTCGGTCATCTAATGGTCCAACCGACTCCTTCACTGGTTTCTTGCTTCGGATATATTTTTAAAAGTTTTTATTATGAGTTTTTTGCCTCTATGGCCAACTTTATTTCAAATTCTCTCTTCACCTGTCTTATCGATGTTTTACACTTAACTTAACAATGCTTATGTTTTATGCTATTTTCTTCAGATGATCCTTCTTCCAATTTTTGAAGGATTTTTTTTGGCTAAAATAGCCTCTTTCACCTCACCTTTTAACCATGACGGTAATCATTTTGCCTTCCTTCCACCTTTCTTAATGTGTGGAATACATATGGACTGTGCCTCTAGGATTGTATTTTTAAACAATGTCCATGCCTGTTGAACACTTTTAATCTTTTCAGCTGCACCTTTCAGTTTTTTTCTAACTATTTTGCTCTTTTCTGCTCCTTTGCTTAAGCATGGAATGTAGAGCTGATTGATTTTGTTATTATCTACTCTCGCTTCCTGTATTGCTTGGGGGTGGCATTCCAGTTTCATTGGTCACCTTCCGCCACTCCTATCCTGTAGTTTAAATGGCTGATGATGTATGACTTAAATTTCTCACTTAAGATCTTCATTCCTGCCACTGTCAAATGTAGACCATCCTTGTTGTATATTCTCTTACTGCTCCATATATGACCTCAGCCTCCAATGTATCCAAATACACTTTCTTTACACCATGTTTTGAGCCATTTCTAACAGCTGAAGATCCTGGAAGCCATTTAATTTTTGTGTCGTCTTTGAAAAGAGATCCCAAATTAGTTCCTATAATGATTGAGTGTGCCATCAGAAGGAGCTTTTTTTTATGAGGTTTGACAATGTTAAAGGGTTTTTGGTTGCATTGAGAGGCTTCTTCCTTTACAGACATCCACCTATTCTCTGTTGAAAGAGCAGCTTCAGTTTCCAATGCAGAAAAGGCATATATAAGGGTATCAGTGTGGACAGAGGATGTCTCTTCACCCCAAGCCTTAATCTACCAGAGCCCAACATATTCCTGGATACTTTTGACTCCTCTGTGGGAATGGGGGCAGATATCCTGAATGTTTCTCAGTTGAGGAGACTGGGTGTCTCTGGGTCACAGGTCTTGTTCTGCCAGAGCCCACTGTAATCCATTTATTCCTGGATATTTGAGTCCTCTGAGATTTATACGATTTGAAGAGAGAGTGGGGGAAGATATCCTTAATGTTTCTCAGATAAATGCAACCCAGGTAGGGGATTGTTTCTATAATGGCTGAAAAGAGAATAGAATGTGGACATCCTCCACCACTCCAGCTAGGTGTAAATGTAGGCTCATGAGGCCTCAGTCCAGTTATGACAAATTCCTATTGAACTGCAATCCAAGAGGACCAGGAAAAAGCTGCAGGACTTTAAAATATGTATATATTATTTTTATAGTAGCTTTCTGCTTTAACCTTGTTTCTAGTTAAGACCTCAAAGTGAAAGGCAGAGCAGAAGTGAACCTTTAACCTGTTCAAAGGAACAATCATTTATCATTCAATCATTCTTAGTGTTTGGGTAATTGCCAGGTTCTTGTGGCCTGGTTTGGCCTCTGTTGGAAACAGGATGCTGGGCTTGATGGACCCTTGATCTGACTCAGCATGGCAATTTTTTATGTTCTTATGTTCTTATCTACCCTGAGTATGGATTCCTCTGAAATAGCAAGTCAGCTTTTAATTTCTCACCTCTTTAGAGCAACAGTACCAACTTTAGCTAAATTCCTTAAAGTATCAGCCTGAGTGGTACCACAATTATGTTCCCTTTGGGTCTATTTTCTATGACTTCTTTTCTTAGGGGTAGATTTTAAAAGCTGCACGCGCGTGCCCATGTGTGCGCGCTTTAATATTATTATTTTACTGCATGCAAGGGGCCGGGGGATGATTTTTGCAAACTTTGCGTGGCGACACATTCTGGCCTTCCCCAGTTTCCTCCCCACTACCCTAACCTCCCTTCCCCTTCCCCTCTCCGCCCCAACCCTAAATCAAAATTTATTATTTTTTTTACCTTAATCTACCAGAGCCGGCGGCCTGCTGGGACACGAGGCTCCAGGACAGCAAACAATGGCGCTGTCCTGGCCCGCCCCTCCCTGCCCTCTGGCCCGCCCCTTCCAAGAGGCCCGGCACGAGTGTGTACCATCCTATACGCGTGTGGCCAGGCCTCTTGGAAGATTCGCCCGGCGTGTGTATGGCCCGGCCACGAGCGCCAGGCATTTAAAATCTGCCTGTCATTGTAGCACATTTTATAATATATATATATATTTTTTTTTACATTTCAGAAAGAGCGAGGTGCATCTTTCATTGCTATAACTTCACTGTTTCACCATTTCCCCTGCCTATTCAAAAAAATTCCTTCCTTAGGTCCATATTTCAGCTCTTGACTCATCTGCTTTGTTGCGCTTCCCGGCCGCGTATGCTCTGCGTGTATTACTTAAATTGCTCGTGTGCCCAATATGTGCATTTACGGGCACACACGTGCTCCTTTTAAAATTTATCTTTAAGTCAACTTTATTAACAGCAGTTTATGGAGTTCTCCAGGAGAAAGTGCAGAGAAGGGTGACCATAATGACAAGGGGCATGGAACAGCTGCTGTATGAGGAGAGGTTAAAGAAGTTAGGGCTGTTCAGTTTGGAGAAGAGACGACTGAGGGGGGATATGATAGAAGTCTACAAAATCATGAAAGGTCTTGAACAAGTTAATGTAAATCAGTTATTTACTCTCTCAGATAACAGAAGGACCAGGGGGCACTCCATGAAGTTAGCAAGTTGCTCATTTAAAACAAATCAAAGAAAATTCTTTTTCACTCAGCACATAATTAAGTTCTGGAATTCATTGCCAGAGGATGTGGTTACAGCAGTTAGTGTAAATGGGTTTAAAAAAGTTTTGGATAATTTCCTAGAGGATAAATCCATAAACTGCTATGACAGTAATTAATAAGCAATAGTAGCTTGTGATCTCTCTAATGCTTTGGTACTTGCCAAGTACTTGTGACTTGGATTGGGCACTGTTGAAAACAGGATACTGGGCTTGATGGACCCTTGGTCTGACCCAGTATAGCATGTTCTTATGTTCTTATAAATTCCAGAGCATGTGAGTAGTGAAAAATAATTTTTCCAATTTGTTTTAAATGTGCTACTTGCAAATGTCATTGCATGCCCCCTAGTCCTTGTATTATCTTGTAAAGACCTCTATCATATCTAACCTCAGCCTTCTCTTCTCCAAGCTGAACAGCTTTAAACTCTTTAGACTTTCCTCAGAGGTGAAACTTTCCATTCCGTTTGTCATTCTGGGTGCCTGTCTCTGAAACTTTTTCATGAGTTGTTTGTTTTGGTTTTTTTTTTGCATGATGAATTAGTGATAATAAATCATATCTGTTTAGGTTTATGCGCTCCTGTACTGCAGTGTAATTTTTTCTTCTAATTTCAAGTAGCTCCCTTAAATAGGGCATCCCTTCCAAAGACCTAATTTGGCAGGAGAAAAGTAATGTATGAAAATGAATGCAAAGAATCACACCCTACAGAAGTATTTGTTCTTAGTTTTGATTTTTTTTTTGAGTGTCCCACTCTACTCTCAGAAGCTAGATAAAAGTGCACATGGCTTCGTCTATGGATGGCTTTGAAACTGACCAGAATTACCATGGGTCCTCTGACTTCCCTGCCTTTCTGTTCCTACTGAAATACAAATGGAGTGAGTACAAAATAACGTTAATCCATGTGATGAATGGGGTTAAAATATCTGTAACGGGGAAAATGTCGTGTTGTTAGTGGTAGTGGTGGTATTAGGTTCAGTCCCATGTAACAGATGTTGTCTCCAAAATAATTTTTCCAAGAAAAGCTTGTGGTTGTGGTCCTATTATTTTAAAATATACCGCCCTCTTTTCTATCCCAGACAGCATGTCCAGGTGTCAGTGGGAGTCCTCAATGGAGCAGAAGGTAGCTGTCAGCCCTAAAGGCTAGCACTGAGGTATTGTCACAGTCTTTAGAGCTGCCTTCCCTCCCACTGAAGGGTCAGGGCAATGGCCACTGAGGGGCTACTGACCCCAGCCAGGAGAGTGAGCTCAAAATGAGTCCATGGAGCTGCAGCACACAATACCTGAAACTTGGGGAAAGCTTTTTTTAATTATTCCCAAACCTTATCTTGATTTTTTTGGCTATGAGAGGGGATATTTTATTCTTTGTTTCCTAGTGGAGTGTTAAATTTAGCAAATATTCTTTTAAGCATTTACAATATCCAAAGTCTGCAGCTGAATTTTAAGTTGTATTTTGGAAGCAGTTTTAAACATAGACTCTGACACCTTCTAGTCACTTTTGGCACCCCTTTAACCCTGCATAAGCAAACACAAGGTTAGGATAACCTGCACTTGCACTGGGATACTAAATTTCAAGCCTATTTGCAGTACAGCATTTGCACACATAAATGGATGTGCAGAGGTTAATGCTAGTATTTGATATAATGCTGCACAGTTTATAAAATACCACGTTGCTTCTGCTCTGAAAGTAAGTGCATATATTTCCGATGCAAGAAAACGCATACTTTCCCTACTGAATGCGTGTATATTTTTCACGCAAAATAACTGCGACATTGTGTCAGGAAATACCAAGAACTGAGCACAGAGGCAGATATATTTTAAAGTATGTGCGAGTACTTAGAATCGCCAATTGGTCAATACCTCCACCAGTTCTCCCAGCCCTCCATTTCTCCTAATCCTTCTCCAGTTCACCCTGGACCATCACCAGTTCACCCAGACTTCAGACAACAGACAAATCTGATTTCACTTCCGTGAGTCAATTAGCAGGTGTAAAATTCTATAAACAAGTTAGGCAATATATGACGGTAACTTTTAAACAGGCGTGTGGGCGCACATGTGCACACGTTTGCCAGCTCGGTTCCAGGGACGTGACTATTTTATAACATGCGTGTGTATATGTGTGCATGGTTTAAAATAGGCTGACTGCGCACACATATGCGTGCAATTTTAAGTGGGTCGCGCCTTTGCGTGCAAACACCGCTACTACTGCATATGTAGGGGGATTTTAATACACATGTGCACCGATGCCATTACCAGTTTTCCCACTTCATTCCCAGTTCAACCAGGTAAGGGATAGGACTTCCAAACCTCCCCTAGTTTAATAGCCTTCCTTTTCGGCTGATAGCCCTGACCCTTAAAACCTCGCTGACTAGCCTAGATTTTTTTATCCATGGCAGAAGTAAATTTACATGACAGGAGATTCTGGTGCACTAAGTATTTACGCACTGGTTTCATTGTGAAACCCAGGAACGCCCGTGCCCCACCCAGACCATGCCCCGCCCCTGTTTAGAAACTTTTTATTTATGTGTGTAGGGGGAGATACGCACCTACTTGGGTGGCTTTTAAAATACGCTCTGCGCACGCTGGCCGGACATATTCTCATTATCTCCTGGTTTTGGAGCATGTCGGGCTTTTAAAATTCACCTTTGTATGTGTATATCTCTTACAAAATATAACATTTTTCTAAAGGGGCATAATTTCATCTAGGAATTATATCAAAATTAAATTTGGTTTGATCTCTGAGGAGGGGGGGGGGGTGTCAAAAACTGATTGCTTGCTCTCTTCACTCCAACCTCACTCCTCCCTTCCTGTTCCCTGCTGGACAAGATAACTTGGGTTATATCAGCAGAGAGGCTCTTGTCTGATTTGCCTGTTTGAGCCTCAGCCTCATCTCCTCCCTTCTGTGCCCTGCAAGCTGCCTGCGTTAGGAGGGACTGGAGCAGGAAGCAGAGGCTGAGACAGAACTGCCGTTGAATCAGCCCAGCAAGCAATTATGGAGCCTTTGCTAGAGGACTGAACTATGTGGTGGTGAAGATTTCGCTTTGTTGATTGTGCAGCAGGTTGTAAATTAGAAACAGGATAAAGGGAACTGATTTCCGAGATTCCCCCATAAGGACTCTGAGATAAGCAAGCCAAACCTGATTCTAGTGATCAGGTTGTAGCCTTTTTAGCTGAGATAAAATGAAAGCTCTGCATTATTAGTTGAAGATGGATGGTCTCTTCCTAGCCTTTTTGCTAAATTGTGAGACTGTACAGTATCAGGAGGATTTTAAAGCTTGCCATCTGACCCCCACTGGGGACACCAAACTGTCTGAACCATGACCAGTTCAGGAGGACACACCAGCACTTGTGAAACTATAAATTATGAATGTAAATTTTTTAAAATAATTTTGAGAAATGTTGCCTTGTAAATTTCAGTGAAATAGTTGAACTGTCATTCCACAGCTCGGTTGTATGTCATTCAATCAAGCAATCTAATTGGCTGAACACTCTCTGATGCTTTTATAGGTTTCTTTCTTTCTTTCTTTTTTTTTTTTTAAAGAACAATTTTAGATCTATTGAATCTACTGTGTTGAAATGTTGAAGTAAGCTTGTGGGTGTGCCTGACAATTAAGTAGCAACTCAGCTGAATCTCTCCAGGTTTTGAAATTACTGGGCGGATGTGCCCGTCAGGGAGATATCTGACACCTCGGGTAAAGCAGTGTCCTCATCCTTCACTGTCACATGCCGAGCTCTGCTTCTTGAGAGCTTTCTGCTCTTTTGCTATTAGCTCTGACTTGTGCAGAGTGGGAGGGAGGGGCTGCACTTACTCAACGGAGGGCGTCTTTAACACTGGGACACAGCCCGGAGTCCCTGCACCGCTGGGGTGGGTGGACTCTAATACTCTGCAGTTTCTCTGTGTCAGCCTCGGTTTTGATGTCTATTTTCTTCTGATGAGATTTACATAAATAAGAGAGGTAATTTTCAAACTGTTTTCAGTGCTTTTTTTTTTTTTTTTTAAGCCACACAGGCGTTGCACCAGATTTTCAAGTGACATAGCGTGCATACTTTTGCTGTGACACTTGCCATGTGTGCAATGAGCCTGCGATCACTTGCACCTGCCTTTTTTTTTTTTTTTTTGCGGGTAGATTTTTGTTGGCCACGTACTCGCATAGATTTGAAAATGCCCACCTCCCCGCCCCTACCCCCTGGGAGTGACTCCTCTCAGTACGGCTAAAGGCACGGGCCTTGTGGAGCAATGTCAGGACTTTTAGCTGCACGAGGAAAAACCAATTAACACAGGCCACGCGCTTTTTTTTTTGCCCGTGTACATCTTTTTGATAAGTCTTCTGTGCTCTTAAAATGTCTACATGGTTCTCAATCTAAAACAAATGATGTTTCGCTCTGTGTATTAATATCAGTGGCGTAATGCAGGTAGCTGCTGGTGCTGAAAGTCTGCCATGCATCCTCTTACTGCCGCCTCTTTTCTCCTCCTTCCTCCCACCCCCGCCTTCCGCTCTCCACCTTACCGCCTGATAAACTCCAGCACCAACGCCCACCTATTTTAACCGTTTTGCTAGGTCCGGCATAATTCAAAACTATATTCTTAAGAGGTGATGGATGCACGTGCTTGTTGTACTGCAAACATTCTGCACTCATTGCTATGGAGCTTTTAGCTCTTTCTTTTATTTTGCTCTGTAACAGCCCTTAAAATTTAGCAAGTATCTATGCTGCTGTTGGAAATGTGCCGACGAAAACCAGAGTAAGCATTGTGCCTGTGTGATGTGTAATTAAATACGTGTCAGGGCATGCTGGAAATAACACATACTTCAATTGAATAGCAAACAGTATCAAAGGATGTCTTAGAAGTTAAGCTAATCATTATGCTGGGCAGAGTTCCCATCATCTCTGTGGCAGTGGTTGACCCAAGGAAGTTAGAACATCGGCAGAAAATAATGCTTCCACTGTCGGCGTGTACAAATCACTGAATGACTGCATGAAATTCAAGTCATCAGAGAGCTCAGTTATCCTGAATGCAGCTATTTAAGTATTTAGTAAGAAGAGCAATCTACAACAGTTCAGTAATGTGCTGTGCTTGTTAGAGTCACTGGTCTAGGTTTACTTTTTTTTTTTTAATTAATATTATGATTAATGAGTATAACAGTTCACCTTGTGCCCAGAAAATATAAAGGGACATGTAGTAATTGCTGCATTTTTCTACAGAAACTTTTTCTATAAATGTATCCAATTTTATTTGAGTTATAGGTTTCTAGGAGTCACATCAGTCACATAAACGAAGGATGGGCAAGTTCAATCCATAGCCACAGACAAATTTGTTGTTCAGAACACCAGCATTGATTGATTATGGGACATACTTGTACGCAATTAGTAGTTCTGGGATCATCTGTTATATGTATAATTTTAGTTCTGAATACCAGAGCTGCCTGCAGCCCTCAAGGATTGGCATAGTCCATCTCTAATATGCACAGTCTTCTTTCTAAACAGAATTATTCCATATCTCACTATCTTATGCATTCATCTCCATTGCTTCCATAATATGGGATTCCCTTGTTTCTGCATTTATTTAATATGAGGCAAGTTTATAGGGGAAGCATTTAAGTATATCACTCAGCATTTAAATATGTGCATTGTGATTTTTGTGACTTTCATTAATGCATAAATCCATGTGACTGCCATGCTTCTTTTTTTTTTTTTTTTAATTTCACAAAGTCTTTCAGTAGTAGTGAGTTCAATAATGTGTAATAGGCATAGCAAATGAGCCAACTTCTATATCTGAGGAAAAGTCTTTCATGGTCTTGTAGGTTAAGAGAATATTTCCTGCCTGTATCAGATTAGCATTTCAAAAGTGAGAACTAGGAGCCAGTATTTGGCAAGCAAGAACAAACACTAACTTTATCAACCTTAAGCAAACCATAACAAAACAAAAAAAAAAAAGCAAAGCAAATATGCATATGGCCAATTCATATGTAACATAGTAGATTACAGCAGAAAAAGACCAACACATTTATCTAGCCAGCCCAGTTAATCATGTCCACATTACCAAGGATATATCCCAGCTTCCTGCTACACAGCACAACCATTTGTAGGCTGCTATTCCTTATTCTAAGCTTCCTTTGTCCTCCACCCTTCTGGTAGATGATTATACAAGATCTTTTCCTTTCACACTCAGCACCTCTTCCCTTTCATTTCTAACCACAAGGTCCCACAGCCACTAACACCAGTGTGGCTATTACCTGAACATCTGGCCTTCTAGGTCTCTGTGGCTTTTCCCAACATATTCCTACCATCATCAATCCGGTCCCTATGAAGCCTGCCAGACAGAGCAGAGTGCCTGCATTTGTACAAGGATTCTAGTTTTTGTTGTATTTGTTGCCTGCTAGAAAAACTGAACTGCTCGTTTATTTATTTCATTTATTTTAAAGATTTATAATACAAAGCACTTGGCAGGTAATAAGTTAACATACATAATCACTACATAAGATCTTAGAAAAATCATAAAATACAACATAAGATAATTAATAAAATATGAAATCACTATAAAATAACATAAGAGTTAAAATATATTAACTTGAAAACAAAATATAAAAAGTACACAGGAATGGTATCTTTCAAATGGGCATGCAGGTGCACATGTACATGTGTGCATTAACACGTGCCCAGAGGCTGTTATTATTTGTAAGGGTTTTGGGTGGATCCCTGGACCTGTGGCAGGTGACCACGCCCACGAGGGGAAGTCCTGTGAGGGGCCACAGGTCAGGCTCAGCGTAGGAGACACACACACACACACACACACACTAGTTCTTTTATTATACAGGATTGGTGAACCACCAGAGGTGGCAGTAGTGAGTTGGAAAGTAGCCCGGTTGGGCTTGTAGTCCCTCAGGCTCTGGAACAGAGATCCCACAATGGCTGTGCTGTATTCAGGCCCCTACAGTAAGGAGCGGTAGGAAGAGGTGCGTTACGGCTGGGAGCACCCGCGTTTGCCGCACGCACAGTTTGGATCACCTACCGCTCGATACTGTATTGAAATAGCTTGCAAATGCAAGCCGCGTCCGAGAAGCATCTGTGAAGCGTTAGGCCCGCGCAATCCATTTTACTGTATAGAACGCTATACAGCGCCCATACAGTATCCTGGGTGCGCTGGTACCTGTCATTTCAAATGACAGGTACCAGGGGGGATTGCGAGTCCTCTCTTCCCCCTCCCGAAGCAAAGCAGGGCGAAAATTAAAACAAAAGTGAATAAAGTGTAATAAAAGTAAACTTACTGCATGTGAATTTTCTTTGAACAGTCCTCTCTCTCTCTCTCCTCATCCCGAGGCGCGCACTGCGGCTCCCCTGCCTCCCGGGGGCAGCCGGCGGCGAAAGCGGCTTCCAGCAGCCCCCCGCCGGCGAAAGTGAATGAATGTGCGCCTGTGCGTGCAATTTGGTCGCTCAAGGCGTGACGTCATGACATTTGGCGTCACGGCGTGTGACGTCGGCGTTCGCTAATGCACTGCCTTGAGCGCCCAAATTGCATTCATTCACCTTCGCCGGCGGGGGCTGCTGGAAGCCGCTTTCGCCGCCGGCTGCCCCCGGGAGGCAGGGGAGCCGCAGTGCGCGCCTCGGGAGGAGGGGAGAGAGGACTGTTCAAAGAAAATTACAATGCAGTAAGTTTACTTTTATTACACTTTATTTACTTTTGTTTTAATGACATGTTGAGCCGATTTTCGCCCTGCGCCTTGCTTCAGGAGGGGGGGATTTTGACCGGAGCCTGCCTATTGCTGTCACACCACACTAACGCCAGGGTAAGGGTCCCGGGGGGTGAGGGGGTCGTTTGCCCATGAAATTTCGTCTCTCTGACCTGACGCTCCACACTAACGCAGGGGTAAGGGTAGGCGGTAAGTTAGCAGGTTAAACACTCGGCAAAACTGCAGGTTAAAAAGGAGATAATCGGGGCGCACATTGCTGTATGGGAGGGAATAGCTAATCGGAGCGTTTACATCTCATATACATAGAGATATGCTCTGGTTCACAGATCAACTACAATTCAAAACTTCTTCCCGCCCAACGAGATTCCAGAATTTAGCCAAACTAAAGATTCCAGCACCCAATCTGACTAAACTCTCTAGTACAAAAGAACGATCTTTCATTATTGCCGGATCAACAATATGGAACACCATGCCCTCTGAATTACGCCAGGAACTTTGTCACAAAAAATTTAAACAAAACCTTAAAACCTGGTTATTTAAAAAAGCCTACTATTAATGAACTAAATCTTATACTACTCTTCCTAATTTCCACAGTTTCTCATTTATTGTTTATATTCTATTAATACAAAGTTATACATGGTATTGTATTCGTTCAGTTACTAAGTTATATTGTAAAGCGCAATGCTGAATTACTGTTTGAATGTAAACCGAGGTGATGTTACTTACGTACTCCGGTATAAAAAAATCTATAAATAAATAAACATGCTGCGGACGGAAAGGGTTACCGGTTGATTTAAAGAAGCGGTAAGGATGAGTTAAAAGGGATAGTGAATCGCGGGTTGGACTTACGCGGCCAAATTGTGAGTTAGAAGCGGGTTAGAAGCAGGGTAACCGTGGCCACGCTTTACTGTATCGGCCTGATGGTGAGTAGTAGCAGGATATGCAGAGTTCAGGAATAGAGCCTATTTGGTAAGGTACTCACGCAGCGGTCTCTCAATGTGGAGCACAGGAGTTGGAGTAAAGGCAGGCCCTCGAGGAGCGAGTACCTGGTTCCAGGGAATAGCTCTGAGAGATAAAGATGGTAACTCACAGATGTTATAGGCAGCGGTGTCTTCCTGGCAGAAGTGGAGTCCAAGTAGTGAGTCCAGGAACATGGGCCCTCAAAGAGCGAGTACCGGTTCCAGACAGCGACCTGAAAGTTTAAGAAAGAGAGAGAGGCCCCCGAGGAGCGGGTACCCCAAATAGAGTAGGTCCAAAGGAGGCAGAGTTGCAAGGTACGGAGGACAAATCCCATCCGTTAGGAAACCTTTGCTAACTCGATTAGCTAGCAATCGCGTAGGCCTTTTGTATCCTGGATGCATGACCTAATAAACATGTGGATAAAGGTGAACCGGTAGATGTTGTGTATTTGGATTTTCAGAAGGCGTTTGGCAAAGTCCCTCATGAGAGGCTTCTACGAAAACTAAAAAGTCATGGGATAGGAGGTGATGTCCTTTCGTGGATTACAAACTGGTTAAAAGACAGGAAACAGAGTGTAGGATTAAATGGTCAATTTTCTCAGTGGAAAAGGATAAACAGTGGAGTGCCTCAGGGATCTGTACTTGGACCGGTGCTTTTCAATATATTTATAAATAATCTGGAAAGGAATACAATGAGTGAGGTTATCAAATTTGCAGATGATACAAAATTATTCAGAGTAGTTAAATCACAAGCAGACTGTGATACATTACAGGAGGACCTTGCAAGACTGGAAGACTGGGCTTCCAAATGGCAGATGAAATTTAATGTGGACAAGTGCAAGGTGTTGCATATAGGGAAAAATAACCCTTGCTGTAGTTACACGATGTTAGGTTCCATATTAGGAGCTACCACCCAGGAAAAAGATCTAGGCATCATAGTGGATAATACTTTAAAATCGTCGGCTCAGTGTGCTGCAGCAGTCAAGAAAGCAAACAGAATGTTAGGAATTATTAGGAAGGGAATGGTTAATAGAACGGAAAATGTCATAATGCCTCTGTATCGCTCCATGGTGAGACCGCACCTTGAATACTGTGTACAATTCTGGTCGCCGCATCTCAAAAAAGATATAGTTGTGATGGAGAAGGTACAGAGAAGGGCAACCAAAATGATAAAGGGGATGGAACAGCTCCCCTATGAGGAAGGGCTGAAGAGGTTAGGGCTGTTCAGCTTGGAGAAGAGACGGCTGAGGGGAGATATGATAGAGGTCTTTAAGATCATGAGAGGTCTTGAACTAGATGTGACTCGGTTATTTACACTTTCAAATAATAGAAGGACAAAGAGGCATTCCTTGAAGTTAGCAAGTAGGACATTTAAGACTAATCAGAGAAAATTATTTTTCACTCAACACACAATAAAGCTCTGGAATTTGTTGCCAGAGGATGTGGTTAGTGCAGTTAGTGTAGCTGGGTTCAAAAAAGGTTTGGATAAGTTCTTGGAGGAGAAGTCCATTAATGGCTATTAATCAATTATACTTAGGGAATAGCCTCTGCTATTAATTGCATCAGTAGCATGGGTTCTTCTTAGTGTTTGGGTACTTGCCAGGTTCTTGTGGCCTGGTTTGGCCTCTGTTGGAAACAGGAAGCTGGGCTTGATGGACCCTTGGTCTGACCCAGCATGGCAATTTCTTATGTTCTTTTGTTCTCATCATAGGGGGACGCCCCTGAGGTTCGCGCCACTGAAGGTACTTGAAGCAGGGCTGCGCGGCGCGCCCGCCCTAAGGCAGCTGAACAGCATGGCAGGAGGCAGCAGCCAAGCCGGTCCGGGGATGCCGGAGAGGACGGCAGGCAGACGCCGCGGCACCAAACGTCCGTCAACCACAGGAGGAGTCGCCAGAGGGCGGAGTGGAGACGGGCAACGACAGTCGTAACAGAGACATGGCAATTTTATAACATATGCACACATACATGTGTATGTTATAAAATAGCCTAGGTGCGTGTATGTATGCTCCTAATTTTGCAAGTGGGCACGCACAGCTGCTCAAAGTCAGGTTTGCGCCATAGAAGTGGGGGGATTTTATAACAGGCGCACCTCTACGTCATGACCAGTTTCACCAATTCTTCTACCAGGTCCTCCAAGCCTTTAGCCTGCACTCCCCTCAGTTACCCCAGACCCATTAAACCCCTCAGGGATGCCTTTTTTTTTTTTTTTTTAACTTACACCTCCTCCCTAGCAGAAGTAAACTTACATAGCATTGGACCTGGGCATGAGCCCAGGCACATAAGTACTTGCATGCACATCTCTTGGCCACGCCCTGGAACGCCCATGCTCCGCCCACACCATGCTCACACTATGCCCCTTGTTTCTTTGATGTGAGATATGCACGCATTGGCACATGTGTGTGCATCCCCCACTTTATAAAATCGAGAGGACACATGCATGTGCCATATGTGTGCTCCATCTCCCAATTTTGGTGCACGCATCTTTTTAAAAATTCTCCTGTAAGCTGGTGATAATTTTGCTCTCTCTTCTCTTTTTCATAACCAAGGATCTTCTTGCAGTCCATTACCATTTTAGCCTCCACCTGCCATTCTGGGAGGGCATTCCATATATCCATCACTATTTTCCATGAAAAAAAGATTTTCTGATGTTGTTCCTGAGGCTTTGTCCTCCGACCCTTTGTTCTAGAATTTTTTTTTCCACTGAAAATAGTTTGTTCCTTCTGCACTCTTAATATGTTTCAGGTATTTGAATGTCTCTGTCATATGTCCTTGTCTCAAAAGGCATCTGGTGCAAACCCTCTTTTCATTGTGGTAGCCTTACTATGCACTGCCTCCACTTCATCTATATCCTTCAGGAGGTATAAACTGAATCTGCACAGAGTGGCAATTACTACCCTTAAGAGAAAGCATGGGAGTAACCTGCAAATGCCACCCCCGATAATATCTTTATGGGGGAAGCCTGTATGGCATGGCTGTTGCTACCATAAGCTTGCTGGGCAGACTGAATGGAGCATTTGGTCCTTTTTTGCCATCATTGCTGTTTCTATGTGTACCACTCCCTCAGATTTCTTCACCCAAAAAATGCCTAACTTTTTCTTAGTATTGATACTAACTGACCAGTCCTCAAGCTTTCTTAGCTTGCTTCTCATACCATTTCATCCCTCAGGCATGCCCACTTGGTTGCAGATCTCAGCATCATTTGCAAAAAGACAAACTTTTCTTCCTAATCACTCTGCAATATCTTCCAGATAGTGAACAGAACCAGTTCCAAGACTGATCCCTTAGGCACTCCACTCATTGCCTTTCTTTCTTCAGACTGAACTCCATTTACAACCATGCTCTGCTATCTCTCCCTCATCCAGTCCACTACCCTAAGTCCTACCCCAAGACCACGCAGTTTATTTATCTGCAGAGGGATAGCCGTGTTAGTCTGATCTAGCAAAAATGACAAGAGGAGGGTGGCACGTTATAGACGTAACCAATTTATTGAGGCATGAGCTTTTAAGAACAGAGTCCACTTCATCAGGTTATTTATATCCTCCTGTGCAGGACAATACCAGAATCTTTGCTGAAATCCAATGCCTGACCTATGCTAATGATCTGCTCACATAATCATTCAACCTGCTGAATTCAAGATACTCTACTAACCTTTCCTTCAGAAGAGTCTCCATTACTTTTCCCACCATTGAAGTCAGACTAACCAGCCTGTAGTTTCCAGTCTCCTCTTTATTACCACTTTTATAAAAAGGGACATCATTCACCCTTCTCCAGTCTTGCAACATTGAGATATAGTGTAAAACGTCTGTGGAAAGAAAGCAAGGTTAAGTGAACTCTGTCAATATAACACACTCACATCTTTGCTGTTTCACTCAGGCATTACAGCTTGGCTTTATACAGAGAGGCTAAGCTCATTTTTTCATCAGCCTTTTGGCTGAGATCCAAGTATAAGGCCTGCGCTAAGAGCTGAGAATGGTTCCTTTCTGTTGGCTGAGACTGAGAACCTGTCAGATATGGGAGATGATTAAGCCTGCCACCTAACCCCATTGAGAATACGATTATATTATGATCATTGCCAATTCAGGAAGATTTAAGGCGGCAACTTTTAAACAAGCGTGTGGGTGCACATTTGTCGGCCCAGGGACGAGGCCATTTTATAACATATGTGCGTATATGTGTGCATGTTATAAAATAGCCTGAATGTGCGCACATGTGTGCATAATTTTAAATGGATGCGCACAGGCAAATTTTAATAGACGCGCACCGACACCATTACCAGTTTTCCCAGTTCGTTCCCAGTTCGCCCAGGTAAGGGATAGGACTTTTAAAACCTCCTAGTTTAATAGCTTCCCTTCTCCCCTTTTAGCTCCATTCCTTAAAACCCTGCCAATCTATTTATCGTTATTTTATTACTTACATGTCCTTCTTAGCAGAAGTAAAGTTACGTACAAGGGGACCCCAGCACATGCCTGTGTGCATAAGTATTTGCGCGCAAATTTGAGGTTGAAATCCAGGAGCACTCATGCCCCACCCAGGCCAGACCCCACACCTCACCCTTTTTCGGAACTTTTCATTTGTGCGTGCAGCGGGAGATATGCACGTATTCGGGCGGCTTCTAAAATCCGCTTGTCTTGCACTAGCCCAACATAGTCACGTATCTTCCAGGTCTGGTGCATGCTGGCCTTTTAAAATTCAACGGTAAATCTCCTCTTACTGCTGTAGTTCAGATTATAATTTAAAAATCACATGGCGCAACATGAGACTGTGTGAGATATTAGAATATACTATGAGGGGCCAGCCTGAGTGACAGTGCTTGGCTCAGTGGGCAGTACTGCACAGTGTCATGTGGAGGGACTTCTGCTCCCCGGCTGGTCCGGGGCGGGATTGCTGTTGAAGGGGCATTCACAGTCCCTGGGGAGGGGGACAAGGAAGGAGGAGCTATCGTTATTGGGCAATGGTGACATCCAGTGGCAGGATTAAGGGCCCATGACTGCAGGGTTCTGGAAGGAGCCCTGGCGATCTGCTCCCAGCAAAGGGCTGTTGCTGTATTGACTAAACTAAAGCAAATTGGCAGGGGAAATAAAATATATGAAAATAAAATTGCTTGGGTGGTTGCAAATGAAGGTTCATGGTGCCAAAGTCAAGCACTGGCAGGAGGAAACTGTCAGGTGAAAAAAAGAAGAAAAATCCATTTTAAAATGAAAAGTGTACAAATGTTAAAGAGAGGATTATACGTAAGCAGCAATGTTCCCTCTAATTTTGTCTGGGTGTGCACTAGTGTTGGGCACATAATCTTTGCAAGTGAGTGGAGGGGTGAGGGAAGGGTGTCCCTCCACTCTGAAATCCTCTCTCCTCTCCCCTGAAAACTGATTCTCCTGTAGTACTACCACTTACCACTGATGCCACCAGTGACTCAAACTCTGTCTTTCTCCCTTGTTCTCTCCATCTTTCGCTTCTTATGCTTCCATCTTCCTTCTTATCATTGCCATCTCTTTTCTTCTCAGTCCTCTGCAGCTTTACTCACATCTTTCAACTCTCTCGCCTATCTCCACTCATGTTTCTCCCTTCCATTCTTTTTTTTTTTTTTTTGTCTCCTTCCTACCTCCACATCATCCCTCATCCAAATAATGCCTCCTTTCTTATTCTCGCCCCTGGCCTCTGCCAGCTCTTCATTCTGTTCTCTCTTCCCCCTGCCACTACTCCCTGTCCCCAGCATTCACTCCCTTCTGCCCCTTGCACACCCCTTCCCCAGCATCTGCTCTCCCCCTGCCTGCTACCCAGAATCTGCTCCCTGCTGCACGAACTAACTGTGCAGCAGAGCCCATCGTGCGGCTGCAAGCTGTTGTCTCTTCCTTGCCAGCACTGTAAACAACTTCAAAACTCACCAGCCACCACTTTCTGCTGCCGATCTTGTGCATCGTAAGATCAGCAGCAGGAACTGCCAGCCCACGAGCTTTTGAAGCTGCTGGATCTTGCGCTGCCTGATGTGCGTTGGTCTCTGGAGGAAAGCTGCATGGATGCATACACGGGCACCTTTCAGGAAATATTGGTGCCCAGTACTAAACACAAATAATTTCCAAGAAATCCTCTTCTCTCTCTCTCTCTCGAATATCTCTATAGCCTTCAGGATTATTTCTTTTTTATTAGGCTTCAGTTTTAAGTGAATGAAAAATCAGGTAAAGGTTGTCTTTCATTGGGTTTTTTTTTTCTAGGCAGGCAGGGATTATAAACACCACAATGTTTAGTTAGTCTCAGCAGGTTTTGCACCATTGCTAGATCTAGGAGAGGTGAGTTGAATTTCAGCATTGTGTTTCCATGCCGGTATTCAGAAATCCTTCTTTAGAAGCAGCTGGAATGTAGCTCAGTTTCCAGAGTCCCTTCAGGGCCTTTTGAAGGCTTCTCAGAGTCAGCAGTCACGCTACTGATTTGTAACAATAAGTGACACCTGTAAACCCAGATGGAACACAAGCCATCGCTAATGACTGACTTTTGTGGGAGAGACCATTACGTTTTGTTGCATAACGAAAACTGCGTAGATTTGCGGTGTACCCTGCATACATTTGAAAACTAGCATTTAAAAACATAGCCCTTCTCAATTATTTTTCCAGCTAGGATTCTGATGAGTTTAAATGTCCATTTTCAATGAGCACAGTGGTGACAGTTATAGGGTGCATCACTGAAAAGTAAAAAAACCCAGAAATGTTTTCACGTTACAGGGCCTATGTAGTTGGTGAACTCACAGTTAGGCTAACACGTATTAAAACTGTCAAGTTTTTGTGTTATATAGGGGATTTTAAAATGGGATTCTAATATTTGGCCATAATTAAAAATTATACAATGACCCATTCATGGATGAAAAAGACCTCAGAACCCAAGTGCAAGTCTCATCCAAAACTTATGCACATTTACAGGTGAGCCAATCATTGGTCTTCAAAAAAACCTCCCAATGTACTTTTATTTTAATTTTTACTTTTTTTCTTATTTTCAAAAAGATTTTTTTATTAAAATGTAAAAATCACTTTTTTGTTTCTTATTGTGATCTCTCAATGAAAAACGTTTTTTGTTATTTTTTTCAGTTCCACATCTGAAGATCATGCAATTCTTTCTGTTTGAAAACTCAATAAAAGTTGAAAAACTGTAACTTATCTTGTGAAGCTTGTGTATAATTTTTCATGTATCTGCTTCTTAATGATTTGCACAAAACCAAGGCTGTAAACCTGTTTCCAACTCATAGAACTTCAGTGTGTTGAACCGTTATACAGAGACCTTAATAACGATGGGCACTGTCCGTAACCACTCATGTTGTATGCCGACGTTAGCTAGCGTTTCGCTGTTGAGCTATTTCAAGGCAATAACATGTTTATAGGTTTAATCATCTGCATTCATGTTTCCTTTGCTGTGGTTCCACCGCTAATGGCGATTTCCAAGAAAAGGGGACATTTGGACTTTAAGATAGCACAAAATAAAATGTTGCTTTGCCATCTTCAGTATTTGGAAGGAAAATTATGTGAGGCAAAGCAGGGATTTGAAAAGAAGCTGACAAAACAGGCTAGAGAACTAGTTGTGAGTTTACGGTACGAGCTAAATTCTTTGTTACATCAGAGGGTGCAAAAAGCATTGTGGTACTATCAGGCCAAGTATTCTCACTATGGGAAGAGATCAGGGAAAATTCTTGCGAACATTTTTTATTAGGCATTCTTCTGTGGCTACATTGGTCAATTATAACGATGATATTAGCGAGATATTTTGTAATTACTACAAACTCTGTATAGAGCAGAGTTGGATTACATACCCAAGTGGAAGAATACTTACAACACCCTGGTCTACCCCAGCTAACGGAAACTCAGTTAGAGGTTCTTAACAGACCTATATGTGCACAAGAAGTTTTTTTATAGCATTAAAAAGGCGCAGCTGCTTAAAACACCAGGGCCCAGTGGTTATCCAGCTGAATTTTATAAGATATTAGCCCCACAAATATCATTCCCCTTAAGTGCAGCATTTTCTGATCTCATAGACCACCAATGCTTGCCTTAGTCCTCAAATATGGCTTACATTACAGTTATTCCTAAGGCTCATAAAGCTAAAATCATGGTGGATAGGCTGGCTGATATTTTGCTGCATCTCATAAATGAGGACCAAGTGGGGTTTGTCAAAGGCAGGGGCTCCTCAATGAAGGTACGGAAAATCTTGGCTTCTTTGGAATCTTTCCACTGGCAGGAGCTCCATTCGATGCTTATTAGTTTCGATGCAAAGAAAGTGTTTGACCGGATTAGTTGGTCTTTCATGTATACTACTTTAGATAAGTTGGGATTTAGTGGATATTTCCGACAAGTGTTGAGGGTTTTGTATCACCAACCATTAGCCTCGGTGTTAATTAATGAGATACATTCTGCCCCCTTTGAGCTTCACCGGGGTACCAGACAGGGATGCCCTCTGTCGCCCTTACTGTTTCTTATCACAGACAATATAGATATTAAAAGAATCTCCATAAGACCAGGTGAGGCTGGCCCATTTAAATTAGTGGCCTTTGCGGATGATAATTTGGTCCATATTGGTGACCCGGAGAGATCTTGGGCAGCATTGATGAGGGAATTTCTTAGGTATCAGGAGGTGGCAGGCTTAAAGTTGAACTTGGGGAAATCTAAAGTTATGCTTACTAAACCAGAAGCGCAGACGTGGATAGGGGACAGATTCCCAGTCTGGAGAGTTGAAGATTCCTTTCCATACTTGGGGGTTCTCATTCCTCACATCCCTGCTAAGATACAATTGTTAAATTATGGAGCTAATTGGAGAAAGACAAGCACATAAGGAAAAGAGCAGCTTGCCATGGGAACTTGCTACAATCATCATTACAAATATATATATATATATATATATATATATATATATATATATATATATATATATATATATATATATATATATATATAGCACCCCAGGCAATATACTGTTTCCTGACACTAAGCAAGATTTGGAGCAGTCTGGCAAATGGCAATGTCAAGACTGTAGTCTGGGATTTGTGTCTATGTTTACTCATTTCTAAAAACCTGTTGACTCAGACCAGAGAATTCATCTTTCCAGCAGGCATATAATGTTGAAAAGAAATAAGAATATAATGTTGCTAATGAATACTCAGAGTTGACTGTAGAAGGACCTCTGGGAGGCTGAAAGTTAAATGTTTCACTGGAAGGTCTGTTTCCTCTTGCCTGCAACAATGAGATAATTCACAAATTCTACAGAATTTCAGATGAAACATGAGAATATGCAAATTGTGATTACACAAGTGAAAACTGGAGTTGGCTCACATCTGGAAACAAGTACCCTGAGTCATGTAGGACAGGGGAAACTTCAGAGGCAGAAGCAAGTATTTTTAAGATTTAAGAGGCTAGGAAAGTAAGCTCTGATATGGTGTATTAAACACTTTATGACAGGAAAGAGCTGGTTGCTGGTTATAACTGGATGAAAATAAATTAGTGGGCCAAAGTTGTAACAAGCGTTTTGCTTAAACCTTTGACTTTGTGCTTGCTTTGTTCACAAGTTGTGTTCCATAGCATCCTTTGAATCTAACTTAATGTCTGCATCTTTTTCAATTGGCCATGCCTGTCCTCACATCTCATACAAGAGGATAGAGAGGCAGTGATGCCAAAACAAGGACCTTGCTTGAAGAAGCAGCAGACTTACATACTGTGTGTATTGGAGAGAGAGTGAAGTGTGTGTGCATTAGAGAGAGAGGGAAGTGTGTGTGTATATAAGAGAGAGGGAACTGTGCATGTGTGTATGAAAGTCAGGGAAGCATGTGTGTTTGTGGGTGTATATGTATGTATGAGAGAAAGGGGAGCATCTATGTGTATGTGAGAAAGAGGAGACAGTTTCTGTGCCTCTCCTACCCTACTAATCCATGAAGATCTCTGGGTGACAGGAAATCAAAAGTTCTTAGATATGGAGAGTGGGGGATTTTTTATCTTTTAGTTTTAATTATTGGGTATTATTTGGTGCATCTGCTGTTTTGAAATATTTCATTGGTGTTTGGGAAATTTTTAAACATTTTTATGAGTTTTTAATTATTGGATGTTCTATTTGTCAATTATTTTGAAATATTCTTTTTATTAGAATTGCTCTACTATTATGATTGATAATTTATATTTCTTGATTTCATTGATTGTTTTATGAGAAATGTTTATATTTCTGTTTTTCCTTTGTTGCATTGCATACAAAGTCTGGCTTCTTGCGGTTTCTAGTTCAGTTTTTATTTGCATGTTTCTTTTTAAACTTTATAGTCACTTTATTTTATATTTGGTGAGGGTCTGTCTATATTCTGCATGTGTGACTGAGGTGAAGTATTCTACTAGGAGTTATTTTGAGTAGAGTCTGTAGCAGCAGAGCTTGTTCTGTTTTTTTTAATAGGAGGGGTATTGGTGTTTTAGGGCCTGCTGGAATATTTGCAGTGTTGCCTTTTCATTTGTAGGGTTGTTACTATTTAAGTACTGGCAGTTAGTGCCATTTTGGTATGGGAGGATTACTATATTATAATTCAGTTTTCTCAGTTTTCTGAGGACCAAACCCACACCCAACATGCTTTACAATAGCCCAAATACCATATGGGTTCAGAATGTTTTTTGTAGGACCACAACAGTGTATGTAAATGTAATATATATGTAAGTGATATTTTCACCTTAGAAGACTGTACTTTGAATGCCCTTTTTAATGTAAAATCTGTTATTATAAATTCATAATGTTTAATTGTGTGCTCCATTTGTGCCTTGTGCTTCTAACCCATTCCTCTTGCCACTGAGGCCTGCCTTTCTCCTACTTCTTTCAATCACCTTTTTGAACCCATGCAGTGCGAATGGAAAGAGGAAGTAATTATGATTCTTCAATGTATTTAACAAGATCTTGGGAAGTGGGGGCTGGGGATAGAAGGACCTGAGGGCCTGTGCCCCAGATTTTTTAAATACCTAGCCATGCCCCTGTGTACAGGCATTTGTAGGCCTTCAGTGTTCATTGGCCAGTTCAACCACAGCAAAGATAACAATTATCCTGAGAATAATGCCAATATCTTAAAGTTTGTCCGTTTCCATACCAGTGCTGCAACCGTCGGTCCTCGACGGCTTCGCCCCGTTTGCCTCACCTTATTCACGGCTCCTCCCGCTTACCTGGTAAAGATGGCTACCGCAGCGTCGACAAGCCAACCTCTCTGGCGTCCCCAGAATGGCTGTAGTGCAGCCTCCCGCCATTGCTCCTCCCAGATACCTACTAGGGTGCGCGCGCGCAACTCACATCTTTGTACCACCCCTGGTGCAAACCTCGAGGGCGTTCCCTCATGCTGACGTCACGCCAATCGGGTATATTACCTCCACAGATTTGCTAGCTCGTTGAGTTAGCAAGGACTCAAATCCGTTCCTGTCTACGCTACTCTGCCGCTTCCGTGCTGCCGCAGGAAGCTCTCTATCTGCCCTTTGGGGTAATCGCTAACCTGGGTACCCGCTCCTCGGGGGGACCTCTGCTTTATTTCAGGTGCCTTACAGGGAACAGGTACCCGCTCCTCGAGGGCCTGCTCTCCCTGCCTCGGTGCCTGTACCTTTTACAACATACCTGGTGGAATTGCATACCAACAGCTACATCTAGTGAGTACTCTAACTCTGTCTAACTCATCCACAGTATCTCTTCGCTGGGAGACCTGCTGCGGAACCTCCTGACATCATCAAGGAGAGAAGGGCTCCCTCTGCCGAGGACCCTGAGACTACAAACACAGACTGCCTCACTACTGCCACCTTTGGTGGAGATTTTCAAGCTGTACAATAAAGAACTATCCTGTGTTTTGTGTGTACGAGTCTAGCCTAGTGCTGTGGCTCCTCACGGGGCTCCTCCACATGGGCGTGGTCATCTCCACAGCACCCAAGGATCCACAAAACACACGTTAACATAACAACCAGTATGAAAACTGTGCCTTTTACATTGTGAAGTGTGGAGCAATGCTTGAGGAGAGTCTGGGAAGTGTAACTATTATATTTGAGAAGACATATTTGTAACGTGAATATGTGTATAAGAATTCCCTCTAAAACTGAGTACTAGCTGTGTTTTGTTTTGATGGAGAAGCATGGTCAAATGAATTTATCCGCAACGGTGTATGGGTACACTTCTATAGTGTCTTCTCCTATCCATAGCTTCTCCTGTCCATAGCTTCTCCTGTCCATAGCTGTCATCAGGCCTTTTCAAGAGTGTGCTCAGTTAGCGTTATCACACTATTTAGTTTTCTTTTGGTAAGTAACATGCTGATATTAGTAAGTTAACACCAGCATTAAGTAGGTACTCATAGTGTTAATTTAGCAAGAGCTTGATAAATAATGTTGAGGATGAAAATATATTATTTACCAAGCACATGCTCAACCCTCTTTATATATGACATTCCCTCATTTGCAAGCACAGATATGCTAATTTTCCATGTTCACATTAATGCCTTTTCAGACTCCATTAATCTGCGCAGTAAGGTGCTCATGCATAACTCGTTATTTTTAGTGTGCACACAAGAGGCCTAACGCATCTGTTAAAGTTTATTTCAAAGGTACCTATGCCTTTAAAGTTAAATGTTCATATACACACCAGAGATCAGTAACCTATGACACGTGTGCCCATTTTTAGTGGCGGCATTTCATGGCACTGAATAGCAGCAAAGTGGAGATTCCGGCTGCCGCCACCACCACCATCCATTACCAATGCAAGCGGGTAGCCCCGATCTGCATAGGCATCACAGCAGCTTAGTGAGACACACTCTCCACCTCTCCTGCGCTGGCAACAGGAGTCACATTTAACCAAACATCATCAGTCTCCCAGCTCTTACTGCGAGACTGGCCCTGTGGCAGCAGGAGATGACATTTCATTAAACGCAACTCCTGCTGCTGCACACCCCACAATCCAGCAGGCCGCTGTGGAAAAGAGAGAGAGAGAGATAGGATTCAGTGGCTACCAGTGGACCTCATCCCGCTGGTGGCTGAATACTAAGAGGCCCAGCAGGCCACCAAGGAGCCCATCCCATGGTAGCCAAACAGAAAGTGAGGACTCAGTGATTGCCAGTGGACCCCATTCCTCTGTAGCTGGGAAGAGGCCCAGGAAATGAGAATGTATGTGTGAGCCTTATGTGTGAGCCTTATGTGTGAGCTTATGTGTGTGTGCTGTGAGAATCTGTGTGAGTGTGTAATTGCATGTGGGAGAGAGAACTTGTGTGTGATTGTTCTGGGAGAGAGAGAGCATGCATGTGTATGTTGGAGAATGTGTGTATGCGAGATCGAGAGGAAAACGTTTGTGTGCACCTTTTCCCACCCCAACTAATTTATGACAATCTCCTCCTCCTCTCGTTTAATGCAGCTTTGAAATTATACCAGCTGGTCTGAAATTTATCATCTGAAAAAAAGAACCTGCTTTGTGTACCTTCCTTCAAAGAAATTTGATTAGACGAATTTAAGGAACGCTCTTTTTATATTCAAGGGCCAATCACCTGGAATTCTTTTCCAGATTTGATTAAGACTGAATTTTATTTGTTAAAGTTCAGAAAAGTAGTCAAGGCTTCCTTTTATGATCAGGCTTTTCCTAGGGTGATTTGATGAGCTAATATTATTGGAACCGTTGCAGAAGAAGTTGAGTAGGATGGCTACAGAATGTAGAGATTGATGGGTTATAAGTGCAGGCAGGGTTGGAGGATTTTTTTTTTTTTTTTTTTGCTTATATAGGTTTGATGTATTAGGTTTTGTCTGATACTGTTTTTATGTTTTGTTAATCTTATGTGCTTTTGTCTTTTCTACATTTCTACATTTTATGAATGGTTTTATTGTAAACCGCCTAGAAATGATGATGAATAGTTAAGAAATTTTTTAAAATAAATAACTAAATAATATTCAAGTGCTGATCAGCTTGTGGCACTTGAGGACCTGAGTTACCTACTTTGGTTTTAACCGGGCCTCATTTACTAAACATTTTTCCGATAGATACAGAACAGGAGAAAAGCCTTAGTAAATCAAGCCCATAGTTTTCTTGCTTTATTGTACATACTAATTTTCTGAGATAAACCCAAGGGCAAGCTCTGTGCTCATACTGATATTACCTTTCTCAGCTTGAGGTTGGTACAGTAGTCCCCACAGCTGAGAAAAAGCATACAACCTAGCTCATTACAAGCTAGTGTTTAACATGAAGGGAAACTAGTTCTTAAGTGATGCCATCAGGTTGAATTACTCTCGCCTATTTTTGCCTAGCAATTTAATAATTGCTTATATGAAACGAGAGTGCTCCAATAATAGATTTTGGGTTTATCCTGTATGCCAGACCTCTTGCTCCCAGAGACTTGAGTGTCAGTTTGGCAATGCTTCTACTTTCTGGAAGCAGTTTCACTGAAAACAATTTGACTCAACTCATCCAGAAGATCCAGCTGAGCTTGATTGCTCTTCCCCTAATAAACATTGGTTATTTAGTTGACATTTCATAAACTACAGAATTCATTACACAATAACATTTGTTGGGATTGCACATGAGAACATCATTGGAGTTGGCATTTCTGCCAGAGGCCCTTGGCACAAACACATTTCAGGCAGGTAGGAGGTACATTAACTAAGCACACCTTTCAGATAATTACTAACATAACTAAGCTTCAGTTTCTGTATATGTGCAGAGTTTCCCACAGTGTTATCAGCTTTAATAGGTTTCTAATGCTTTATGATCAAGGTAACACAGACAGAGGGAGATCAGGATAACTACATTTATACTTTTAGAATCACTTTATTTTTAAATTTATTCATTTAACAAAAGCAAATCCAATCCAACCAATCTCTGCTTCTATCTTTGAGATGTTTATTTGTATGCAACAGAAATTGGATAATATTGAAAAGATGATCGGATTCTGTTTTTTTTCCATCAAATGAGCAATAAACACAATCACTTTCGTAAAAGTAGTCTAAATTCTACAGCTCTTTCAAAAAGGCCCTACCATATGTACCATTAGAATGCCAGAAATGCATGATAAAATATATCTCTTGAGTAGCTCACTGAGTCTCAGCATTGGGTCCCCTTCTGTACTGCCTAGAAGCTAAAAATATTATTTATCTCAAATTCATAATGCAGACTCATTATAATTTGAATGTCTATAGCACTTTTCATCTCAACAAATGCTGCAACGTAATACTTCAAAATCATTCATGCAGCCAGTTCTGAGCTAGATAGTCAGAAAGCACATTTCTGATGTAAAACTTGTAAGACGAGCTTCCAAAGAGAAGAGAGTAACAGAATCCTGCTATTATTTAGCTACTGTACAGCAAAAGAAGGTCAAGTGGCTTACCTAAAGTCAAGTGGCTTGTTCAAGGACACTTTAAACTTGAATTCCATCTCTTCTCTTCAATTGCAGCTCAGTTTTCTAACTAATGGACCATGAATTCACCATGTAAACCAATCATTTATATATCTAAATCATACATTCTGCCCTCCAGCATCTCTGTAAGTCAAGAACAACAGACCCATCTATAGCATTCTCATATTGATTTGGTTGCCTGTTGGCTGAAAGAAAGTTTTACAAATGAAGGCCAATAAAGCAGTTATGTGGGGAAAACTATGTTATTCTTTCAAGCATTTGAGCATTTATCTCTTTTTACTACAGAAACTAGTGGGGCACATGATTGATTCATTTCAGGACATTTCTTAAGTGCTCATAATGAGTAATATATGATATAATGTAACCAGATATCAATATTAATACTCTCCAAGGACAAGCAGGATGATAGTCCTCACACATAGGTGACATCATCCGATGGAGTCCAGCAAGGAACTTTGATCTCAAAGAATCTAGAACTTTCAAACATGCCCTTCTGCGCATGTGAAGCTGTAGTCATTAGAGATGTGCATTCGTTGTGGTTCGGGGGGACCTGAACCACGAAACGGATTTTCCCTGAGCTTCTGGAAAAATTTGTTTTTCGGGTTAGTGCGGGGGGAGGGGCACATTTATTTAAAAAACCCCAAAAAACCCATCCTGATCCCTCCCCAAGACTTACTAAAAGTCCCTGGTGGTCCAGCGGGGTCCCGCGAGCGATCTGTCCCTCCATGCTGTTGGGCCTGCTATGACTCAAAATGGCGCCGATAGCCTTGCCCTTACGATGTCATAGGGGTTACCGCTGCCATTGGTCAGCCCTTGTCACATGGTAGGAGCAATGGACGGCCGGCGCCATCTTGTGCTCCCAAGGGCTGACCAATGGCACCGGTAGCCCCTGTGACATCGTAAAGGCAAAGCTATTGGTGCCATTTTGAATACTGGCAGCTGACGGCCTGAGTGCAGGAAATCACACCGGACCCCCGCTGGACCTCCAGGGACTTTTGGCAAGTCTTGGGGGGGGGGACTTCTGACCTCTCCAAGACTTGCCAAAAGTCCCTGGTGGTCCAGCAGGGGTCTGGGCAAGGCTATCGGCACCATTTTGAGTCATAGCAGGCCCGACAGCATGGAGGGAGAGATCGCTCGCGGGACCCCGCTGGACCACCAGGGACTTTGAGTAAGTCTTGGGGAGGGATCGGGATGGTGGGGGGTGTAAGAAAGTAAAATGTAAGGGTTGGGGTAGGTTTTTTTCACGATTCGTGGTTTTTTCCCTGATTCGAGGGTTTTTTTTTTAATTTGTTTTTCCGGTTTCGAGTTCCAGTTTCGTTTTTGGAAAAAAACGATCCGTGGGAAAACGAGTTTTCCCACAAAACGCCCGAACCAAAACCCAAACTGAGCCAGAAAAATGAAGCTCATCTCTAGTAGTCATCACCCTGCTTCCTAGGCAAAGTTTCTCAGTCTCTTTTTTTTTGTGGAGCTGTGTGGTTGCAGGAGCAGTGTATGTCACAGTATTCAGCTTTGCTCTCTCCATTTTTGTAAGTGATTTTTTCTAGAGCTGCGGCTGTTTTCTTTCCTTTACCTTACGGTAGTTTTCTTTCTTTTCCTGTTTCTTCTTCTTTCCTCTGTCTGCCAACTGCACCGGCAGTTTAGTATCTGTGTACTCTCCTTGCCCTGTCTGTTTTTGTACCTTTGTCAGGTGCTGGCCGACTGACAGAATGCAGTCCGTGAGTTATCCATGTAGGCCGCTGAACCTGGGGATATGCCTGAGTTCTACCCAGGCAGGAGTTCCATGTCATTTCACCGATTGATCGGCATTGATGGAGGTTCAGACAGTGCAGAAATTGAGGACCACAATGTTGTTGTGGGTGGGAGAGCTCATCCTCCCCACATTTGAAGGAACTAATCTCCACGGGTAGGAGCCCTAGATGATGTGGCTTCCCTACCTGCTTGCCAGTGATGACAGTGCAGTCTCCTTGTAAGAGAGGGTGAGCAGGATCTTGGGCAAGCAGCTTGCTGCCGCATCTTCAGCGCCATGCCCAGTAATGATTGCCCGTGCACATCTGACGCATCGATGTCAAGACCACGCCGGGAACCAGGACTGCCATTGAGTGCTATGGTCACCCTTGCTGCCGTCAAGGTCCCAGGGCACCCTCAGTGCCATTGGGGTGCATGACCGCCCTTGATGCCATAAGAGCCTTCTATGCAGTAAGCATCTGTGGACATGGAGTCTCAATGGACTGATGTCATCAAGCGCCTTGGGCCTCGAGAAAGCGGAGTAGCAGCACTGACCTCTAGTACATTGATGCCTCAGTCCCATTGATGTCATCAATGCCTCAATGCCATCCATGCCCTTGATCCCATAGAGGTGTGTGATTGGCCACCATGATGCCATTGAGGTATGTGGCCTTGATATCGCAGCCGCCCTCAGGGCCATTGTGGTGTGTAGCCTCAGTGCCATTGTGGTGTGGAGCTACCCCAATACCATCAGTGCCCGCAATGCCATCAAGGTGTGGGGCCTCTATGGAGGCCATCGAGCATGATGGCCACCAATGCCTTGTGTTACCGTTCTCCACAATGTTGAGCATCACCAACAAGGCAATGGGATCGCCATTGAGTGCCCTGGTTTTCCCCAAGGCCATCAACCACCAGGGCTCTTCAGAGCCCTCAAGTGCCACTGAAGCCCTCGAGCGACAGGGATTTCAGCCTTGAATGGATCGAGCACCAGGGTTGCCATTTACTCAAGGCACCCTGGTACGCAGAGACATCCAGGCACAGTGGTCTGGTGCCCTCAAGTCTCCTTGGAAGTGTCCCGACAGGGCACTGAGGAGCATTGTGCTGTCCCATCATTGGCTTATGGCTATCAGGCACTATGGATGCCGATGATCTCAGGAGCCCTGAGCCACTGAGATCTGGTGGCATGGGAGGCCCCGCCTGGATTTCTGCACCATTGGTGTTAATGAGCACTAGTGAGGCTATCATCAGCCATAGCTGCTGGCAAAAGACACCATCAACAGTATCAACCATCGCAGTATCAACATCCTTGGATAGGTGAGCCAAGGGGAACAATCGATGACACAGGCAGTCATCAGTTCCTCTGGGCACTAATGGGGCGTGTTTGGGCTGCAGAGTCTCTGCCTTTAGGCGCCCCTAGCATCCTTTGTACCTCCAGTCCAACAATGCCTTCGGGCACCAAGGTCTGTATTGGTGCCGCAGGGCTGTAGAGATCCGAGGATACCTATAGTGCTATATACTGTTGAACTGATCAAGATTTGGTCAAGCACTGTTGAAGTCCTGGCTGCTGCATCATTTGGTGCCCTTGATGTGATCCATTGTTGGTAAGCACAAAAGCACTATGGGCCCTACAGGTGCCGTCACCAATGTGGGCATCAGTGGTAGCAGTCGGATGCTGCAGGACACGACTGCAGAACACCATGAGCACTGTTGGTCACCATAGACTTCGCTGCTGTCGTTCCATGACGGAAATGGCGGTGATCCATTCCAGATACAGTTCAAGTGCTTTGTCCAGCCTCTTGGAGCATTATCAGGTACTGTAGGGGGTAACGCCACAGAGCACTACCCACCACTATGCCTTATCCAGAGCCCCAGTGGAACTGAGGATGCCATCATCACACTGTTCCTATGTACTCCACTGGGAGTTACTGTGACAGTGGAGCACAGCATGCCCGGTCGAGTATGGCAAAGCATCTACTCCAAGCGCCTCAGGCAATGGCAGATGGCATTCTCCTTTTCTGTGCCATTCCTGTTACGACTGTCGCTGCCCGATGTCTCCACTCCGCCATCCTTACCTCTTTGGTGACTCCTCCCGTGGTTGATGGACATCTGGCTGCCGCGGTGTCTGCCTGCCGTCCTCTCCGGCGTCCCCAGACCGGCTTGGGCGCTGCATCCCGCCATGTTGTTCAGCTACCTTAGGGCGCGCGCACCACGCGGCCCTGCTTCTTATTCCTTCTTTGGCGTGAATCTTAGAGGCGTCCCCCTGTGATGACATCATGCATTCTGGATACAAAAGCCTACTCTGTTTGCTAGCTAATCGAGTTAGCAAGGGGAACTCCTTACAGATGGGATTCGCTCTCCATACCTAGCTACTCTGCCTCTTCCTTATTGGACTTACTCTATCGGGGTACCCGCTCCTTGGGGGCCTCTCTCTTTTCTTTCAGATCGCTGTCTGGAACCAGTATTCGCTTCTCGAGGGCCCATGTTCCCGGACTCGCTGCCTGAGCTCACTTCTGCTTGGAAGAACCCGCTGCCTACACCATCAGTGAGTTACCATCTCGATTCTCTCAGAGCTGTTCCCTGGAACCAGGTACTATTACTCGCTCCTCGAGGGCCTGCCTCTATTCCAGTTTCTGTGATACCTCCCGGGAGAAACCACTGTGTGAGTAATCAACCTACGAGGCTCCATACCAGAACCCTGTGTATGCTCCACTGTACTCACTATTTCAGTTTCTCTTCTCTACAGCACAGCCATTGAGGGATCACTGTTCCAGTGTCCTGAGGGACTACATGCCCAGCCAGGCTTCATCTCTACTCACTACTGCCACCTCTGGTGGCTTCACAAATCTGTTTAATAAAAGACAATTCTGTGTTGTGTGTCCTAAGCTGAGCCTGACCTGTGGCCCCTCACGGGACTCCCCCCTGTATGTGGTCATCTGCCACAGTGTCCAAGGGTCTACCCAAAACCTTACAAACAATAACAGATTGCTAACTCCATGGATCTGGCACAGCTCAATGCCCTGCAGGCCATTCCGGGCCTGGCCCGGCGCATTGTCGAACAGCAAGACGCATTGGAGAAACTCACTTCAGCGCTTCATCAGCTACACGCACAGAAGACCCAAGGCACTACTTCTAGTAATGAAGGTCAGTTACCTGAAGAAACTTTAGACTGCTGTATCGCTGGCTGCTCCAGTTCGTTTCTCGGGAGAGATTCAGAAGACCAGGGGCTTTTTAAACCAATGCTGCATGCATTTTGCATTACAGCCTTCTCACTTCCCCACAGCATTTGCCAAGACTACTTACATTCTATCTTATCTTGATGGAAGGGCCTTGTCTTGGGCCTCTACACTGTGGGAACGCAAGGATCCTATTTTGCAGGATATAGATGGATTTTTGGACTTATTCAAATCCGTTTTCGATGATCCTGCCCGAGTGATCGTTGCCGGTTCTGCTCTGGTGGACCTGAAGCAAGGCAACCGACCACTGGCTGATTTTGCGATAGAGTTTAAGACTCTTGCTACAGAACTCTGCTGGGACCCCAAATGTCTGAAAACTCTCTTCTTCAGAGGCCTGGATACTCGCTTGAAAGATGAGCTGGCCACTCGTGAAACACCTGACTCGCTGGATGAACTAGTGGCTCTGGCTACTAGGATCGATCACCGGCTTTGTGATAAGGTGAAAGAACTCCAGCCTAATAGAGGACCAGGTCAGAAGGAGGCTAGTGCTAAACTTGCACCTCGGATGGTTCCAGTAATTCCTGCTGCCAGTGGAGATGAACCGATGCAACTTGGTTGCAGTCATTTGACTTCCAAAGAGAGAAGACTTCGGAAGAGGCATGGTCTGTGTATGTATTGTGGACAGGCTGGTCACGATGTCCCAACATGCCCAATTCATCCGGAAAACAGACGGGCCTAAGTCCTGCAGGAGGACTGTTCTTAGGCCTTACTACGCCCTCTCCTCCGCGCTCTCTCCCAGTCTCCTTGATCTCCGGACTGTCTGAGTTTCAAACTCTTGCCCTGGTGGATTCAGGGGCAGGAGGCAACTTTATTCTTCGATGCCTAGTGGAACATTTGAGGATCCCCCTCATCACTTTGAAGGTTCCACTTCTCCTATCTTCCATCCATTGGGAGCCCTTACTGGGTGATGTGACTTGCGAAACTGTACCAGTAACTCTTCGCACCGGAGCTCTCCATACCGAGTCAATTCCCTTCTTTGTGTTAGAGAAGGCCATGCACCCTATCGTCCTGGCGTTACCCTGGTTGCAGTCGCACCAACCCCAATTTGACTGGGCATCCTTGGAACTCTCCCACTGGGGCCCAGGTTGTCATGGAAAGTGCCTTAAGGAGATTGCTCCTGTCATCTGCATGCCTACAACTCCAGTGATGCCGGGACTGCCGCCCCAATCGCATCTTTTCCAAAGAAGGTGCTGACATTCTTCCTCTGCTTAGGTCCTATGACCGTGCCATAAGACTGAAACCAAATACTGAACATCCTAAAGGACGTGTCTATCCACTCTCAGCGACTGAGAACAAGGCAATGTCCGAATACATCGAGGAGAATTTACAGAAAGGTTTTATTAGACCATCAAAGTCTCCAGCCAGCGCAGGCTTCTTCTTTGTGGGGAAGAAGGAAGGTACTTTACGTCCTTGTATCGATTACCGAGGTCTGAATGAGATCACAATTAAAGACCGCTACCCCCTGCCTTTAATCTCAGAGCTGTTTGACCGGCTTCAGGGGGCCAAAATATTCTCAAAATTTGAACTGAAGGGGGCCTACAACTTAGTTCGCATTCGTAGTGGCGATTAATGGAAAACAGCCTTCAACACTCAAGACGGCCATTTTGAGTACTTAGTTATGCCCTTCGGCCTGTGCAACATACCCGCCATATTTCAGAACATGATTAACGACATCTTGTGGGACCTCTTGTACAAGAGTGTTGTGGTATACCTGAATGATATCCTGATATTTTCTCAGGATTTGCCCACTCATCTAGAGGATGTCAAGCAAGTACTACACCGACTCCGTGAATACCGGCTCTACGCCAAACTATCCAAGTGCGAATTTCGTAAAGACTCCGTGCTTTTTCTTGGCTATATCGTGTCTAAAGATGGCTTCCAGATGGACCCTCAAAAGCTAGAGAGTATCAAAAATTGGTCCCAACCTACCAGCCTGAAGGCCCTGAGATGAGTTTTAGGGTTTACCAACTATTATAGAAGCTTTATAAAGAACTACTCTTCTTTAACAGTACCCTTGACCGCAATGACCCGCAAGGGTGCCAATGCTTCAAAATGGTCTGTGGAGGCCATTACCGCTTTTGATAAATTAAAGACTGCCTTTTCCACGGAACCATGCTTGCGGCATCCTGACCCCAATAAGCCTTTTATTGTAGAAGTTGACGCTTCGGATGTCGGCATGGGGGCTGTATTGAGCCAAACTGGAGTCTCTAAATCCTTTCGTCCCTGCTCTTTCTTCTCACGACATTTCCCCCCGGCAGAAAAGAACTATGGGATCGGAGATAAAGAGCTCTTGGCTATTAAGCTAGTATTTGAGGAATGGCGGCCTTGGCTCGAAGGCGCTCAACATCAAATAACCGTATTCACGGACCATAAAAATTTAGAGTATCTCCGCCACGCGCAACATCTTAATCACAGACAAGCTAGATGGTCCTTATTCTTCAATCGTTTTGACTTTGTGCTTAAATATCGCCCCGGAGACAGAAATACCAGAGCTGATGCCTTGTCACGCTCCTTTCTCTCGGAGGATGTGCCTGAAGAACCTCAGCACATAATTGACCTGAAAAAAGTCATCTTGGCGACTACACATTCTGTGCCCGCTGGTAAGACCATCGTGCCTAAACACCTCAGGCAGAAAGTGCTCTTTTGGGCGCACGACTCCAAGCTGGCTGGCCATCCTGGTCAACCCCGCACCCTGCTCAAGATCCAGAAGTTCTGTTGGTGGCCTACTATCAAGAAAGATACCCTATCCTACATAGCATCTCGTACTAATTGTGCCAAACACAAACCTGCTTCTGGCCAACCGTGGGGATTGCTGCAACCACTGCAGTTCCGGAACAGCCCTGGTCTCACATCGCTACTGATTTTGTAGTCGACTTACCTCTTTCTGGAGGAATGAATACCATCTGGGTAACAGTTGATCGCTTTAGCAAAATGACCCATTTCATGGCGCTGCCTGGCTTACCTTCAGCCTTGGAGCTTGCGAAGCTCTTCATATCGCACATTTTTCACCTTCATGGCCTACCAAGACACATTGTTTCAGACTGAGGATCTCAATTCACGGCAAGATTCTGGAGGGCCTTGTGCAAGTTATTCGACATCTCTCTAGATTACACTTCAGCCTATCATCCACTATCAAATGGTCAAACAGAACAGATGAATAGAACCTTAAAACAGTTCATTTGAGCCTAAGTGAGCCCGTCATTTGAACCTATGTGAGTGAGCCTATATGAGCCCGTCAGAATAACTGGGCTGAACTGTTACCTTGGGCTGAATTCGCCATCAATTCTCATCCAGCAACATCAACTGGATCAACACCTTTTGAAGTAGTATATGGACACTCTCCTACACCGCCACTTCCACTGAAGCTCTCAGTGACGTCCCCAGCAGCTCAATCTTCTGCTGATGAAATCCATAACCTGTGGACTCAGACGAAGGACATGCTAGTTAAAGTGAGTGACCTTGCTAAGAAGTTTTATGACGCTCACCATTCTCAAGCGCCTGTCTTCCAACCCGGTGACAAAGTCTGGTTATCTACCAAACATCTCAGACTGAAGTTACCCTCCACTTGTTTTGCTCCTCGCTACGTTGGACCATTTCCAATCCTCCGACGTCTTGGCAACATCACTTACAGTCTGAAGCTACCACCTGGACTAAACATCCACAACGCTTTTCACGTTTCACTCTTGAAACCTCTCATACTCAGTGAATTCTCTTCCAAGACTCAGGAATCACCTACCATCAATGCAGAAGATGACCTAGGATTTAAGGTCAAAGAGATTCTTGATGTCCGAAGACAAGGCAAAACACTTGAATACCTTCTGTCTTGGGAAGGTTTCGGCCCCGAAGAAAACTCTTGGGAGCCTCAGGCTAACATCCTTGATAAAGAGATGTTCCGTCAATTTCATCTCGCACATCCTTTGAAGCCTAAACCTGGTACCTGCAGAGGAGACTGCCCTTTGAAGGGGGGTACTGTTACGACTGTCATTGCCTGGTGTCTGCCTGCCGTCCTCTCCGGCGTCCCCGGACCGGCTTGGGCGCTGCATCCCGCCATGTTGTTCAGCTTCCTTAGGGCACACACGCAGCGTGGCCATGTTTCTTATTCCTTTCTTTGGCGCGAACCTCAGGGGCGTCCCCCTGTGTGACGTCACGCATCCCGGATACAAAAGCCTACTCTGTTTGTTAGCTAATCGAGTTAGCAAGGGGAACTCCTTACGGATGGGATTCGCTCTCCGTACCTAGCTACTCTGCCTCTCCCTTATTGGACTTACTCTATCGGGGTACCCGCTCCTCGGGGGCCTCTCTCTTTTCTTTCAGGTCGCTGTCTGGAACCGGTACTCGCTCCTCGAGGGCCCATGTTCCCGGACTCGCTGCCTGAGCTCACTTCTGCTTGGAAGAACCCGCTGCCTACACCATCAGTGAGTTACCATCTCGATTCTCTCAAAGCTGTTCCCTGGAATCAGGTACTCGCTCCTCGAGGGCCTGCCTCTATTCCAGCTTCTGTGATACCTCCCAGAAGAAACCGCTGTGTGAGTAATCAACCTACAAGGCTCCATACCAGAACCCTGTGTATGCTCCACTGTACTCATTATTTCAGTTTCTCTTCTCTACAGCACAGCCATTGAGGGATCGCTGTTCCAGTGTCCTGAGGGACTACAAGCCCAGCCGGGCTTCATCTCTACTCGCCAGTTGGTTTTTCGGTTGTCTTGGAACACCGAAGGAAACTGTACAGTCTTTGTCCAAGAGTCCTTCTCTTGTTTACATCTCTAGAACCTTTTTCCTGTATCTGGGAGGTTCAAGATCTATCATTGTCAGGGTTTACTGATCTGAAACCCTGTTTGTAATGTTTACTGTGATGCAGTGTATGTTTCTTGCTGGCAACTTGCATCACTCCCCTGCCTTAGGCATCCCTGCTATGCATCAGGGTTTTATGTTTCAGTCTTTTCTATGTTTTTCTCTTTGTAGAATCCAACTCTTTTCCCGCCTAGACCCCTTTGTGGGTTGGCTGCCTCACGGGCAAAAGGGAGAGAGGTAGTGCTTTCAGCACAGTGCGGTTTCCTGCTTGCATAAGAACATAAGACCATGCCATACTGGGTCAGACCAAGGGTCCATCAAGCCCAGCATCCTGTTTCCATCAGTGGCCAATCCAGGCCATAAGAACCTGGCAAGTACCCAAAAACTAAGCCTATTCCATGTTACCATTGCTAGTAATAGCAGTGGCTATTTTCTAAGTCAATTTAATTAATAGCAGGTTGTAAGCAAGATTTTTTCTTCTATGTGCAATATTTCATATAAGTTGATTTAGATGTGGGACCATCATAAACACCCACGGTATACAAGCAAGTTAGCTTATATTTTAACCACTATGGGTCATGTTTTAATCATCGGTCCAAGTCTTTCCTTTAATTAGCAAATATACTTTTTTACTTTTTTTGTTTTTCTAAAATTAATGTGGAACGGTACTTCCCTTGTTTATTGTGGGTGTTACCGCACTTCAGAGGTTCAGTCCTTGTTGGAAGCGCTACCGCGCTTTGAAGATCCAATTCAGCGCTAAATACCCCTGCACCCTAGGCAGATCAATGTAATACTGCCCCCGCCCCTAAACCCACCCTGAGTTGAAGGTGTCCCTCTTACAGTGGGAGATTTATAGAGTGTCAGATTCTCTCTTTAAAAGTCTCTCTCTCTCTCTCTCTCTCTCCTCCCCCTGGGGGGGGAGAGAGAGAGACTTACTGTAGTGTAAACCGGTACGATAAGACTTTGTCTTGAGCATCGGTATAGTAAAAGAATCTAAATAAATAAATAAATAAATAAATAAATCGTGTTCCATAGTAAGGGCCCAGCCAATGAAAAACTACCCCATATGCATATACGTGCATATGGGGTCGTTTTTGAGAGAGTAACGCTTTTAAAATCTACCTTTTATTTCTCAAAAACAAAGGTCAGGTAAGTAATTTCTTAAGCTTAATAATTAATTTATACACCTAGACAAAGTATGTATCTCAAGCATTGAGAAGCACAAAGTTATAAATTAAACACAGACATCAAGAGGAAAATCATTGTTTTCCTGCTTGTAGCATCAAAATGCATCTTGATATGTGTATGCTCCTGCACATATATAACACCCCTTTATGGAAGTAAAATAGTTTACCCATATACGAGAGTGATACAGTTCATTGCACCCCTTTGGATTTATATAGTGGATATTTTACTTTTAGGGGGTGTTAGAAGATACTTGTGGTAGATGAAGTGTTTTTTTCTATTCTGTGAGTAGATCTAATGTCCCACTGCTGAAGGCCTTTGCAGAAGATTGGGATTAGAGGGAACCGCCCATAAAATCTGGAGGTTTTTTGTAGGAGTCTGTCATGCCCTATACAGGGCTATGCTCATCTAGCCATTCTAGACTTGAAGAGGGCAATACAATAGAAAAATATTGTCTAGATTATAGCAAAAACTGAGCTCACCAATATTCTTGACCATATTGATATGGGATCTGTGGGTAGGCTTCACTCAAGGAATATCATTTCTGTGAATTTTTGTGCGTTGGGCTGGTGGTTAGATTATAATTAGCTGTTAGATCTAATTCTGGGCAGAACATCATTGGGAACTGTTTAGCGCAAAACTGATAGATATCCCTGTTGCTTGTGGGCCAGATGCCCAGGAAATTAATAATACTATTGAAAAATCTGTACCAAGAGCATAAGGGAGTATGGGAGCAGGGTGAAAGTCCTTTTTGAACTTTACCAATACTATTAGAAGTAATTACAATGCGTCATGTTATCAAGGGATGCAACCTTTTTACCTCTAAATAAATGAAGTCCTCAGAATAATCAAAATCCCTTGAATAGTTTAATTTTTGTTGCTGTTGATTAAGAAAGTAATTTCTTTGTTCCCCATGGTTCTTGCAGGCCCAGGGGTACTTACTGGGCCAACCTTACCCCTGTTGCCATCCATACTGCCAAATAATATCCCTGCAAAGTTAGCCAGATGAGCTTATCTGGCTAACTAACTTTGCTAGCTGGCCAATAGCTGAATATGGACCTCTATAGTTTTTTACTTACACTGTTTTTCACATTTAGGTTTCCATGCACAAGAGGTGAGTTTTGGTGTGCGCATGTAAATACAGAAATCCCTCTGTGGGGAAGATACATTTCTGCAATTTTTCCATGTATAAAAATCCAATTTCCCATAAACTCCCATTATAAGCTTGGAGATGCATTCCCATGTACATCCAGGGAGGTAACTCTTTAATGATCGTTTATAATGAAAAGTATCTCCTACATGATATTCATGAATAACATTATTTTTAGTCACAGGATCCAACTTTTTTAAATTACTGGAGTGCTAAAGACAACACAAAGTAAATTCTCCCTGTCACATGAAGGGATTTGCTCAATATTGGGGTGTTTCAGCACCCACAGGGTTGGCACCTATGTCAATTTCAGTTATTTCATTAGTCACTTTTGACTTTGTTATGCTACTTTTCATATTCCTTGTTCATTTTTTCCTTCTAACAAAATTTTTATAGTGTCTATCTATGCCATAAATCATAAATTCAATTCTGTTAAAGCAAAATTCCATTAAATGCAAATCCATTTAATGAGGGATTGCTGTATACCATCACTTGTGTGCCAATGTCTAATAACTCTTTTCCTCCTGTTTTTTTTGTACTCCTGTCGATGATAACTTTGCTCAAGAGAATTAATTTCAAGTTACATATGGAAGAGCTATGGCCAATCATGCAATTTGGCACCTGTGGCCAAGTAAAAAAAATGTGCCCTTACCTTGTACACAACTTGAACTTGGAGACTCTCAATTTTTTTGTAACTTAAAACATAGCACTATTATTATTTATAATCTATAAGTAGATATAAATATGACCCTGATTCCAAAAGTCAGACCCTTAGGTTGGTATGGATATGATCCTTACCCTCTACCTGACTGATTATTTATTTATATATTAAATATTAAAAATTTTTAAAAAATTAAAAATTCAAAAAAAATTAAAAATTCAAAAAAATCTCTGAGCAATACACAGTAATAATTATAAAACCCACAATCTACCCGCAACACTATGTATATATCCCTACATAGACACTACACACTAGCAGAATCCCTCACCACAGTCACACAAGCATGACATAGGTTGATCCTTAACTAATACAAAATAAGGGACCACAAATTAAAAACAGAAACATACTGACAAAAACTGAAATGGAAACCCCAAGAATCCAGATTCCATAACATAGTAACATAGTAATGACAGCAGAAAAAGACCAAAATGGTCCATCCAGTCTGCCCAGCAAGCTTCCCAGGGTAGTAACTACCACTCCGTGCAGGTTACCCTCATGTTTCTGTTAAGACCCCCATGTTTCTGTGCAACACAGGAGAAAGACCCCCATTCCCAAGGTAGTAACTGCCACTCCGTGCAGGTTACCCCACGTTTCTGTTAAGGGTAGTAACTGCCACTCCGTGCAGGTTACCCCCACATTTCTGTTAAGACCCCCACATTTCTGTGCAACACAAGAGAAAGAGAAACAGAAATAGAAATGCATTTCCACCTATACTGAGCAAAATACAAAGATATAAGAAATGCATATTCCTAAAGCTGACATATTCCTCACTCTAAAAAAACAAAAATAAACATTTTTTTGGTTACCTTTGTTGTGTGGGTATTTTATGTAGACCTGGTCTCTTATTTTTTGTTTTCTCCTAAGTTATTTTCTAGGATCTCCTTTCCATTTTCTATGTATTCTCTCTTCTGACTACTTCCTTTCCTTTCCTATATCTCCCTCTAGCATTGATCTTTCCCTTTCATCTTTTTTCTGCATTTCTCTCTTTTCTGTCTTTCTAGCCACTCATAGATACATTTTACCATCTTCTTCCCCTTTCTAACTCTCCAGTCCTCACTCTTCTTATTATTACCTGTTACTTACCTCCCAGCTTTCTATCTCCCACTCTCGCCTTTCTCTGTCTCTCACACTTACCTCAGCCTCCTATTCCTCATCTGTTTTTCACTCACTCCCTAGTCCTCCATTTCCACCCTCTCTAACCCTGATCTATGTTTCTCTACTTCTCATCCTCTCACCAGTTCCAGCTCCTTCCTTGTCACTCATTCTTTCCTTGACTCCTTTCTTTTCTTTCTTTTCTCCTAGCCTTCCAAGCCTCATTTCCACTCTCTCTCAACTACACAGCACCTAACTCCCTTTCCACTGACTCTCACATACTTTCTAGTATTCCAGGTCATTTACACCCTCACTCATATCTTTCCCAGCCCATCTAATACACTCATACCCACCCAATTTCAAATTCCCTACTGTCTACACCAAATACCTGCTCGGACTCTGAGTACCCATTCCCGGAAATCCCCAAATCACTGCTCTGCTCCCCCCAACTCAATCACCAAGTCCCTACTCTCCAATTCCCTGCCCTCTCGAGTCCCCACTTATCCCTTATCAATGAGTCTCTGCTCGCCCCCTCTGTCACTAAATTCCTGTTCTTCCTTTGCTCTTCCCCCAGTCCCTGTTCTTCCCCGGTTCTCCCACATCCCAATTCTCAAGTCCTCGTTTTAACTCTACTCTCGTTTTAACTCTACTCTCCCCCAGTTCCTGTTCTGCCCCTGCTCTCCTACCCATCCTCATTCTTCCCTTGTTCTCCTCCAGTGTCAATTCTTCCCTGGTCTCCACCATTCCTATTGCTTCCACATCTGCAAGTGAGAGCTCCACTGCTCCCCCCTGCTCTATCCTACCAGTTCCCATTCTTTGCCTGCTCTCCCCCTGCTCCCTCCCTGCTCTATCCCACCAGTTCCCATTCTTTGCCTGCTCTCCCCCTGCTCTCCCCCACCAGTTCCCATTCTTTGCCTGCTCTCTCCCTGCTCTATCCCACCAGTTCCCATTCTTTGCCTGCTCTCCCCCTGCTCTATCCCACCAGTTCCCATTCTTTGCCTGCTCCCCCCTGCTCTATCCCACCAGTTCCCATTCTTTGCCTGCTCTCCCCCTGCTCCCTCCCTGCTCCCTCCCTGCTCTATCCCACCAGTTCCCATTCTTTGCCTGCTCCCCCCTGCTCTATCCCACCAGTTCCCATTCTTTGCCTGCTCTCCATCCAACTTCCCTGTTCTTCACCTGATCACTTCCTCCTCAGTTCCCATTCTTCCCCTGCTTTCTCCCCAGTACCAGAGTCCTTGTTCTTCACCTACTCTCCTACCCCCTCCAATCTCCATCTGCTCTCCCTTTTCCCCAGTCCCAAAGTGATAGTCCCAATTCTTCTTTTGGTCTGCCTCACCAGTCTCTATTCTTCACTTGCTCTCTGCCTCATCCAGGTCCTTGAACCCACGTTCTTCCCCTGCTCTCTTCCCAGTCCCTGTTCTTCCCTCTCCTCTTCCCAAAATTCCCATGTCCTTGTTGCCTCACTCACACCTTCACAGGAAGCTTCCTGGGAGGCTGCTCTTGCCCCCTGCATGGTGCATCTTTCCTCTTCGAGCCCTGCAGTTGAAACCTGAACTCATCTGTTTTAAGCACAGGGCTCTGTCTCTATAGGGCCCCTTGTAGTTCAAACAACAGCTGTTTGACCTGCATATACAAAGAGCTGATGTTTGAACAGCTGAGCTCAGGGTTCAACCCCGCAACCAGAAGAGGAAAGAGGCACAGAGCAGTGGGCAGGGGCAGCCAGATAAGGTTGGTATAGGAAAGTGCACTCATCCTGCACTGCCAGCCTCCACTGTGGATCAGTTACTCAGGCGGTGGAGTGGTGGTGCTCTGGAGCAAGCAGTGCCTATGATTGAGGCCACATTGGCCATAGGCTAGCTACAGCTTTGACCTATGGTTTTGAGATTTAAACAGAAGCCAAATGGAAAAGTTGAAATCTTCGGTAGTATGTTGTGTCAAATATATTTTGAAATACCTGCTCCTTATGGTGAAGGAGAGTGTTGCAATTCAGTTCAAAGCAGATGTTTTTATTTATATAGAGTCTGAGTAAGCTGAACTATTCCTCCACAGCTGTCCTATTCATTCACAGCTGTCTAATCCTATAATATGCTACATTCTTTGGAAGAAAGTATTTATTTTATTTTCCAAAAACATAAGTTTCTCCATAATACAAACTGAGCTAGGCCTCATGGAGCACATTGTTTGCCATTTCTTCTCTGACAGAATCCAACAGCTGCTAGGAACAGCAGAAGAAAGATATAGGGCCCAGTTTAGTAAGGCTTCCCCCCCCCCCCCCTTCTATAGGAAAAAAGCTTAGTGAATCTGATCCTTGGGAACCACAGAAAAATAATTTTAGAGAAAATGACTATTATTTAGGTTATTAATTTTGGTATTTAATTTTTAATGTGTGACATATATCTGTACAAGGCCAGCTGCTCCAACATACCAGGGTAAATGAATAAGTGGAAATCAAGTGGTTTCATTTGTACATTACTGTCATCCTCCCTATCATCTTCTCCTTTTCTCTACCCCCTCCCAAACAAAAATTGAAAATAAAAACTTGAATGAGACTGCTAATGGTCTGTAGAGGTCAATTTTAGATACTTTTGCCAATTTTCATTTATAATTTAAAGTACGAAGTCTGTGAATCTTGCACAGAAGCTAAAAGCTGCAGCAGGAACCCAGTGGAACGGGGAATGAATGCTTAGGATAGGCTTCAATTTAGCTGTTTGAAAGCACTTATGCCAAAATATCAGAGTAGACTCTGAAAGAGAGATGTGAATCACCAGCATAAGGTGATCATACTTTGCAGGAAGACATCTAAACAACTAACCACAGATGCAGAACTATGGAAAGTACAGTTGACTCTTTCTAAACAGGCTACACTGAACTAACTTCATAAACAAAATATCCTTGCCATCCAATCAGACTTGAAATGAACTCTAGCCAAATAAGGCCTGACAATGTGCTGCTGACATAGAGCAGGGCATCCCCCTGGTTGGCAGAACTCAATCACGGTACCAGATACCTACAATGATGGACTAAGTTCCACCCATGATGACTGCATATAAGCATAGTAACTAAAACCAGGAAAAGTACGATAAGTGGCAGGAAGTGCTGAGAGCACAAGATGCTGCAAAGAGAGTCCTGACAGCTACACAACACACCCTGCTAAGAACTAAATTGGTAATAATGTCTAAAACAGTTGAAATTTAGGAGATATCAATCCTAGATGGGGGTTAAATATAACTGTTTAGGTTTATCTGACTAGCCACCCAGTGTGAATAATGAATTTAGTAAACTTATATTATAAACTTGTGTGATTTCATTGTTGTTTTTTCATCTCATATTTTCATTAAAGAGGAATCTAGGATGGGTGGGGAAAATCCCCTGAGGACCCCAGCTCACAAGACTTTTTGAATCTATTTTCAGGTATATGCAGTAGTATTCTTATGGGATAAAATAATCTACTTAAGAAAAACTAATTATGGTCTAGCAAAAGAAAGACAACTGTAAAGGAAGAATCCTAAGAAATCAGAGTAAAACAAGTTACCTACGAAGGTGGTAGAATCTCTATCATCAGACGTTTTTAAGAGCAGGTTATACAAACATCTGTCTGGAATAGTTTAGGTACATACAGCGGATCTTGCCTGGAGTAAACTTGGCTTCTTGAAGTTCCACACAGCTTTATCATTTAGTGATTATGTGCCCAAGAAACAGGAAAGATGGTGTGTAGGATTTGATATTGACTATTGAAACTGGGCTAAAAAAGTATTTTGAACTTAACTTGACTTTTGTTAGAAAAATAAAGTTTCTAAATTAAAAGAAAGAAAATTGTGCATTGCATGACTTCCTGGTTGGTCTGCTCTGTTATGTGCACTCACCTTATTTGCAAGCTGTTGCAAGCATGAGCGTGAACCCCTATTGTTGTGACACAATTGACACAACCTCGGGGACAGGACCCTAAGGTTTGCATCGATAGCAGGCAAACGAGTTTTTTCATAGGCCAGACTAGGAGAAAGTCCAGCAATCTGTAATTATGGACAAAGCTGGCTTGGATGAGGGCTGAAGCTGAAGAGAGATATGGAGCAAGGCTGAAGCTGAAGACTGTGGCAGAGGCTGAGACTATAGACTATAGAGAAGGCTGCGGAAGAAGCTGAAGTCAGACTTGGGATGACCTTTGTTGAGGCATTGGAAAGACGTCTGAGGCAGCCTAATATAGGAGAGGATCAATGATATCATTAGAGGGCACCGTGGTGACTTTCCCACCGCTGGTCCTTTAAATCTGGCAGTATCAGTGCATGCATGCGCTAGGGAAGCCTGCAATGTCTTGCCATGTTGGAGCCATTGGCGTCCTGCCTAGTGGGGATACTGGCGGCATTTGGGTGAGTGTAATCACTTGCGGGCCATCCACAAGCAGCAAAACGCAACAGCACCTCCTCCTCTAAGCCTCCTCCCCAAGTCTCTTCTTCTGCTTCTGGGGAGATGTTGAAAGTACATCTTTATCATCAGGGACTCAGGGGTTTTCAACATGATGTCCAGGATGAGGTTGAACTGAAGAAGTATTCAAAGACTGATCCCATTCTACAGTCTAGGATCCTTCAAACGGACAAGGAAGTGACTTCTGGGTTCCGAGATCATCATGTTGGATAAAGACAGCCTCTGCGGATTTAGCAGTGGTTTCTACCTCCATGACAATGGACTTCAAAGGTTTTGAATGGAGCACCCAGAGATAAGAATGAAGAGGCACAATGCTCTTGGCAAGATGGACCCCATTAGTTGATCTATAAGGTGCTCCAGTCAATGGATGGTTGATGGAGTCTGAACCAGGGTAATCAGAGTACAAGAGGGCTGGATGGCTTAGGAAGCACATAGAACTGGAGAGTTTCTTGATGGGACCTATCTACATAATGATAGGCAAGTTAGTCATAGTCACACAACCAGTTAAGAGTTCACTGTAGATGGAAGAAATAAAACAAGAAGTGGTCAAACTGGTGGTAGGGCATTTGCACTGATGTAACAACAATTCCATAAGAACATAAGAAATTGTCTTGCTGGGTCAGACCAAGGGTCCATCAAGCCCAGCATCCTGTTTCCAACAGAGGCCAAACCAGGCCACAAGAATCTGGAAATTACCCAAATACTAAGAAGATCCCATGCTACTGATGTAATTAATAGCAGTGGCTATTCCCTAAGTAAACTTGATTAATAGCAGTTAATGGACTTCTCCTCCAAGAACTTATCCAAACCTTTTTTGAACCCATCTACACTAACTGCACTAACCACATTCTCTGGCAACAAATTCCAGAGCTTAATTTTGCGTTGAGTGAAAAAGAATTTTCTCTGATTAGTCTTAAATGTGCTACTTGCTAACTTCATGGAATGCCCCCTAGTCCTTCTATTATTTGAAAGTGTAAATAACCGATTCAAATCTGCTCGTTCAAGACCTCTCATGATCTTAAAGAGCTCTATCATATCCCCCCTCAGCCATCTCTTCTCCAAGCTTAACAGCCCTAACCTCTTCAGTCTTTCCTCATAGGGGAGCTGTTCCACCCCCTTTATCATTTTGGCTGCCCTTCTCTGTACCTTCTCCATCGCAACTATATCTTTTTTGAGATTCAGTGACCAGAACTGTACACAGTATTCACGGTGCAGTCTCACCACGGAGCGATACAGAGGCATTATGACATTTTCCGTTTTATTAACCATTCCCTTCCTAATAATTCCTAATATTCTGTTTGCTTTTTTGACTGCTGCAGCACACTGAGCCGACAATTTTAAAGTATTATCCACTATGATGCCTAGATCTTTTTCCTGGGTGGTAGTTCCTAATATGGAACCTAACATCTTGTAACTACAGCAAGGGTTATTTTCCCCTATATGCAACACCTTGCTCTTGTCCACATTAAATTTCATCTGCCATTTGGATGCCCAATCTTCCAGTCTTGCAAGGTCCTCCTGTAATGCATCACAATCCGCTTGTGATTTAACTACTCTAAATAATTGTGTATCATCTGCAAATTTGATAACCTCACTCATCCTATTCCTTTCCAGATCATTTATATATATATTGAAAAGAACCGGTCCAAGTACAGATCCCTGAGGCACTCCACTGTTTACCCTTTTCCACTGAGAAAATTGACCATTTAATCCTACTCTCTGTTTCCTGTCTTTTAACCAGTTTGTAATCCACAAAAGGACATTGCCTCCTATCCCATGACTTTTTAGTTTTCTTAGAAGCCTTTCATGAGGGACTTTGTGAAACGCCTTCTGAAAATCCAAATACACTACATCTACCGGTTCATCTTTATCCACATGTTTATTAACCTATTCAAAAAAATGAAGCAGATTTGTTAGGCAAGACTTCCCTTGGGTAAATCCATGTTGGCTGTGTTCCATTAAACCATGTCTTCTACATGCTCTACAATTTTGATCTTGAGAATAGTTTCCACTATTTTTTCTGGTACTGAAGTTAGACGCACTGGTCTGTAGTTACCAAAATCACCCCTGGAGCCCTTTTTAAATATTGGGGTTACAGGTACAATGGATGATTTTAATGATAGGTTACAAATTTTAACTAATAGATCTGAAATTTCATTTTTTAGTTCTTTCAGTACCCTAGGATGCATACCATCTGGCCCAGGTGATTTGCTACTCTTTAGTTTGTCAATTTGGCCTACTACATCTTCCAGGTTCACAATGATTTGGTTCAGTTCGTCTGACTCATCACCCTTGAAAAACCATCTCCGGAACTGGTATCTCCCCAACATCCTCATTAGTAAACGCGGAAGCAAAGAATTAATTTAGTCTTTCTGCAATGGCCTTATCTTCCCTAAGAGCCCCTTTAACCCCTTGGTCATCTAATGGTCCAATTGACTCCCTCACAGGTTTCTTGCTTCGGATATATTTTAAAAAGTTTTTATTATGAGTTTTTACTTCTATGGCCAACTTCATTTCAAATTCTCTCTTCGCCTGTCTTATCAATGTTTTACACTTAACTTGACAATGCTTATGTTTTATCCTATTTTCTTTAGATGGATCCTTCTTCCAATTTTTGAAGGATGATTTTTTGGCTAAAATAGCCTCTTTTACCTCACCTTTTAGCCATGACGGTAATCATTTTGCCTTCCTTCTACCTTTCTTAATGCGTGGCATACATATGGACTGTGCCTCTAGGATTGTATTTTTAAAAAATGTCCATGCCTGTTGAACACTTTTAACCTTTGCAGCTGCACCTTTCAGTTTTTGTCTATTTTCCTCATTTTATCAATGTTCCCTTTTGAAAGTTTAGTGTTAGAGCTGTAGATTTACTTATTGTCCCCTTCCAGTTATTAGTTTAAATTTGATCATGTTATGATCACTGTTGCCAAGTGGCCCCACCACCGATACCTCTCTCACCAAATCCTGCATTCCACTAAGAATTAAATCTAAAATAGTTCCCTCTCTTGTAGGTTCCTGAACCAATTGCTCCATGAAGCAGTCATTTATTATATCCAGGAACTTTATGACTCTAGCAAGTCCTGATGTTATATTTACCCAGTCAATATTAGGGTAATTGAAATCTACAAATTAATATAAAGGAGAGTCAACAATAGTTACCCAGAAAAGGTCAAATTTGATAATGAAGGGCACACAATATTTTTAAATTTGAACCCACCTGTATGAAGGTGTCAGCAAGCCTGACATTGTGTATCTCAACAGACACCAATCAGTCTTCTAATCATTCACCTTCATGTATTTATTTAATTCCAAAAGAATTTTTTTGAAGCTTTTTATAATTTTTTCTAAATTGTCCCTGATCCTTAGAGAGCTTGGCAAATAGACCCTTAGATGTCTTTTATGTTCTTATGTATATATGTATGAATGATTAGAAGACCGATTGATGTCTGTTGAGATACACAATGTCAGAGATTGTGTAGTCTTTACATTTGGTTTTTCATCTGCTGAAAATTGTGTACTGCTCACTTGCATGGGTTCTTTGATAGCAATGATCCTCACTGGTTTTGGAGCAGACTCCAAGGGAGTCAGAGGCTGAGAGCCCACAGAGATAGTCCGAAGGGAGGTTTTCCTCTCTCAAGTTTGTTCCTGAAATCTCAGATATATTTGAATAGCCAAGGCAATAAGTGCTTCTAGGGAAGGGGATAGGTCCTGAGCTGCTAGCTCATCTTTTCTTTGCCCAGATAATTCTTGCCAAAAAATGATTGGCTATCTTTGCCCCAGCTGAGTTCAGAGTCTAAAGTACAATATTCCACTGCATCCTCGCCCTCTAAGTGGGTGCCTTGACAAATACGAAGAAGTTCTGTGGTTGGTCAAAGATCAGGTAAAACTGTTGTGTGAAGTTGTCCAATTTCGTGAGAAGCAGGTCATCTTGTTCCCACAAGGGAAAGCCAAGGCGAGAGTGAGACTGTCAAATAAGAAAAGGATATACATAATCTTGACACAATCAGAAAAAAAGGGCTGATTTTCATTTGAAATGCATTTTGCAAATGTTAAGGAACTCTGCATCCCTTGAGGTCACCACTATACCTCAGAGGTGATGGGGGCTGAATCATGGATCCACAATCCAGATGGGTGCCAGCACAGGGGTCACCAAGTCAGTACTGAGACGGACCTGGATGTTGGGCTCGAATCATGTCTAAGCGCTGAGACATTTTGTGATCGAGTTGCTGTTGGGCCTGTTGCATGAACCTGTTCAAGAGACCATTCAATTTAGTTTTTTGCTCCTTCATCTGAGTGACCAAGGCAGCAATCACCCATCACAGAAACATATTCACCGAGCTCATGGCCTCAGCATCCTGTTGCGAGCATGAGCATGAACCCCTCTTGCCGTGGCGCAATTGACGCAAGCTCAGGGACAAGGCTGTAAGGTTTGCACCAATGGTGGGCAAACAAGTCTTTGCATGGGCCAAACTAGGAAAATGTCCAGCAATCTGTAATTATGGGCAAAGCCAGCTTGAATGAGGGCTGAATCTAAAGAGCAAGGCTAAAGCTGAAGACTGACAGAAGCTGAAACTGAAGACGCAGACTGTGGTAGAGGTTGAAGGTGAAAGCAAGGACTGTGGCAGAGGTTGAGGTTGAATACGAGGACTGTGGCAGAAGCTGATATTGAAGATGAGGACTGTGGCAGAATCTGAGGCTGAAGACGAGGGCTGTGGCAGAGGCTGAAGCTGAAGTTGAAGGCTGCAACTAGAGACTGAAGACAAGGCTGTGGCTGAAGCTGAAGACAAGGCTGCAGCGGAAGCTGAAGACAGACTTGGCCAACCTTTGCTGAGGCATTGGAAGGATGTCTGAGGCAACCTAATATAGGAGAGGATCAATGATATCAGAGGGCACCATGGGGACTTTCCCACCGCAGGCTGTTTAAATCTGGCAGCGTCGGCATGCGCACGCGCTAGGGAGGCCTGCTGCATTGGTGTCAGTGTCGGCATCCTGCTGTGTGGAGATCACAGGCGGTGTTTGGGTGAGTGCAGCCACTTGTGGGGCCGTCCACAAGCGGCAAAACTTAACACAAGCCCATGCAGTATTTAATTCAATTTGATTTATAAAACCGCCTTTCGTATGTTCAAGGGAATGTACAAACCAGCAAATCACAATAATTAAAGTTACAATATATAAAATACATTATAGAGTGAGCGTGATACAATAACAAACCGAAGAGAAACATACATACTTAACATAAACCAGTGAAGTAAAACTATTTGTAATGCTCGTTCCCTGACAACAGGTCAGTGGATTTACATATGACCTGTGTCATGTGTATTATCTGGAGATCTTTCTAGGAAATGTTTTTAAGGGACCTGCACAACAGCAGACCGACTGTCATTAAGTTTAGTTAACTAGGTAAATTTAGGACCAGATGTGCCAATTGGCTTTTCCCATTTTGTGCCTAAGGGAAAAATATTTAATAGATCTGGCCTTACGAAGGAAAATGCGATAAACTCAAGAAAGCAAAGAAGCTGAGAGACAGTGCAGAGCAGCAATGAAAAATAAACTTCAGAGAGTCAGTGAGGTAATCCACCTGAAATGGCACAAAAGTGAAAGCAAACAGCAATTGCTCCAGTGTTGCACGTGCGCCATCTTGAGCATATTCAGATGCTTTTTCTGGAAAGCTCTGTGATGAAGCACACAAAACAGGCCATGTGATCCATATGCGAGTCTCCAGCAGATTTAACTCTCCGGTTGGTCTTAGGAATTTGGACAGCTGGCTACCCTCTCTCAATTAGCAACTGGCCAGGGCCTCCCCAACCCTACTCCAAAAATGTGAGTTGCAACCCCTTTGATGGCGCACCAGCCAGCCAGCTCGATATAATGATGCAGCCGCACAGGAGTGGCTTCTGGAGCTACTTCCAGTGACAAGGCAGATTTCTGGCAACAGAGAGGATGGTTCTAGGCTTTAACCTACTCTGCCTATTAGGATGTCTACTTTTTTCTAAATATTTATCTCCTCCCAAATATAAATATAGTAAATAAGGTGCATTCATATAACTATTGTATATAAGGAAGAGGAATATGAGAAAGTGACCAAGGTGAAACTAGATTCTGGTAAACTATTAAACACTTCTAAATTCTAAAAACTCTTCAAAACAGATTAGAAAGTAAAGAGCACAAACCGATTCTCCCACATATAATTTAATAGTTCAGATGTACCAAACTGTCTTTTTCTAACTCGTCTTTTTAAAATATTCTAATGAACTCTTGCCTCACTCTCTTTCTCTCTGCATATCTATATAATGACTAAACAAAATGTAGTTCACATATATTTCTCCTGCAAAATTAATATAAATAAATATACTCCAGAGCTTTATGGAATAATGAATTAAGCAGTCTAATTTCCATGTTGTTGTCAACTTGGATATGTATAAATAAAGTTTGACAAAAAGTTGCAGATGATGCTTTTTTATTGAATTCACTAGTCAGAACAAGGTTGTTAGCCTAATAAAAAGGTATCACTGTTCCGTTTTATTTCAATGTGAAACAATGACAAAGTGCAAACATGAGATAAGAGCACCCCCTGCTGTTTAATGTTTTAATATACCCACGTCAGTTTTTCAGGAAAGCAGTAACATCAAAATGAATTAGACTACAATACTAAGGAAAAGGTAAATAATTGAATAAAAGTTGTAGGATCTTTCAAGACTGAAAGATCAGCGTCATTTCTAGCAAGCCCAAGTGCTACTGCACTACACTGAGCACTTTGGAAAACGAGATGACTACAAAGAAAAATTACTGCAACTATTGACTATTACACCAATCCTGGGGGAGGGAGGCATCCCATTGTCCACTGTGTAAATAGCTTATTGCAGCTGAACATCTGCAGCAGTGTTATTGATTTCCTTCTGCTCAGAACCACTAAAAGCTCAGGGTCAAATCATGGGACTCACACAAAAAAAACCAACCCAAAACCAAACAGTTGCTTGAACTTTGCAGGTGACAAATTTTAGCAGTTTCTCTCCTCCCGTTTCATGCTAATAAATGATGCAAAAATGTTATTAGTTTACAGGGATTGCAACTATTTCAGTTGATAGTTAACACTGTGCCAAAGCATCCATCAACCCCAGTGTCCTGCTCCTTATTCCTGAAGCATCTCTCCAGTCCACAGGGCTCCCCCGTGCCCCCTTTTTTTGCTTTATAAAAATCAAATGGAAGACCAAGATGCACCCAAAATTTTATAATAATGCTTTCCTGGTACTTTTTAAGATGCCAGTGTTTGTGTTTGTCCCCTTCTTCCGAAGGGGTGGTGAGAGGAAAGCAGCAGGGGGGGAGGAGAAAGATCCTTCCTCAGCATCATGGGACCATCTCTTTCATTGCCTTTGGGAGAAATGGTCCCAGAGTGCTGCAGGTCCAAATCGAATCTGCTCTGCACATGACACACCCACACGGAGCTGGAAGAGCCAGAGCAGGCCCTCGAAAAATATTGTGAAAACTACAAAGCCGTTTCTTTTTCTGAGTGTATCCTGGTCCTCTTATTCTCTGAAGGGACGAAAAGTTGGATAGACTTCTCAACAGAGAAATTCATTCACTTTCTCAATGGTGGCTTCATCTGATAGACCCACCTGCATGTCCTTCCCAATCCACTTTCATGCCCTGATGAGCCACAGATTGAGAGCCACAGATTTAGAAGGCTTCTGTTACAGATTAAACGTGAAATCAGCTTTGGGTATTTGTGAATGAATTCTGAGCCACATTAAATGTAAGAGAGAGGCCAGATTACATTTCAGTAATCTGGCCTCTTCCAGTTCTGGAAGTACTTTCATTTCTGGAAGTACTTTCCAGTTCTGGAAAGTTCTGGAAGTACTTTCATTTTTTTGAACGTCAAAATTAACATTCCAACTTTAGAAGATGGAAACAATGACTAATTACTTGCAGCCTAGGATTTATGAATTTATTTATTTGCAATATTTATATACTGCTCTCCCAGTCTCAAAGAGCCTGCAGTTTACTAGAGGCCTAACCGTAGCTTGGTTCTGCAATCCCAGCAGTCCCCTCTGGTACCACAGGATACACAGGAGCTTTCAAGAGAAATAAACCATGATATGTATGCTTACCATCCATAATCTATTCCAAGTCAGATTTAAGTTTTGGTCAAAAGTAAGGAAAACAATGTGAAAAAAGCAACTTCAGATCAATTTGTTTGCACTGTTTTGAAATTCTACCTCTTTTGCCCCAGGATTGAAATCTCTTGCTGTATTTGGAAGGGAAAACATTCCAGAAAAAGGATCATGCAAGCACCCAACTTCTATAAAATGGCACTGTGGGACTTTTGCATAAAAGCACAACATTCAAGAATTGAGGAAAAACTGTCACAGCGGTATTTACTTTTCTGATGAAATTTTTTCCCTTCCAGAAGTTGTAGGAATTATAAAGCTTTGGGCATGAGATGCACAATTTCAGAATTCTGTAAGCTGGGTTTCCGAAATCTTTCGTGGTGATCCTACAGCCAGTCGGGTTTTCAGGATATCCACAATGAACATGTATGAGATTTATTATTTGCAAACAATGGAGACCCAGTATATGCACCTGTATCATTGGCATATTAAGTGTGAATATCCTGACAACCCAGCTGACTGTGGGGTCTGCCAGACTGCTCTGGGGAGCCCTAATGTAAGCAAACTTACAGAAGATTTTTTTTTTTTTGCCCTATTTATGTTTGAAGTGTAAATCCACCTCATAATTGGGGAATTACAAAATGCTTGGGGCTGGGTAAGAAATAAGGGGCTGGTAAATTTTTACCTAATCCAGCAGGTGTCAGCATGAGGCAATTATTAAAACGGGAATCAGAGAACAATTAGCAAATCACAAAACATTGTTTAAGGCTTCTAGAGGATGATACATATTAAGTAAGAGTGCTGTTTCTTTTTCAGGTTTATTGGGAGTAAAAAGGACCATGTTGCCATTTAAAAAGTATTTTGGGCCAGCAGAATGACATTGTTGTGCACTGCTATGTAGAAGTCCAGAGTTTAGTTTCTGAGCCCAGTTTGTGCTCTACGACCTGAGCTGAGCTGGGGATGCTGCTGGGGATTGTTAAAATAAGAGTTTGGGAATGGGATACAGAAATCATCAAGTTGAGACTTACCTGAGTTAGTCCTATATAAAACATGTTTAGAAAACTAAACACCAGACAGTCGAGCAGATGATAGAATTCTATGCTGCTACTTCTCCTAGAGCTATAGACAGGAGTAGACTCTTTAACTTCCCAGCATGCTATGTTCCTGGCTCTTTCCAGTGTACTAACATTTTTGCTGCTACTTTCAGGGTCCTAAGCTCAAAATAATTCGGTGGATATTAAACCCCCTGATCATCTGTGTAAAGCTTTAACATAGTTTAGTTTAGTTGTATTTTTTGTACTGACTTTCAGAGAAATAATCAAAGTGGTTTACAGTTAAAATACATATAAGCAATAATGTAAAATAAGTATAATCTCAGATATATCAATACAATAATATATAAAACAGAACCATCATAAATACAAACACCAACACATAATAATTTTAAAACCAATAATTAAAACTATCTAAACAATTAAACTCATCACTTCAAGATATAAAATTATAACAATATAAAATGTAGAGTAACATTCAAATCTAAAACATCAAAATAACCCCCAAAGAATATTCAGAGTTGAATGCCTGATTTAAAAGCTAGGGATGGGGGCAGTAGTTGCAATTACACTGAGGACCAAACAGTAAAGAGGGCCCCACAAGGATCAGGCTCTGCCTGTGCAGCACAGCCAATCCAAACAGGTCCCATGCAGGCTCAGAGTGACTGAGTCGCTCAAGGTCCCCCGACCCCGAAAGTCATCATCGGATATTGGAGCGACAACCCCCTCCTCAGAACTTTTGTCAGTGGAAGGGGACCCATATTGAGGGCCAAACAATCATTACTCTGCCATCATTTCCAAACATAGGTAAATTTTATGTATAAATGATTATGGGCTACACTTGGAAAACAACTTTCTTGTTTTGAAACATGACTTCCAATAAAAGGGCCCTCTGACTTTTTTTTTTGTGCAAGGTGGCCCTCCTGCGAGTTGTAACTTCATTACATCTCAAATATTCACACTGTTGCAGAGTGTTGACATTTTGGTATGTGGGATCTCTCTAAGGGGAGGCGAACCGGGCTCGTCCCGGTATCGCCGAATATAACGCGGGATCGGGCGGGAGGTAAGGAGGCAGGAAGAGGAAGGAAAAGGGGGGGGGGGGGGGGGGGGGGGGGCGGGCGCAAGCAAAGGAGAGGACCGGGGGGACCAATGGCAGCGCGGCAATTCGAACTGCCGCGCTGCCATTGGGCAATGAACTAAGAAGGGAGCGAGGACAGTCGGGAGCGGGCATTGAGGAGTTAGGCAGCGAAGCAAGTGGAGGTGACTGGTTTGCTCTCCGTTGCTCCGCCGTCTGACTTCCCCGTTGCTTTCTCTATTGTCCCCTGCGCCTCGGAACCCTATGCGGCGCGCGAAAACACGGAGTGCGGCAAGGCCAGCCTCGACGTCGCGATCCCGCCCGCCGGCGAGGCCCAGGATGTCCCGGGTCCCGGCTCTGCCGGCGTCTTCGGGTCTAAGTGCCGTGAGTACCGGTGCTCCCGTCGGCGCCCCCCCTCCCGCTCCCCCGCCGGCCCCGCCTATTGCCTGCCTCCTCCCGTACCTCTCCGACTCGGGTGAGAGCGGCCCTGAGGCGGACGCGGGCCCGCCTCCCTCTCCACCCCCCCGCCCGTTCCTTCCTGGCCGCCTGTCGGCGCCCCCTGGGTCCGCTCTTACTTTCTCTTTTTTGGGCTCCCCACCCCGCGATTTCCCGAGCCCCTTAGCCATGCCGGCACTGCAGGCTCCTGCAGCCCCCGCCGTTACCCTCACGGGCGCTCAGGTCACTCCCTCTCCTTGCCGGGCCAGCGCTGGCGCACGTGGCCGCCGCTTGAGCGCCCCCCAGGCAGCCCGTGGTGGCCGCTCTCATACCTCCCCCAGGGCCCCGTCCCGGCGCCGCCAGGTGCTTCCAGCTGGGAGTCCAACTGATAGGAGCAGGGGCTCCCGAGTGCCGACAGGCAGGACTGGAAGGGCTCACACCGCTCGTTCAGCCCCCCCCTGCAGTGATCTCAGCATGCACAGCCCCCGAGGCCCTTTGGGTCCTCCTTTTTCATTACCCTTGGCTCCTACGGCCCCCCAAGAGGCAGCGGTGGTGGAGGCCTTTCTGGAGCGCATGGCTAAGGCTGGGTACGGTTTTTTCCCGGTAGCCGATGCCCAGCCGTGCGCGGATGCTGCTCTGTCACGTGACTGCTTAGGCTTGGGGGCCTGGCAGCGGGGCCCAGCCCCCCTCCCCTCGGGAGGGCTTATTTTTCCCCAAAGTGGGCATCTCGCCCCCTGCGGAGCACCACCTATGGTGGGCAGCCAGAGGGCTCCCCCCCGAGTTGCGGGGAGCTTGCGCCGGGCACTCAGTGCGGACGAGGAGCGCCCCGGGCCGTCGTGTCAAGAGGCCTGGAGAGACCGTGACCCAACTGGTTCCCTCGGATTCCGGTCTGATCTTGGCGGTGATCCTGGTGCCGGTCCTCGTGGAGTGTTACCCGGCCCCCGGGACGGGGAGGTCGTCCGGCCTGCGGCGGGGGCAGGTAAGTCTAATGTTGCAATTAATGTTGAAACTGGTGCTTTCGGGTCGAGGGTTAGGGCCAAGAGGTCCCGGGTACGGTCTAGTTCCTCGTCTGCCACCTCGGATTCGGACACCAGCGAGGGTACCGAGCGCTCGAGTTTATTTGCCACTGAGGGCCAGCAATGCGACGTCGGCCCTCCCGCCTTGGCGTCCTTGACTGAACTGTGGGAGGAAGTGCCCCGGCGGTTGGTTAAACGCATCCGAAAAAGAAAGTTTGTCAATATTTTTCGGCTTTTGGAGGGTCGTCGGGGTGGAAGGAAGGGATCCAGGAAGGCCAAGAAGCGTAGTCGCCGGCGCGGTGTTGGGCCTCGCATTGCCAAGAACATCGTTAATTGGGTGCGTGGGTTCTTACGGCTGGCCAGTGTAGTTAGCCATTTCGATGCTTCTCAGTATGGCTCCTTGTTATCTTATGCGGATAGTATTTTAGGTGCCTTCCGGGATTATGATGGTTGGGCGTGGCTCAACTACGATGAGAAGTTTCGGGATAAAATGGCGGGTAATCGGTTTATGTCCTGGGGGACGCAGGACATTCACTTGTGGCTCACACAAATGACTAATAAGGGTGTCGTGTCCACCAGAGGTGGCTCGGGGGCGGGAGGCGCGGCCAGTGGCCCTGCGCGTATGGATTCCGTCGGTGTAGCTGCGGTCCAGTCCTTTCGGCCCGGCTCCGGGGGCAAAGGCGAGTCGGGGGTCAAACTTGGGGGGGGGCGGGTCCAACGTTTGCTGGAGATTCAACAAGCTTACGTGCTTGTTCCCCGAATGTAAATTTCGGCACGCGTGCACCACGTGTGGTGGAGCCCATTCCGCCCTTAGATGCCCTCAGAGCCAAAGCGCTGGGGCCGGTAAGGGAGCAAAGTGATTTGTCCCTTTATTGCAAAGCTGATTCGCCGATCCTCTTGGACCAGTTGGACGAGACGTTACGGTTTTACCCGGATCGTCGGGCGGCTGCCCTTTTAGCCGATGGTTTTCGTTATGGTTTTCTCATCCCGTATGTGGGTCCCGGGGTCGGGGGGAGGGCAAGGAATTCTCGATCAGCCTCCAGATTGGCCGATGTCGTTCGTGACAAGCTGGCGGATGAGCTTGCCTTGGGTAGAATCGTTGGCCCCTTTTTGCTTCGGCCTTTTGACGCCATGCACCTTTCGCCGCTCGCGGTCATACCAAAAAAGGTTCCGGGCAAATTTAGGCTCATACTTAATTTGTCCTCCCCGGAGGGTTCTTCCGTCAATGATTTCATTCCCTCGGAGGCTTGTGCCGTCACATATGCTTCATTCGATGACGCCGTTGCCTTAGTCCGTGCCGCGGGTCCGGGTGCGCTTCTAGCTAAGGCAGACATTGAATCTGCTTTTCGATTGCTTCCCATTCGTCCATGTTGTTTTCCGCTCTTTGGCTTTTATTTTGAAGGTCACTATTTTTTAGATCGCTGCTTGCCCATGGGTTGTGCTGTCTCCTGTGCGTTGTTCGAAGCATTTAGTACCTTTGTCCATTGGGCCACGAACATGCATAACGCTTGTGAGGCCTCCGTGCATTATTTGGATGACTTTCTTTTTGTAGGGCCGGGTTCGGACGATACGTGCCGACGACAATTAGATGGTTTCCTGTGCACAGCTGCGCGTCTTGGTGTCCCCATAGCTCCCGATAAGACTGAAGGTCCAGTTACCAAATTAACCTTTCTTGGTATAGAGTTGGATTCGGTGGCCATGTCTTGTCGCCTGCCAGCGGACAAGCTTCTTCAGCTCCAGGGTTTGATCGCGCTCGTTAAGGGGGCGGCGAAAGTCACGTTGCGTCAGATGCAAGCTCTCATCGGCTCCCTTAATTTCGCGTGCAGGGTCATTCCGATTGGTCGGGCATTTATTCGCCGCCTTTCGGCGCGAACGGTGGGGGTCAGGGCGGCCCATTATTTTATTCGGGTTACTAAGGCGGTAAGGGATGAGTTGGATATTTGGGCCGAGTTCCTGGTCTCTTTCAACGGAGTTTGCATCATGCAGGAGCGGGAGGTGTCGAATGTCGATCTTGAACTGTACTCGGATGCGGCGGGGGCGGCGGGTTTGGGCCTGTATTTTCAGGGACGATGGTGCGCCGAGCGTTGGCCGGCTACTTGGGTGACGGCCGGCACGGTCCGGAATATCACGTTCCTGGAACTGTTCCCCATTTTGGTAGCCTTGACCCTGTGGGGCGAGGACTTAGCCAACAGACGAGTGGTTTGGTGGTGCGATAATTTGGGTGTTGTGCAGGTGGTTAACAAGTTGGCGGCGAAGTGCCCACAGGTATCGACGTTGGTTCGGGAACTAGTGATGTTATGTCTCCGCTGGAATGTGACCGTCAAAGCGCGACATATGCCTGGCACTCAGAATTGTATTGCTGATGCTCTCTCTCGTTTTAAGTGGGATGTCTTCAGAGCTGTGGCTCCACATGCCTGCCCGACGGGGGAGAAGGTGCCCGCTGGCCTCTGGAAGCTCGGCATCCCCTGATGTGGGACCTGATTCGGCGATCGGTGGCGCCAACTACCTGGAACTCATATCTCTCAGGCAGACGTTCTGTGGCTGGTTTTCTCTACTCTTCCGGGTGGACGGGGGGGGGAAGTGGGTGTGGATGATCTCGTTCGGTTTATCCTATGGGCGAAATGGTCGGGGTTTTCGGTCGCCTCGGTACGGAGCCAGTTAGCGGGCTTTGCCTTTTTCCAGCAATTGGCTGGGTTTGGCAGTCCTTTTCGTAGTTTTTTGGTACGTAAGTTATTGGCGGGCTGGCGCCGCGGTTTGGGTCGCCTGCCGGATCGGCGGCGGCCCATCCGGTTTCCCGATCTGCTTCAACTTTCCGCGGGCCTGCGGGGTATCTGTAGTTCGCCGTTCGAGTTGGCCTTATTCCGGGTGGCCTTCGCTTGGGCCTTCTTTGGTGCGTTTCGCGTTGGAGAGCTTGTCGCACGATCTGCTCGGCCAGGGGGTATGGGGGGTTTATTAGTTGGGGACGTCTCTTTATACGAGCATAGCGTGACGCTGTGCCTTCGGACCTCTAAAACGGATCAGAGGGGCACTGGGGCGTGGATATCCCTGCGGCGTGCTCCGCACATCCTCGCGTGTCCAGTCCAGACGGCTCTGCGGTACGCGGCTTTGCGGCCTCGCGTTGGGCAGCACTTTCTGGTGCATGAGGATGGGGCCCCGTTAACACGCTATCAGTTTGCAACCGTGCTGCGGAAAGTCGTGGCGTCGTTGGGGTGGAATGTGGGACAGTATACTCCGCATTCCTTCCGAATTGGGGCGGCCACGGTGGCGGCTGAATTTGGGTGGCCTGCGGATCGCATTCGGGCGTTGGGTCGCTGGAAGTCTGCCGTTTATCGCCGATATGTCCGGTAGAGGGGTTCCGTGGCTGTAGCGGGTTTCCCAGGTGGGTGGTTCCGGGGGTCGGCGAGCTCGAGTGGTAATGTATGTGTTTTTTCTTTCAGATCGGCATGGACTCGGGTCGCATGGAGATTGTGCTTGGATCGTGGGCCACTCTTTTGTTCATCGGGCTCAACGTCGAGCTCGGAAGCGCCCGTACGGGGAGAATCTGAATGTGGCCGCACCCGAGGGACTGGTGCGCTGGCTGGGAAAAGGGGGAATGCGCTGGGGTAGTCTCTGCGACTTCTTGCAAGGCCAGGTTGATGTTTTCGGCGCACCCAGGTTTATTGTCGTTCACCTGGGCGGGAATGACATTGGTCACCTCACCTGTCGTGCGTTCATTAAAATTATCCGCAAAGACTTTGCGTTTCTCCTGAATCGCTTGCCCACTACCAAATTGGGGTGGTCGGACATTATCATTCGCCTGCGCCACCGGGAGGAGCCCATGTGGCGCCATGGCGTCAAGAAATTGAACCGCCAAATTGGCAAATGGTTGGTCCGGGAAGGAGGGTTTTGGATTCGTCATGACTGGTCCTGGGAGGTTTTAGACGGGTACTTCTTGGGGGATGGGGTTCACCTTTCCGACATTGGTATGGATCTCTTCAACAATGCCTTGGAAGAAGGTCTTAGGTTGCAGTTACAGGTGTGGCCGCAGTGGGGGAACAAGGCCATTTAATTTGCCTTGTTGGTGGCGGAAACCCGAGCCTTATTTGTTGTGTATTATGTTGAGTTGAGAAGGGCACGTGGAAAGGGGGGGTAATGCTCGTGCAGCTTGGGTTGCTGCACGGGAAGGCCTGAAGAGCAAGGGGTGGACCGATGCTCAGGCCGCAAGCCTACCCTCGCTGATGACGCGGCGGGGGTAGGGGGGGGGGGGCTGAAGCTCCAAGCTGCTTACCATTGGGCCGCGATGGTAAGTGAAGAATTGACATGCGGCAGAGGAGGTGGAGGTGGGGGAGTTGTTTGGAACATTGTTAAGTTGGCTCGGGTTAGGTTTAATAAACTGCGGCCTTTATTTTGTATCCAATCAGTTGTAGTGTCTAATTTGTAATGGTTATGGGGGGGCAATGTTGAGTGAGTGCCTGAACGACTGGTCCCGAGTACCTGCGTTAGGGGAGGCGAACCGGGCTCGTCCCGGTATCGCCGAATATAACGCGGGATCGGGCGGGAGGTAAGGAGGCAGGAAGAGGAAGGAAAAGGGGGGGGGGGGGGGGGCGGGCGCAAGCAAAGGAGAGGACCGGGGGACCAATGGCAGCGCGGCAATTCGAACTGCCGCGCTGCCATTGGGCAATGAACTAAGAAGGGAGCGAGGACAGTCGGGAGCGGGCATTGAGGAGTTAGGCAGCGAAGCAAGTGGAGGTGACTGGTTTCCCTCCCTCCCGCCCTAATGTCGTTCGGCGCTGTTTGGTGTTGTGTTAATGGAATGTCGCAGTAGGCGGAAACCCGAGCCTTATTTGTTGTGTATTATGTTGAGTTGAGAAGGGCACGTGGAAAGGGGGGGTAATGCTCGTGCAGCTTGGGGTTGCTGCACGGGAAGGCCTGAAGAGCAAGGGGTGGACCGATGCTCAGGCCGCAAGCCTACCCTCGCTGATGACGCGGCGGGGTAGGGGGGGGGGGGCTGAAGCTCCAAGCTGCTTACCATTGGGCCGCGATGGTAAGTGAAGAATTGACATGCGGCAGAGGAGGTGGAGGTGGGGGAGTTGTTTGGAACATTGTTAAGTTGGCTCGGGTTAGGTTTAATAAACTGCGGCCTTTATTTTGTATCCAATCAGTTGTAGTGTCTAATTTGTAATGGTTATGGGGGGGCAATGTTGAGTGAGTGCCTGAACGACTGGTCCCGAGTACCTGCGTTAATCCATTGTCACAGTTTGATTGCTGATAGGTGACTGTGCAATTCTCCCTCACTCCTCCACATGGATAGGAGTGACACTACTTTCTTGTAATCTCAGATCATCTTACTATCAGACTTTTCCTGTTTTGAATGTTTGTGAAACAGCCTTCAACTTAGAAAGTTGCAAATCTCATATTTCTCTAATGCAGAGTTCCAGTAGCTGTGTTGATCTGAGTGAAAACTGGATTCTTTGCACGCTGTGAGAACTTTTAGTGAACCACTGCTATTACTAGCAACAGAAGCATGGGATAGACTTAGTTTGTGGGTTCTTGCCAGGTTCTTATGGCCTGGATTGGTCACTGTTGGAGACAGGAAGCTGGGCTTGATGGACCCCTTGGTCTGACCCAAGCATATCTTATGTTCTTAATTTAAGAATTATTCAGTATTGATGTTGTTCAAGAGCTTTCAAGGCAATTTAAGTCCCCTCTTCAGATGCTCCCCTACCTCTGAGCAAGACAGACTTGTGTAGATAAAACTTGTTATTCTCTGTTTCTCCCTCCTAAAAGTTTGGATTTTATTTTTTTTAGGATTTGTATTTTCGATTTAAATACTTACCTTTTCCAAGTCAGAGGTCAAGGCAATTTACAATTCAGGTACTGTAGTTATTTCCCTCTCCGAGAAGACTTACAATCTGTTGTACCTGAGGCAATGAGGGTGAAGTGACTTGCCCAAGGTCACATGCAGTGTCAGCGGGCTTTGAAGCCTGGCTTTCCTGGTTTGCAGCCTGATGTTCTAGGCACTACCATACTCCTCCATTGCCTTACTCTAACACAAATGTTCAACTGGGCAATTAACCATCGTCTCTATTCCCTGCACCAACTCAATCTGCTAGAAACATTGAAACACTATCGCATACTATCTGCAAACTTTATTCAGACGCCATAAACAAAGCCACAGAAAGATGTGGTAGAGATTTTCTCTGTGTTCAATTTGAAATACCAGACCAAAAAAGCCCAACATTTCTTAACCTGTATTGTTTAATACTTGAAAACTAAATGCTTATCATTAAATCAATAGCTAAGTCGAGAAAGAACAACAATGGAATTTCATCAGCCTGTAGGTTTCAGCTCTCCAGTACATGCAAACTTCAAATCAGCTTAAAGCAGCATGGAAATATAATGCACTGAAGTTACAAGAAAAACCTGGTAGATATGTCTTCTCTTTTCCAAAAACATCACAGAGCATTCTGTGCTTTGAATGAGACTTTCAAAAAGTTTGCTTCTAGTATCTGTGCATCTGTCCAGATGTCTTGACATAATTTATTAATTCAGCCTCTTCTACTCACAAAACCTGAGGGATTTACTTCCTGATACATGATCTACACATCTGAAAATCATTTGCAGAGATGATTCATAAGGAGTCCAATTTTAAAAAGGCAATCATGGGGTGAGATAGGAGTTTTTCGTACAGTATTGCTCTTCATTTAAATAGATGGGTGATGTATAAGCATGGGGGTACACGTGATGTATATGCATGGGGGTACACGTGATGTATATACATGGGGGTACGCTTTGCACAGCTGTGGGCTCAGAGCATGAAGTGCACTTGTCTTTCACCGTGCCCCGTTGAAAGGGAAATCATAAAAGTAATCTCCAGGAGCAAATCTGCATGAAAATATCAGCTCAGATCCTTCTCACAACCTTTCGGATGAACAATGGTAAAAGGAAGAATTAAAGGGATCAAGAAACTGAATAGACGACGGTTATTTATTTGGAAAATTAAAAGCGAGAAAAGAAAGATATATTTTGTCCACATGATAAGGAAAGGAGCACTAGAGGCCGACACCATTTTAATTATGGCTGGCCTCCAATGCCAGACCACCAAGGCTAATGATGTGCACATTTGGGGGGTGTAGGAGATGGGGGTTGGGCTGTAATTTTTTTTTTTTTTTTTTTTTACAAGGAGAAGGGTTTTCCTATTGGGGGTAGGGCTTACATAGAGGCATTTTCTTTAATTTGTTTACCTGTGGCCATCTCAGGGGGTATCTGAGAAGGGGTTCTCAATTGATCCCTACTGATTTTTATACCCAGCCCAGGGGTGGGAACACCAGGGGCTGCACTGACTCCTTTAAGGATATACATCAGGATATACATTAACATCCCTCTTGAGGTATAGTTAACTTTCAATCAAATAACACAGCTTGCAAATTTTGAGGCAACCTGTGTTATTTGAGTTGTGTTATTTGAGTTAGTGGATAACACATTGAAATTGTCGGTTCAGTGTGCTACGGCAGTCAAAAAAGCAAACAATGTTGGGAATTATTAGGAAGGGAATGGTGAATAAAACGGAAAATGTCATAATGCCTCTGTATTGCTCCATGGTGAGACCCCACCTTGAATACTGTGTACAATTCTGGTCGCCGCATCTCAAAAAAGATATAGTTGCGATGGAGAAGGTACAGAGAAGGGCGACCAAAATGATAAGGGGAATGGAACAGCTCCCCTATGAGGAAAGACTAAAGAGGTTAGGACTTTTCAGCTTGGAGAAGAGACAGCTGAGGGGGGATATGGTAGAGGTGTTTAAAATCATGAGAGGTCTTGAATGAGTAGATGTGACTCGGTTATTTAGTCTTTCAGATAATGGAAAGACTAGGGAGCACTCCATGAAGTTAGCGTTGGCACATTTAAAACTAATCGGAGAAAGTTCTTCTTTACTCAATGCACAATTAAACTCTGGAATTTGTTGCCAGAGGATGTGGTTAGTGCAGTTAGTATAGCTGTGTTTAAAAAAGGATTGGATAAGTTCTTGGAGGAGAAGTCGATTACCTGCTATTAATCAAGTTTACTTAGAAAATAGCCACTGCTATTACTAGCAACGTTAACATGAAATAGACTTAGTTTTTGGGTACTTGCCAGGTTCTTATGGCCTGGATTGGCCACTGTTGGAAACAGGATGCTGGGCTTGATGGACCCTTGGTATGACCCAGTATGGCATGTTCTTATGTTCTGAATTATCTAATGAGCTGATTTGCATGTATTTACATGAAAATCAATTCATTATAATACCTACATTACACCAAGTTTTAAGAGGAGAGATAACACACAGTATTTGAAATACCTCACGTTCTCTCTCTGTTTCAGACATTTACTTTGTAGCAAATGCTGTTTACTGTTGGTAAAGCCCTAACACAGCTTAATAATAAATGACCTCCTATATTTGGTATTTGCTGGCATTATTGCATTGCATATATCACAGGCATTCTCAAATTCCAGGACAGGAAGAAATGACTTACTAAAAACAGAACTTCCTTCATGTCTACTCTGCAGGAGCTCATCTTAATTTTCTTGCCAATTCACAGCATCAGATTGATAGTTATTCTAGGAAACAATCATTCTTGAATCTAGAAATGGCTCAACTAGAAACTAGATGTTCTAGCAACATCACAATTACCCCATTCGTCTGAAACTGATACTTCCTATCTTCTACTTGCTCTTGAAAAATCAGCACCTTCAATAGACTAAGTAAATGGTACTGCTCTCACTAAGTTTAATAACGCCTTGTACTGGAAGAAGCCCTTTTATCTGAGGGCTGCAGCATTTATTAACTCATGGAACAAACCAGAATCATAAAGCATCAGAAAATAAATGAGTTACTTCTCCAAGAACTGAACATTAAATTCTAAAGAGAGAGGGCTTTACAGTCTTCATAACAGCTATCACTAGTGACCCCATCTTTGGCTGTTGCTAGATTATCTATGACCAGCAGCAGAACCTTCAGTTGTTTTGCTCCATAGATGTGAAGTGCCATACTTTATTATTTACCAGTCGAGTTGGTCTACTTGAAGTTTAGAAAAATATTGAAGGTATGGCTCAATGTTCATGCATTTCCAGGAGTTTTTAGTGGAGAGCTGGTAGATTGCACTAGGTTGGGGGCTATAGAGTTTATATTATTTTGGAGGATGAATGGTTTGGAACCCTTCTTCCAGGGGTTCTCTTTTTGTTTTTGTTTTTTATTGGAATACATTTTATGTTGTTTGTCTTGGGATTATGTATATTATGTTTTATATGAATGTTAGTGATTTAATTTACTTTGGTGCATGTGGATTATGCATTTTTAATGATGATAGGTATTGGCATTGTTTTTTATTGTAACTATCCTTGATGCTAATGATAAATATGTGTAATCTAAATCTGAGTAATAATATTAACGATAAACTATAGGGATCTTGATTCCTTCCTTTTATTGTCTTAATTTGTTCAACTTCATCATCTTCTTTCAACTTGCAAGAATCACTTTTATCCTCAGGAGATGAACATGGGTAATATTCGTTGAACAGTCACTGCCAACAATAAAAGAAAGCGAAAAGTTGCTTAGTTTTCATACCGTGAAGTATCAACAATTCATTATGTGTCAATTCACAAATATTATTTTTGGCCTCTGCAGGGCAAGCAATAGAAACATTTAAATAGAAACTGTTAGAAAAGCAGATATTTGGCAAAAAATATTTGTCAAAAACTGAAAAAAAAAAAAAGATTTGTAGCATGCAGGAGAAGTCATGAAAGGTGCTCCATTAATGAAGTCCATTCTGCTAATAGATATTCCTAGAAACACCTACCCTCTCAAATACTTAAGCTTCTTTTATTTTCCTTCTTTGATTCATGGGTTAGTGCGAGTGTATCTGATGTTTTAGGGATGCAGTTTGCAAAATGCCTATATTGTGTTGTTGTGCATTTTAGATTACGGACTGTTGGCAGCTGAAAACTCCTAAATTATGTGAGACAAATGAGTTTCCCCTTTCTCCATTTTCATTCCCCAACCTTCTAGGTACAGGAGGAAACACCATAGTAATCTCTGAGCTATCAATGAATGCTCTTCTAGGAGGGGTGAACTGGAGACTGAAGGATATGACAAAGTGTGCAAAGGTGCTTTTATTTTCTTAGAGATCAATATTCAAAGATATTAGAACAGATAATTCAAGTTATCTATCTAAATGGCAAGATTTGGGATATTCAGCCAATTATCTGGCTAAATTATAGCTGGATAAGTCATTGCATAGATAATGCTCGTGATAAGAAAAAGGCGCGTGTTTATGATAATTTTAGAATTAGCACTTCACATAGGTAGTGTATCGTTGGACTCTATAACAGGGTTCTATCAAGCTAGGGTGAGAGAACATGGGAGAAATTTAATCTTTGGGAGACTTTCCTCACTCCAAATGACATCAAATCTTCATTGAAGTGTACTGTGCTGTTTGTTCGTTTCACTCTGCATGTCAAACTTGCCCCAAAACACTAAACCACCACCAAAACCTATTATTAGCTGGCTCTCCTACAGTTATATAAATAGTTGAATACTGTGAAGGCCTCCCCAGAGGCTCTCTCTCTCCCCCCACCCTCTCCTGGCCAAAATGCAATTTGCAATCTTTATCACAAATTGCGTTACGGCCATTTCAGGCATAATGCACAGCTTAACGCCAGGAAAAAAGGTTTAGTTATTTCCCACGTTAAAAACGTGATATTGCCCCTCATTTTCATTAATCCCGCCCAATCCTGGCCCAGTGAAAAATTAGCATTCACACAATGTGATACCATTAATATTGCATGCGTTATGGCGTTAACACATGCGTAATGGCATTATCGTGGGCGTTAATGCCATAACACATTTTGATGAATGACCCTATAAGTTAGCCGGATAACTTTAGCTGTGTGAATAAATGTTTAAATAGAATCTAATTTCACAGTTTTCTCTCCCAGGTTAATTCAGTTCATATTTTCCTCCAGCAAAGGCTGATAAATCAACTTGTGCTTCAACCACTAATTTTAAGATTTTACTGACCTATCTTGGCACTTACCTTGGCTTTTCTGATTTTCCACAATTAATTTACTCAATTCACATACATACATGCACTATACCAGTGGTTCTCAACCTTTTTTTGGCCCGGGACACACCGGAGACATGTGACCATCACGGGGCTAAATGTAAACATGCACTCTGCATCCACAGGAATCCCCTCAACCCCAGCAATGAGTGCAGAGCAGATCTAGGGCATTACCCTGTACCACTCGCCATACAAAAAAGATATTCTGGTTCTGTTGACATCCCAGTAAAAGCAAAACAAACTCCTTTTACTACCAGGCAAAATAGCCTTCCTTATGAAAAGACAGTAATTTACCACTAATGCATATCCTATTGAGAAAACACAACAAATAAGATTGATACAAATGCCTACATGCTAGTTAAATACCTCACCTCAGTCACACACCCTTCACCAAGTACAGAAAAACCACAAATTATAAATATGGAGACAGAAACTGGAATGGAAAACCAAAAAAGCCACTCTGCATGCGGTGCAAACCTGGAGAAATGGAAAGAGAAATATTGCACCTAACAGACTCTCAGGATTTGCAATAATGCACACAAACTAACCCACACAATTTTACACCTGCATTATGGAATACATTCAAACAGTAACAACCCTATCTAAGTAATACAACTATTAAACCAGGCCCTAAACACTAATACATTTCCTATTGGAAAAATAGAATAAACCAAGCTGCTATACAGCCCCACACAGAAATAATTGTAAAGCTATACTAAAAATGTTTCAAAACAGCTGCTGAACAAAATAATATCCAACTATTAAAAACTCGTAAAAGTTATTAAAAGATTTCCAAATATCAATAAAATATTTCAAAACAGCAGACATCACATAATCCCCAATAATTTAAAAGGCAGTCAATTAAGAAAAATAAATTTAAAAAGTCACATTTACTTACTCTCTCCAGCAACTCTCCTACTCCTTTCCCTTCCAGGCCAATAGCACTCACCAGAAGCAGCAAGGGCTGCTGAAGCTCTGTCCTCACAGTCCTCTTCCTTAGCGCCCACAACCAGTCACTCACATACACGCCCCCCCCCCCCACACACACACCCAATTAGACCCCACGATCAGTCTCGGTCTCTCTCACACCAGTCATCTTCCTGACCAGTCTCTCTCTCACATATGCACACTAGTCATCTTCCTGACCAGTCTCTCTCTCAATCATACACACATGCTCTCTTATATACAAGCTCTCAATCACACACAAATGCTCTTGCACCCATTCACACCAGCTCTCACCCAGGCACCCATTCACACCCACACACACAAGCTCTCACCCAAGCACCCATTCACACCAGCTCTCACCCAGGCATCCATTCACACCCACAGACACAAGCTCTCACCCAGGCACCCATTCACACCCACACACACAAGCTCTCACCCAAGCACCCATTCACACCAGCTCTCACCCAGGCATCCATTCACACCCACAGACACAAGCTCTCACCCAGGCACCCATTCACACCCACACACACAAGCTCTCACCCAGGCACCCATTCACACCCACACACACAAGCTCTCACCCAGGCACCCATTCACACCCACACACACAAGCTCTCACCCAGGCACCATTCTCACCAAAAACCTCTTCTTCCTTCACTTCAGGGATGGGCTCCAGTTCCTCTGCGGCTTTACTCCGGCGGACCTTCTTTTTTCGCCGCCACGGGGATGAGCTCCCATGGCGGCCGCGGTCAGGGTCAGGATTCCTCTTCACCGCCACAGGGATGAGCTCTCGTGGCGGCCTTGCTTCGTCGGGGTCGGGCTTTCCTCTTCGCCACCACGGGGATGAGCTCCCATGGCAGCTTTGCTTCATCTGAGTTAAACACTGCCATTCCTCCCACCCTATCCCCAGGCTATGCGATGCCTGCCTCACCGGCCAATCAAAGGCTTCCTCCCTTCTTCTTACTCCCACTGGCAGGAAGAAGGGAGGAGGCTTCCGATTGGCCTGCACGGGGGCAGGCAGAATGAAGGAGGCTTCCCATTGGTCAGTGGGGGTAGGAAGAAAGGAGGCTTCCAGTTGGCCCGTGGGGTCTGGAAAAAGGGAGAAGGAAAGTACAACGGGGCAGTGGGACACCGGGAGATGCGACACACCTGCCGGGGCTTGGCAACACACCGGTTGAGAATTGCTGCACTATACATTCACTCTGAAGTACTAACTTTCCTCTCTGTGCTTTACTAATACCTTTGAGTACTTTAGAGCAGGCTTTAGAAGACCTGAGGTATAAAACCGGTCTGCTCCTTTTCACTGCCAACTGTCATACTCTCTGAATCCTCACTATAACAGTTTGGAAAGAATTTTACACTGGCAATTATATCAGCTTAAGTAGTTCCTATGGATTCTTTGGGAAAAGCTTTAGTATGTTTTATCACAGGAACACCCCCGCTTCTTTTTTTTTTTTTTTCCCATCTTTATTTTACATCTTCAAAAACATTTCAACAGTTAAATGTGTTCAATTGAAGAGCTCTTACAAGTTTTCTCCACTTTTGGGACATGATTACACCGACCACCCTCCTTTACATATATATGTAGGCTCAGTTAGAGCTCCTGAACATCTCAGTAAAACAGCCAAGCACCGCTCTCCTCCCCTTCCCTCAATCCCAAGGGTATGTCAAGTGAGACGGCATTCACTGAGTAAGAGAATGTACTAATAAAAGATGAAACTATTACACTAGGTAATCCCTGAGTCCAGTTCTTGCTAGCATTCTGGTTGTGCTTCAGTCCCTCTCTGCCAGCCCGGGATACAAGTCAGGCATGTTTTATAAGACAATATGCATGACCAGTCCTCCATTATTTCGCATTACCATACGTCTGGTTTTGTGCTGTAAACTCCTTGAAGAAGATACCTCCTTACTTAAGCATAAAAAGATTATTCCGTGCTGTGGAGGAAAGAGCTGTGATGTACTCCCACCAAATGTCCATGAATTGTGCATATTGTTTTGAAGACATTCTATGCGCCGACAGATATTCAAAGACCATCATGTGATGCAATTGTATTCTCCAGTAGGTAAAAGATGGGGCTCTAGGCTTCATCCAATGCACCAAAATGGACTGCTTAGCCAGAATAAACGCCTTTTTCACAAATAAGCTGTTGGAGTCCGATATATCTTCCAAGAGTCCCTCATGCGAATCAAACAAGCACACCAGTACCAATGCTGGTATAGAATATCCCAATAACTGTTCAAGGTAGTGTAACAACTGCTCCCAAAATTTAGCCACCTTGATACATTCCCAAAAAACAATGGGTCAGATTGCCTGGGGCAGTCTTACATTTAAGACACCTATCTGTGTCAGCTAATCCTATTTTATGTGCCTCGGCTTGTGAAATATATATGCACCATATAAAGTTGAACTGCACTTCCCTAAGCTGTGCATTTTCAATTATCATTTTAAGGTCCCTGAAACATGTTTTAAGCAAGCCAGGTGGCACCTGATCTCCTAGTTCCTTATTCCATTGCACAGTCAAGACCTGCAGGTTGTCTTCTCCCCAAATCTCTCTCAAGACCTGGGTGAGTAGGGAACCTGTCATCATTTTCCCCTGCGGTGCCTGGAAAAACCTCACAATTTTAACGTATTCCCAAAATTTGTGATGTTTTTGTAGATCGGTCATGATAAAATGTCTGGCTTGTAGATAAGAAAAAAAGTCAGAGTGCAAAAGCCGAAATTTAGTTTGTAGGTCCTGAAAGCTACATATTTGCCTAGTATCTGCCTGCAAAAACTAATATACATGTATTAGGCCCTTCTGTGCCCAGTGATTATACACCCCCATAGTCATGCCTGGGAGAAAATCTGGATGTTCGTGGATTATAATTACTGGCGAGTCATTGTAATTTGGCACTAAGTATTTGCCAAGCCCTTCTACATGCCTCTACCATAGGATGGCCAGAGATCTCTTTGGGGAGGGATCGATTCAGCACCTGTAAAACATTCCCCAACTGTAGTGGCATGCTCCAAGCTTGTACAAAGGAGCTAGGAGAAAAATACTCAATACCCCAAACTCAGTCCCAGACATGTCGCAATAGATATGCCGTACTATACATTTGTAAGATAGGACAGTTGAGGCCCCCGGTTTGATATGGCAATTGTAATTTGGATAGGGTCAAACGTGCCCGCTTATTCCATCACAAAAAGCCTCGGAGAATGCTATCCAGCTCTGACAAATGTTTTCTTTTTAATCGAAGTGGCAACATTTGAAATATATATAACCATCTGGGGAGCTCTATCATTTTAAAGAGATGTATCAGTCTTCCCAGTGAGAGGGGCAGACCTTGCCAATTTTGCAATCTCTCTTTGGTCCGCTTTAACATGGGAAGAATGTTACTATCATATATTTTTTCAATCTCTACAGGTATAATGACCCCCAAATACTACATCTCTGTCACCACCCATCTCAAATGGAACAAGCCCCCCCATCTCAGTTGCAGCTGCTCCGTGACATCCAATGCCTCTGATTTGTCCTTGTTTATTTTTAAACCAGAAAAGTGTCCAAAGTGGCTCTGGAGGGTCAGCACCTGCTGTAGGGAATTCTCCGGGTTTGTCAAGAACACTAGCACATCGTCCGCAAACGCCGCTATTTTAAAGGTCTCTCTCCCCTCCCCTCCAATCCCATAACCTGAAGTGAGGTGTCTATTTTCCTCAGAAGCGGATCCAGTGTTAATATATACAACAATGGAGAGAGGGGGCAGCCCTGCCTCGTTCCCCTTTGCAGCTGGAATTCTTGGGATATGTCCCCATTGGCTAATATCACCAAACTTGGTGCCTGTTATAAAATGTCCCCAGAAAAGCCATATCTGTGGAGTACTGGGAATAAATACCTCCAGGCTACAGGTCAAAGGCCTTCTCAGTATCGAAGCCCACGGCTAAAGCTGGAATGGAGTTGGCTTTGCAGTGCCACATTGCCATCCACAGATGCATTATATGTTTGCCCGCTGTTCTCCCCAGTACAAACTCCACCTGGTGGGGGATATCAACTGGGGAAGAACCCCCTTCAGCCTATTAGCCAAAATCTTTGCAAATAATTTTAAATCAAAATTCAAGAGCGATATCGGCCTGTATGAGGATGGTTGTGTGGGGTCTTTGCCCCCCTTAGAGAGCACTGTTATATAAGCACTTTTTACATCCCTGGGGAATCCCCCTGCCCATGATACTGCTGCAAAATAGGTTGTCAGAATCAGACTTAGTTCCCCTTTTAAAACTATAAATGTTTGCATTAAAGCCATCGGGGCCTGGGGTCTTGTGTAATGGGCTGGTTTTGATTCCTTCTAAAACTTCCCCTACAGACATTGGCTTATTCAATACCTCCATTTGCACTTTAGCTATTTGGGGAAGAGCCAACCCTTGAAAGAATTGTTCTTCCAATTCCCATGCATTAGGTGGAGTTTCATTGGTATAGAGTTTGACATAAAAATTCCCGAGAATTCGACAGATGGCCTCTGTGGAAGTATGTCTATTCTCCTCAGGATCCTGTAGTGTTTCGATATAGTTATGTCCCCTTTTTGCCAATTGGCCAATAACTTGCCAGACTTATTCCCAAATCTATATAATTTATATAAAGCATACAGCAATGCGCTTTTGGTTTTTTTTATGTAACAGGCAGTTTAGCTGATAAAGGGATTCCCTAAATTGTTGTTTAGAGGTCCCTGATGGGTCTGCTATGAGTCTGGCTTTGGCTTTTTGAAACTTGCGCTCTCTTTCAATAATCTGTTTATTCAGGAGTCTATTTCTTCTGAACACATAAGCTGTAATCTCCCCCCTCATTACCGCTTTACCTGTGTCCCAAAACACCAGGGGATTAGCTAGATATTCCCCATTATGAGCCACATATTCTTGCCATTTAGTTTTTAGGTATGCTTGAAACTCTACATCCTGCGTGAGATGCGCACCCCACTTTACATCCACCCATATCATAGCATGATCTGAAAATTCAGTAGGACCTATCTCAGCCTTATGATATAGATGAAAATATGCTGTACTAGCTAGGATATAGTCAATCCTAGACATTGACTCATGCGACCGTGCTATGTGGGTAAAATCCCGTTCTTCGGGGTGTAAAACTTCCATACATCCAAAAGTTGTAATTGTTTACATAAAAAGGGTATGCCTTTCCTCTTTCCTAATCGCATTACAGGGGCTTTGGTTTGCTGGTCTAGTTCGGGATCCGCTACACAATTAAAGTCCCCCAACAAAAATACAGAGCCCAGAGCATATGAGGGTAAGAGCTGAGCTAGGTCCATAAAGAATTGATGTGAATAGTTATTAGGTGCATATATATTTATATATTTTTAGTCCAGCCTTATTACCTGAACAAGATAGATTTCACATACAGACCACTGAAAGAGATAAATTTTGTGGACATTTTAAGTGTGGACATTGCAGCATGTGCACTATGATGTTACAGTTGAAACAAGCTGCAATTCCTACTACTAGCACTCAATGTGAATACAAGCTGTGTTTTTTTTCACCATGTGCTTATCCATGTTCATAGTATATGTCATCAGGTATCCTTGTGAGTTAATTTATGTTGAGAAGACCAAGTGTGCCCTCAGAACTTGATTAATAGAGCATAGAAGTTGTGTGACGAATATGAAGATGGATACTCCTTTGGTACAGCATTGTGTCTCTTTTAATCACAATTTTGATCAACTGAGATGTTTTGCCCTGGAACATGTCCCTCCTCACCCTCATGGCGGTGACAGGAACCAATTGGTATATAAACTAAAGCAAAGATGGATTTTTGAATTAGGGTCTATTGAGCCTGCAAGTTTAAATTGTAACAGTGAGTGGGGTACGTTGGTTTGATTATTAACTTTTCAGAAAGGAATGTATTGTACTTGACAAATTCAAATATATTTTAATTGGACAGTTGCAGGTTTCAATCATCTGACAATAAAATTGATTTGCTGAAACTTTAAATGGTCTTAGATTTTATTCTCAATGGACAAGACGTTAAATGGCATGGATGATGCTGCTTATTGGTCAGTTTCAGCAAACAGTCATCATATAATGCATTTGGTTGGTTGAAAATCTAAATGGCTATAAAGCTTGTTTACTTATTGGACACTTTTTCTTGCAAGTTTCACACTGCATCAGATTGGTATGTTCATAAACATGAATATACCAGGCAGAAGAATTTATTTTTTGGAGTAAGTTCAGCAAGTAATGTTATTTAAGACTTTTTGAAATGAACGTCTGCTAGACAGTTGCTTTGCTCTCCTAGTTACAGAACAAGTCCTGATGCAGCTTCAGAGTTAAACATTGGCCACATCGATGTTTATTGCATGTTGAAGAGCTTTGTGTTACCTGTTTCAATGTGCATTTAAAAGAACCTGTAGAACATGACACAAAGGAGAATTCATAAAATAAGTTCTTCCCTATTTTATTGATCTTAAGGCATTTTTTTCCCTTATTGAAGAGCCTTTTGCCAAATTTCAAGCTCACTGATTGGACAATAAACAGTTTTCTGGCATTTAAAACAAGTTATTAATGCAAGATATATCAACTTTTTTTATCAGTTGATTTAAATAGCTTGTCATGATTTAAAGTGTGGTGCACATCAGAATAAAAAAGTAAGATATACAATATATATGAATGGAACTTCAAAGGGCAAGATACATCAAACAAGATTTCAGGGTTTCACAATTGTTTATTTTAAAGAATCCAATAAAACTGACAAAAAATAAAAAAAATATGGAGGGTTTATCAGACCTATGATTGACAATACTGAGTGTGTATTCAGGTCTTTGACAGTTTCTGCTGAGGTCTGAGGTTTTGTCCTCCCCTTTATGGAAATGTAAACATGCAAACATATTATTATGAAGATATTGCAGGGTAGGTGCTACTTGTTAGCTTTTTGTTTCTTATTGTTTTTGTGATTTACATTGGAAGAAGCACAAAGCCAGAGCAGGGATGGGCCCAAGTCCCGCAGCTGTCCCGTCAGCCATGGGAGCTGAAGGAGACTGCTGCTCCTTCAAGAAGAGAGGAAAAGTGAGAGGAGAAGATCATGTGTGTGTGTATGTGTATGAAAGAGAGTGAGCATATGAGAGAGAGCATGTGTGTGAGACAACGAACATATGTGTGTGTGACAGCGAATGTGTGTGTGTGTGTGAAGAGCATGTGCATGAAAAAGTGTGTGTGCATGAGAGCATGTGTATAGTAGAGTATGTGTGTGAGTGCATGTGTGAGAGAGAATGTGGTAGATTTTCAAAAAACGTGAATAGGCGTACTTTTGCTGGCGCATCAGGCGCCAGCAAAAGTACGCTGGATTTTAGTAGATACGCGCGGAGCCGCGTGTATCCACTAAAATCCTGGATCGGCGCGCGCAAGGCTATGAATTCTGTATAGACGGCGCGCGCCGAGCCGCACAGCCTACCCCCATTCCCTCCAAGGCCGCTCCGAAATCGGAGCGGCCTTGGAGGGAATCCTCTAACGCCCTCCCCTCACCTTCCCCTCCCTTCCTCTACCTAACCCACCCGCCCGGCCCTGTCTACACCCCCCCCTTACCTTTCTCCGGGGATTTACGCCTCCCGGAGGGAGAAGTAAATCCCCGCGCGCCAGCGGGCCTGTTGCGCGCCGGGACGTGACCTGGGGGCGGGTACAGAGGGTGCGGCCACGCCCCCGGACCGCACCGGGCCGTAGCCACGCCCCCGTACCCGCCCCCAAATGCTGCCGACATGCCCCCTAAATGACACGCCCCCGACACGCCCCCCTCGGAGAACCCCGGGACTTATGCGAGTTCCGGGGCTCTGCGCGCGCCGGTAGGCCTATGTAAAATAGGCTCACCGGCGCGCAGGGCCCTGCTCGCCTAAATCCGCCCGGTTTTGGGCGGATTTATGCGAGCAGGGCTCTGAAAATCCGCCCCAATATGTGCATGAGAGAGAGCTCATGTGCATAAGTGTAAGAGAGAGCATTTGCGTGAGTGTAAGAGAGAGCACGTGTGTATGTGTGATAAATATGTATGTATGAGAGCATGTGTGTTTATGTGAGTGTACGAGAGCATGTATGTGTATGTGAGACCATATGCGTGTAAGACAGTATGGGGTAGATTTTCAAACTATGCGAATAGGCCTACTTTTGCTGGCGCATCAGGCGCAAGCAAAAGTACGCTGGATTTTAGTAGATACGCGCGGAGCCGCGCATATTCACTAAAATCCTGGATCGGCGCGCGCAAGGCTATCAATTCTGTATAGCCGGCGCACGCCGAGCCGCGCAGCCTACCCCCGTTCCCTCCGAGGCCGCTCCGAAATCGGAGCGGCCTCGGAGGGAACTTCCTTTTGCCCTCCCCTCACCTTCCCCTCCCTTCCCCTACCTAACCCACCCACCCGGCCCTGTCTAAGCACCCCCCTTACCTTTGTCGGGGGATTTACGCCTCCCGGAGGGAGGCGTAAATCCCCGCGCGTCAGCAGGCCTCCTGCGTGCCGGGACGCGACCTGGGGGCGGGTCCGGAGGGCGCGGCCACGCCCCCGGGCCGTAACCACGCCTCCGGGTCCGCCCCCGAAACGCTCCCGGCACGCCCCCTAAACGCCGTGCGGTTCGGACCCGCCCTCGACACGCCCCCCTCGGAGAACCCTGGGACTTACGTGAGTCCCGGGGCTCTGCGCGCGCCGGTAGGCCTATGTAAAATAGGCTCACCGGCGCGCAGGGCCCTGCTCGCCTAAATCCGCCCGGTTTTGGGCGGATTTAGGCGAGCAGGGCTCTGAAAATCCGCCCCTATGTGTGTGAAAGACAGCATGCATGCAGAGGGTGGTGGAGGTCTGTAATACACTTCTGGGAGAGGAGAAGACAAAAACGGTACCAGAATTAAAAAAAAATATTGGGATAAACAGCATCATTTTAGCTGTTTTGTGCTTCCAGATATTTATTGGAATAACCTGCATGGAGCATCATTTACTAACCCTAATCAGCACTGAGCAGATTGAATGGATTATTTTGGTCTTTATCTGATGTTATTTACTATGTTACTGTGTAAAACAATATTCACAATTTGGGGATGCAAGTGTTCAATTCTAGGTTAGAAGTGAAAAAGAGGATAACGTGCAAAAACTGACGTGAACTGGAAGTTAGCTTGTTAAACACCAAGAATGGGCATACTATGAGGATCAGAATGTAGAGTGGGAGTCTAGAGTGCTATAGAGTGCTGAACATGATAGACATAATGAGAAGAGGCTTGATGCTTCAATGTAACAAAAAAATGCTAATTATAGAAAAAATTAAATAAAATTAAGAACTACTGTTTTTGGATGACTTAGTGAAATCTCTCTTGCCATGCACAGAAACTTCTTGTGATACAACTGGTGATGTTTGCTTTAAAAACTTTGAGAACTGGGTTAGAAAATTCAAATTACTAAAGACTGAGAGGATAAGGCCATCACGGAAAGACTAAATGAATTCTTTGCTTTGGTAATGAGGATATTGAGGTGATACCCATTCCAGAAACTGTTTTCAAGGGTGATGATTCAGATGAACTGAACCAAATCACGGTAAACCTGGAAGATATAGTAGGCCAGATTGACAAACTGAACAATAGCAAATTTCTCGGACCAGACAGTCACACCCCAGAACAATTCAAAAATGAAATTTCAGATCTATAATTAGTAATTTGTAACCTAACATAAAAATCAACCATTGTACCTGAAGACTGGAAGGTGGCCAATGTAACTCCGATATTTAAACAGGGCTCCAGGGGCGATGCGGGAATCTATAGACCGCTGAGCCTGATTTCACTGCGGGAAAAAATTGTGGAATCTGTTATAAAGAATAAAATCACAAAACATTTAGAAAGACATGTGTAACCCTTAGGGGCAGATTTTAAAAAGTTGCGCGAGCGCGAACAAAAGTACGCCTGATTTTATAAGATACGTGCGTAGCCACGCGTATCTTATAAAATCTGGGGTCGGCGCGCGCAAGGCTGCGCAAAATCGGCAGCCTGCACGCGCCGAGCTGCGCAGCCTGCCTCCGTTCCCTCCAAGGCCGCTCCGATTTCTGAGCGGCCTCGGAGGGAACTTTCCTTCGCCCTCCCCCTCCCTTCCCCTACCTAACCCACCCCCCCGGCCCTATCTAACCCCCCCCTTACCTTTGTCGGCAAAGTTGCGCCTGCTGGAAGCAGGCGTAACTTTGCGCGCGTTGGCCGGCAGCCCCGCTCCGTCCTCCAGTCCCGAGGGCTGATCCGGAGGTCTCAACCATGCCCCCGGGCCGGCGCCACGCCCCCAGGCCCGCCCCCGAAATGCCACATCAGTAGGCCCCGCCCCCAACACGCCCCCTTACAAAAGCCCCGGGACTTACGCGCATCCCAGGGCTTTACGCGCGCCAGCGGCCTATGCAAAATAGGCGCGCGGGCCTTTGAAAATCCGCCCCTTAGTGGGGTGTTTTAAGTCCCAAGGGCACACAATCTTATTTGGACCTCACTTGGATGCAGCTCCATCACTGCTCTCTACATTAATGGTGGGGGTGGAAGGGAAATAGAACCAAAGAGCTAATAGAAACAGATAAGTATGAGAGAAAAAATGTGTGAAGCTTGCTGGGCAGACTGGATGGGTCGTTTGGTCTTCTTCTGCCGTCATTTCTATGTTTCTATGTTTCTATATCTTGTGGGCTGCTCTGGCTATCCATTCACTCCCATGCTGACGGGGACTCTTTTTATGGCGAGAAGCTCTCACGTATGGCCCAGATGATGAAAAGCCGTCACCCGTGTGTGAGTGTGTGTGTTGTAATTTAAATGCGTCTCATGAGGTGAGAGACTGTAGCAATAATTAGAGAGGACCAGGTCTGGGTGTTTATTTAACATTATGAATCAGTAAACTTTAAATTAAGTCCATTTATCCAAAATGATGTGTGTACATCTGACTGTAGTTACGGGGTCCTTTTCTGTGTAGGCAGGTGTCCTTAATTCAGAGCTCTGGTAGAGCCCATGGTGATTTTTAATGTGCTCACTCTCCCAGTGGCTGTGCTGTGGGAATCCTAATGGAGGGGTCCCCTTTGCTTTGATAAAAGTCTTATCTTTAGAGATCTTCTTTCCCATGGACACCCAGCCTGTCCTGATTCCTGGGGGGGGGGGGGGGGGGGGGAATCCAGATGGGATCTCCTTCTCTTGCTCTTCCTTCTTTTGGTTATTATGTTTGTTTTATTCCTCATCTGTTACTTCAGGTGATTTCTCTTGTGGGAAAATCTGGGGAACAGACTATTAATCCTGTGCTGAACTCCCAATGGGGAAAGGGGGATCCAAAATCTTCCCCACTACTCTTTACATTAAAAATAAAATGCTTTCAGTCTTAATCTGGCTAGCCGCCCCCCTCCCCCTCCCCCTCTCACAGCAGGATCCGTCACTGGTGTTTACCTACCTAGTGAGTAGAGTGAGCTCACAGGTCTTTGGTCCCCTGAAGAGAGCCTCTTCTCCCCATAGGGTATCAGGCTTAAAAGTCTAACTCACTGTAAATTATAAGAAGGACCCTCTGGCAGGGAGTGCACAGGGAGGGGTCTGTTCTAAAAGAAAACTATTTTGAGTAAGGCTGGGAGGCCCTACCAGAGGGTGGAAAAAATACATGTTTACTCTGCCGCTGCTCTCTCTAACTGAACCCCTGGGTGTTAAAATGCATGGGCTAAATAAGACTGAGTCACCCAATCCAAGGCTTCCTGGTGGGAGGGTCTGAAGGGATGGATGGCGCCTACTAAGTGTGTTCTAAGGACAGGGATAGTGGCCTCTAGTGGCCAGAGCCGGCTGGGGTGCCACACATGGTTTAGGGGAACACAGCCAGTATGGATTTAGCCAAAGGAAGACTTGCCTTACAAATCTGCCACATTTTGTTGAAGGGGTTAATAAACATGTGGTTAAAGGTGAACCGGTAGATTTAGTGTATTTGGATTTTCAGAAGGCGTTTGACAAAGTTCCTCCACGAGAGACTTCTAAGAAAATTAAAAAGTCATAGCACAGGAGGCGATGTTCTTTTATGGATTGGAAACTGGCTAAAAGATCGGAAAGAGAGAATAGGATTAAAAGGTCAGTTTTCTCAGTGGAGAAAGGTCAAAAGAGTGCCTCGGGGATTTGTACTAGGACCGGTGCTTTTTATGTATTTCTAAATGATCTGGAAAGGGGGACGACGAGTGAGGTGATCAAATTTGCAGATGACACAAAATTATTCAGAGTAGTTAAATCACAAGTGTATTGTGATAAATTGCAGGAGGACCTTGCAAGACTGGAAGAATGGGAACCCAAATGGCAGATGAAACTTAATGTGGACAAGTGCAAAATGATGCTTATAGGAAAAGTAACCCACGTTATAGTTATCACGATGTTAGGTTCCATATGAGAAGTTACCACCAAGGAAAAAGATCTGGCTGTCATAGTAGACAATACATTGAAATCATTGGCTCAGTGAGCTACAGTGGTAAAAAAAAAAAAAGCAAATAAAATATTAATTCTTAGGAAAGGAATGGAGTATAAAACAGAGAATGTCGCCACATCTCAGAAAAGATATAGTTGCACTGGAAAAGTTTCACAAAAGGGTGACCAAAATGATAAAGCAGTTAGGGTTGTTCAGCTTGGAGAAAAGATGGCTGAGAGGGAATATGATAGAGGTCTATAAAAACAAGAGGGGACTAGAATGGAATTACTCTTTCAGATAACACAAGGACCAGGGAGCAGTCCATGAAGTTAGCAAGTAGCTCATTTAAAACAAATTGGACAAAATTCTTTTTCACTCAATCCACAATTAAGCTCTGGACTTCATTGCCAGAAGATATGGTTAAGGCAGCTAGCATAGCTGGTTTTAAAAAAGGTTTGGACAAGTTCCTAGAGGAGAAGTCTGTAAACTGCTATTAATCAAGTTGACTTAGAGAAAAGCCACTGCTTATTACTGGCATTAGTATCGTGAGATTTATTTACTGTTTGGGTACTTGCCAGGTAACTGTTTTCTGGATTGGCTGGTTTCAGGGTTGGCTGATGCCTTTTTAAATTATTCAACCCAGTGGGGTCAGGAGCGATTGGGAATTACTCCTGACCTGTTTGAACTTTAAAGACCAACACTGGGTGAAAGGAATCTTGTAGAGGGGGGTGGGGGGGGGGGGGAAGGGGGAGGAGGTAAGGCCCTGAGGTCCTTGAATGTTTTTAATTTTTGCGACGAGGGCAAGGAGTGGAAGGGGTCCCAGGCCAGGGTTGGTGGCTGCTCAGTGAGGGAAAACGAAAAGAAACAGAGTCTGAATGAAATTTTGTTCGTTTTACTTTCATTTTCTTTCCAAACAAAATGAAATGAACCAGGAAATTTCATTAAAATTTCCTGGTTCATTTCAAACAAAAGCACATTCCTACTGATCCCTGCTTTTTCCCCATTTCAACAGTCTTGATTACCTTATTATACAATCACTTGTACAAAGGTTTGGCAGACATTTGCTTGTGGAAATTAAAATCACCGATTCTAGAATTGCCTACAGGTCTTTATGGAAATACCAGCAACAGTTTTATTTGAATGTCAAAATTTGTCAACCATTAAACTGATTGATTTTTCATATTATAACTGAAGAAAAGGGGCAATCTCCAGTCTGTACACTACATTTACTGAATAGAAAATACATACTGTTAAGAAAAATCTTTCCTTCTACATTTAACAAAACGTTAAGCTAATTAAAGCTGTTTTCATGCACAGTTTTGTTAATATACTTAAGATATAGATTTAGTAATATCTTTAATGCAGGTGTCCAGATTCAAATATTTTGATTAGAGTTTGAAAAATCATGTACAGACATCATATAATTGTACAGAATGTTTAGGTAATTCTTTTTTATGTTTAATTTTTATATTAATTTCAAAATCTTGTAACAAACAGAATAAAATCACGGCACAATAACAGAATTAGAAAAAGGAAATGCACAAAAGATCTGAAATGTGGTTACATTCTCAGTGCTATGTTTCTAATAATTCCCATTCATCAGGAAAAAGCTTAGATCCCTTGTTCTTAGAAATGACAATATCTTCATGTTTGTGGGTTAAACATGCTATCAAGTGAATAGCCTTCTTAGTTTTCCAATTGCTAAGAATTAGTTTGAGCAACCACGCCAGCAATACTGTATGATCCATCCGTCTGCTTTTACGTAACAGCAAACTTTGGGGCAGGACACTGGATTTCCAATGGCAATGGTAACGATTTCTCCCGAATATCGTTTATACCCTTTAACAGGAATCCATGCTGCCTTCCAGAAAGGCTGAAAGCGAGTACATCCATCGAACATATGTGAAAATCTAACCAACGTTGTTCTACAGAACAGTAAGAATCATGAGTTTTCATGATTTTTGTCTCTCTTAAGTGGCGTCCAACCAGAAGTAATTAAAAAAAAAAAAGGTATTAGGTTGGGGCCCATGGCAGCCTCTACCTTCCACTCCAATTGCAAGGGGAAAAAGAAGCAGATTCAGTGGGTGGCCTGGCAGAGAATCACTCCTAGTCCAAACTGCATGATGAACCAAAATATATGTCTGTGACTAGGATACTGAAAAAGAAACTCTCAGTGATAAAATATTCCCATTTCCAAATATTTTAAGTATATCCTTTCCCCAAATCCTTTCAACGCTTGTGTGTTTAAAGTATGGCTTCCCTTTATAGATGCATAAAATCGAGAGACAGGTTTCCCAGAAGCTACAAGATTCTGCAGTGTCGGGTCCTGGGTACAATTCAGAGGAAAAATTATTGCTGCAATCAATAACATTTTTAAACTAAAACCATTTAAAAATTTGCATCTCAGGTAATTGAAATCTTCACAGCAATTCTTGAAATGAAATTACCTGCATATTATATAATACAAGTTCCAAACACCAAATGCCCAGATTTTGACACAAAGGGGTAATTTTCAAAGGAGTTACGCGCATAAATGTAACTACTATTGTAGCAATTTTCAAAAGCCATTTACTCACGTAAAGTGCACTTATGCGAATAAATCCTATGGACGATTCAATGGCATATATTGTAGCAATTTTCAAAAGCCCACTTACTCGAGTAAAGTGCATTTACATGCGTAAAACCCAGATTTACGCATGTAAATGCTTTTTAAAATCCGCCCCAAAGTGACCAGTTGATACAAGATGTATTAATCTTCAGTTACTATGCCACAATGCTATCTTGTCAGAATCCTTCTACTTAATTTCAGAGATTTCATGTACTTTTTTTTAATGATTTGTTTATTGAAGTTTTATCCAAACAAAGCACATAAATCATTACTTTGTAATACAATATAGGGTAAACAATATCAATGTACAAAAACAAACAAACAAAAAAAAAGTAATACATAACACTTAAGCTCCAATACATACCAACCCTTTGTTAACAATGAAACAATGTGACAGAGGAAGCAGTGAAATCAGAGGAGTAATCTAAGAGAAAGAGAGTTAGAAGATGAAAGAGCCATAGTGAAACCTAAACCACTTACTGAGACAAATCAGGTTTGCTGGTCTACAGAGGGAACAAGAGAAGTCAGATACTTCCTAGCATTAATAAAGGATCTAAGCTGCTGAGGAGAGAAGATATAAATGTTGGAATGAAAGGATAACATAGCATAAAGGAAGCCCTTAAAGCTAGTACCTCTTGTCTCATGGCAAGAAACTAACTCCTACATGCCTGGGTGATCTGAGATAAATCAGGAAAAAAGTGGACTTTCTGCCCATGAAATTCCAAATTAAGATTTTGAAAATATAGAGACATGACCTTGCTTAAATCAGTATCAAAAACAAAAGAAACAAGAAAAGTGGCAAATTCAATTACTTCATAGCCTGACTTAGCATGGAGTTGAGACATTGAAAGAGGATAAATTAGAATTAGAATGTGGAGAAACAGGAAAAAAATTGCCTTATTTATAGATGGTATACCATCAGAAGACATTTTTAATACGTCTAAAAAAATAATGCTTTAAAGTCATTATAGGTAGTTCACCCATAATTTTGGGGAAATTGAGGAAATGCAGATTTAGACATCTTGAGGAATTTTCAAAAAATTTAGCTCGTCTAAAAAGAACTCCATGGTCTTGAAAAAAATTAGACTGAACAGCAGACATTTGATCCAGATTTTGTTGGAAAGATGCAATTTTAGAGTCATGCTCTTGTATTTTAAGATCATGAAACAAGACTAGAGGGTCAACTTAGCTGAGAAAGAATCCAATTTACCTGAAATAGCAGTCAAATTTTATTTATTTAAGCATTTTATATACCATCATTCCAAAAGAATATCACAATGGTTTACAACAGCGACATTCATATTATAGGTCGACATAGCATCTAAAACATGTTAACTCAAGGGTTTAGTTAGTATTTTGTGCTACATAATTTCATGTTAATAGTCTTCATGTATTAGTCTGAGAGTTATCTTAGTACATTATATATCACTCATTCATTACTTGTCATTCACTCTTCTAACATTATCTATGGTTTTTGTTTTTATTTTAATACTGTAGTTCTCTATATGTTGATATATTATGTTAGATCATATACATTTTTGAAGAGCCAGGTTTTCAGCTCACATTTGAATATCTTTCTTTGTTATCAGACATAATGCTTCTGGCAGAGAATTCCACAACTTGGGTCCTGTTATGGAGAACATTTGTTCTCTTATTTGCATTAGATGTGTACTTCATGTTGTAAGCACAGTTAATAGTCCTTTGTTTAGCAATCTTAGGCCTGGATTTTCTAAGGTCGTAGATCTTAGAAAATCCAGCAGTAACGGAGGGTAGGCCTGCAAAAGCGGGCAGCGATCGCACCTCCGCGGTGCGATCGCTGCTGGCTTTCGCACCCAATAGCGCCATCGTAAAAGGTGGTGCTATTGGGCACGAAACTGGCGGCATAAAGGGCCCTTACCTTTTCGCCATCAGTGACGTCTTCGCAGTGTCCGCCTCTGTGCTGCCCTGACGACTCCTCTTCCGGTGCGGATGCCACACAGAACCCGCCCCGATCTAGGTATCACACGTGAAAAGTCCCTTTTCGCGAGCGAACCCTTTTGAAAATGACTCCCTTAGTGATCGCTGTGGTGTGTAGGGTTGGAGATTCACGCCTATTAAGCAGGGGTTTCTGTCATTGATGATGTAAAAAATTAGTTTTAGTACTTTATTTAATTTTTTTATTATTTATTTATATGCATTTTCTTAATACATAGACAATTTCCATTATCAATGAACCAATCAAAACAGAATTATAAGCAACATTTTCTACACCACATATCAATTTTCATAAACAGAAAACCTACTCTGCCTGATCTGAAAAAAGAAAAATCTGGTGCCTCACTCTTTATCGAGCACAACATTATTTGCAATATTTCAAGGTAATTCACGAACTAATATTTAATTCTCCAGTTTTGGTGGGGGGGGGGGGGGGGGGGTTCTCATTTCTGAGGGAACTCTTGCATTAATAAAGGATCTTAATTGAACCGGGTCAAAGAAAATGTGTCTGTTGTTATTTATTCTAACTATACACTTACTTGGATATCTTACAATAAAATCTGCACCAAGATCTCCAACTTCCTGATACATTGCAAGAAATTTCTTTCTACGTAACTGGGTTTACCTGGCAATGTCTGGGTAAACCCAGACTTTGCCTCCCAGAAAAGTTTTTGATCTATTGCGAAAGAAATATTTTAAAATAGAATCTCTATCTGAAGGAAATAGGAATGAGACAAATAGTGTCCCTCTGAATTCTACTTGTGTCTCCATAGATTGGTTCAAACAACAGGACACTCCCCTTATCAACCAATTACCCGTAGATATCTATGATATTTTCTCAATCCCAAGGAAGAAGAAGAGAGGAGGCGGCTTACTCCTAGCTGTAAAAAAGGACCTCCAGCTCTTGGCCCATAAATGTGACATACCACATCAATATGAAATTGGCTTCTTCAAGTCAAAATCACTCCAACTATGTCTCATCTATACCCCCCCTGGTCTACTCGAGAAAGATTCATCACCCCTTATCGAATTCTTCGCAAACGCACTATCACCTGACCTTCCCACGATCCTCCTAGGAGATTTCAATTTGCACGTGGATACCTCTCCACAGTCACCCGCCTGTGAAGCTTTCCTGTCCTCACTCGAAGCTATGGGCTTCCAACAGATAGTAAACTCCCCCACACACAAAGCTGGCCACACCCTTGACTTGATCTTCATCAACTCCTCCATCAGTGTGAACAGTCCACCATTGTGTACACCAGTACCATGGTCTGATCACTCCCTGATCAAGACCTTTCTTTCACTTCCCCAAAGCTCTTTGTCTGCACCCCGTCAACCCATATCCTTCAAATTTCGCAAACCCTGTGATGTAGAAACCATCACTCTTGCATGCTCAGACATAGACAAACACATTGACCTTTCATCCCCAGATAATGCATTTTCCTCCTGGGTGAACTGTACGCTCAGCATTGCCAATAATCATTGCCCCCTAGTAACAAAGACTATCAATCCCAATCGCAAAAATAGAAAACCTTGGTACACACCTCTCCTCAGAAATCTCAAAACCCTACTCAGAGCCTCCGAAAGGTCCTGGCGCAAACACCAATCCCCTGCCACCAAAACCCTCTACTATCAACGCATGCATGAATATAGAAATTCCATCCTGCATTCCAAACGGGATTACTACGCCAAAAAAATAAATGGTCTGCAATACAACCCCAAGGCCCTTTTCACCATGGTTGCTGACCTGACCTCTCCCATACACACACAACAACTAGCTAACTCCTCTACAAATCGTTGCAACGAACTAGCTCAATTTTTTAAAAACAAGGTATCTTCCATCACAGCACAGTTTTCGCACAATAACCTCAATATCTGTCTTCCCAATATCAACTCTCCAGTCTCCCTTTCATTGTTTGAGTCCGCTTCCTCCCTAGAAGTGGAGAACATACTAAAGAAAATGAAACCATCAACTCACCCCTCTGAAACCATCCCCTCTAAACTCCTACTATCCATACACAATGTGATCGCCAAACCCCTCTCAAATATTCTCAACTGTTCACTAGAGCATGGCACCGTCCCAGACTTTCTGAAACAAGCAATTGTGAAACCTCTACTTAAAAAATCCAACCTTGACCCCAACACTCTTTCTAATTACAGACCGGTGTCCAATCTACCCCTCCTAGCTAAAGTTCTTGAAAAGCTAGTGAACTCACGTCTATCCGATCACCTTGAACAGAACAACATCCTCCCTTCCACCCAATATGGTTTCAGGAAACATTTAAGCACTGAAGCTCTGCTCCTCTCCCTACACGATACCCTTATCAAAGGAATCGACTCAGGATCCTCCTATCTCATCGCATTACTTGACATCTCAGCTGCGTTTGGCACAGTCAATCACGATGTCCTACTCAACATTCTCAGAAATATTGGGATCACAGGCAAGGCCATTGATTGGATTCAATCTTATCTCCAGAATCGCTCTTTCACTGTCTCAATAGACAATAATGAATCTGAGCCCATCAGTCTTCCCCAAGGTGTACCCCAAGGTTCCTCACTTTCATCTACGCTTTTTAATATATACATGCTTCCCCTGACCACGCTTCTCACTAACCTGCATATCAAACATTTTATTTATGCTGACGACGTTCAGCTCATTTTCCCATTCTCTGACTCCATCCAAACTGCTTTACATAGCTGGGAATCCTGTCTTTCCTCAATCAACCAACTCCTAAAGGACATGCACCTTGCTCTCAACTCTAACAAGACTGAGCTTTTAATCATATCGAATAGACAACCACTCCCTGACATCCCTCTTGCTTACTCAGCTACCAACTTCCCTTCGCACACTCGCAACTTAGGAGCTATTATTGATAATCACCTCTCATTCAAACCATTCATCAAATCCATAATAAAGGATTGCTATTTTAAACTTCAAACAATAAAGAAACTCAGACCCCTACTACACTTCAACGATTTCCGCACAGTCCTCCAGGCTATTATTTTATCGAAGCTCGACTACTGTAATGCACTCTTACTCGGCATTCCTGCATCACACACCAAGCCCCTTCAACTCCTACAAAATGCCTCCGCTCGGATATTGTCAAACACAAAAAAAAGAGACCACATCACCCCCACACTTATTCAACTACACTGGCTCCCTATACAGTCACGAATTCTTTACAAAACACTCTCGATCATTCATAAGAGTCTAGTAAATTCTAACCTGAACTGGATTAACCCCCCCATCTCACCCCGTTCATCCAATAGACCCACCCGCCCAGCACTCCAAGGAACACTCCATGCCCATTCTATCAAATCTTTTAAACTCTCCTCTACTATTAACAGAGCCTTCTCTCTTGCCGCACCCACCTTATGGAACTCACTGCCCCATGATATTCGAATAGAGACTTATACCCCCATTTTCAAAAAGAAACTTAAAACCTGGCTCTTTCGGCAAGCCTACTCCATCTCACCCCCTATTACATAAACCCCCATGTGAATTGTTAGATTGATATCCTGGTATGAACGCCTTTATGTCTGCTGATTCTGTACTGTGCACTTTCATGTATATAGTTCTAGTTATAATTATTATAATCAGCATCTACCCATTGATGCTTGTTATATCTAAGGGCTCCTCCCGAAGATTATCTATATGTTACTGAGTTCACCATGTTTATTTGTTATATGTAAGGGCAATGCCCAAAGTTTTATGTTCACTGTGAACCGATACGATGTGCGAACGGATATCGGTATATAAGAAATGTTAAATAAAATAAAAATAAAAATAAAATTGTTCTAAAAATTCTGTAATGTTCTCTTCCACATTTTGTACCTGGTTACTACTTCCTAATGATTTCTTAATATTTTTTTTTCCTTCATTCAAAAAATATATTCTAGCTATTGGTGGAATTGCTTCACTAGGAAATAATAAAATCTTTGTAACATATTTCTTGAAGATATCTAGGGGCAAAATTAATTTCACAGATGGAAAATTCACCAACCTTAAATTCTTATACCTAATCTCATTCTCGAGAATTTCTATCTTTCTTGCATTAGATGTTTCACCTTGAATCACATTATTTTGTATCTCTTGAATCTGCATTACCTGTTTTTCTATCACACTCATTTTATTTACATTATCTTTGACTACCGGTTCTAATTGACATATATGATTCTTAGTTTCTGACATTATATGTGCTAATGTAGTAATGGAAGATTCTAAGGATGTCAATGCCTTCCATACTAGTTCTAAAGTAATTTCCTTTTTTGTTACTTTTTGCAGTCCCAAAGATTGGATCCCCATCCCACCAGATTGAATATGCCCATCTATATTCAAGTCCCCACTATCCAGAGTTGTCAATGCCTTTTGAGTTAAGTCTGGATTTCCTCCAGCTGCTACAGCAGAAATCTGCTTCTGCAAGCTGATTTTACTTCCAGAGTCATCAGAAAGCATATTAGAAGGCCCTTCTCCATCTTTCCCCACACCGGAGGAGATAGTTTCAGTCATCAACTTTGGAGGACCGGCTAACTCAGGGATCAGATGTTGGTAACCACTTGGATTAGAGGGGGTCACTGGAGCTCCGGGGCTTAATGATGTATGAGCGTCCAACATAGGTGGCGTGTGCTCTACGCCAGTCAATGTAGCGGACTGCCTACTCGGAGTCGAAGTGTTCGATGGAGAGAAAAAACCAGTTAAGGTAGATTGCAAAGTAGCTGTTACTGAAGTAGCCGGGGTCTCTACTCACACTCTTCATTTGCGCTTAGTATGCGGCATTAGATTAACAAGAAAAAATAATAATTCCCTTAAAGATTTCTTCTTAACTCTTTTTACTCATTGTTTGGCACCAAGTGAAGGAGAATAGGGAGAATTCTCATTCAACTTTTCATTTGTTTCAAATCCAACCAGACGAAGCCGAACAGACAAAGCCGTGCGCCTTTGTTACGCGCGGCTTCGTCAGCGCGCCGGTGTCGGCTGCGCGCCACAGGAAGGCAATTTAAATACCTTCCCGGTCAGGAAATGACGTCACCTTCAGCGAAGCAGTAGAGAAGTCAGTTCAAAATTCAAGGAAATTTGCCATCGGGGCCGGCTGCCGCTAAACCCCCGGTCTGGTAAGTCCTCCCAGTTCTCCTCAGTTTTAGTACTTTATAATGGATTCTGGATTGTACAGGCAGCCAGTGCAGCGCAATCAGGGAGGAGGTGATGTGGTCAAATTTCTTTGTCCCTAGTAAAAGTCTTGTCGAGGCATTTTGTAGTAACTGTGGTGGTTTTAAAAGTCCTGAAGATTGGCCCAGTAATAGCGAGTTGCAGTAATCTATATTTGAGAATATTAGTGTTTTTAAAATGGTGCAGAAGACCTGGAATGTTAGTAGAGATTTCAATCGATATAATATTTGTAGCTTGGACTATCCTGTTTTAATTAATTTGTTTATGTACTTTTTTCATTGTGATGTTCTCATTGAGCTGTATTCCTAGGTCCTGTACCTCTGCCAGTTTTGTTGAGGGTGTGTGTGTGTGTGTGTGTATGTGAAATGCTCACCCAATGACAAGGAGATTGAAGAAGTCAGCACAGGAATCAAAAATAACAGTCGTGCTCCCAAATCCTGGACAAGTATATCCACAGATGGCACTGGCATTGAGGAAGAAACCAACGACCCTGCTGATGGAGAAGGTGCAGTCATGATGAACTCGATTGCCTCCTCCCATGCAGCAAGCAGATTATCATTCTGCGTCGCTACGATCAACGAGAGAACATCGTGTTTAGGTGCCGGCAGAGAATCCTGAGCATGGGGGCTGAGAGAAACCTCTCCCCCTGGAGAGGCCAGCGCTCTTCCACCGGCACTCTCAATGGGTACTAAGCCGCCCGAAGAATCAGGGAAAGAAGTGAAGGATGTTATTAAATGCTGCCGTTGAAGGTAAACGGATTCAGGGAGAGTAAATCTGAACCTTTCCCTTCCTTTTGGGTGCCATGGAATAATAAAATTCAAAGACAACAAAGCCGCAGCAGCAATTTCAGCTTCTTCTGTTATGCGGCCATCTTGCTTCCATTCCATTATGCATCTGATTTCATGTACTTTTAAAAATGATTTGAGCATGGATATCAGCAACAGATGAATCCTTCTATTAGGTGGAGTCCTTAGCCTGGAATGTATTCTAGAAATAAGGGTGAGATGTTCCAGTTCTACATTTAATATTCAATGCCAAAAGGAGATGCACCTGAAAACTTAGTTGGTCCAACAATTTTAAGACTCAAAAAGAAGATTTCTTTATTTTTCAACGCGGCAACTCCATTGCTCAATAGTCAAACATGAACAGTTCTCTTTAGGGTCCCCCGACACAGACCCGTGTTTCGCCTGAAGGCTGCATCGGGAGGGATGAAATGTACACTTTAAAACTAAAATATAAACAATTCATGTATAAGGTTACTTGTAGGGAGCAACAGCTAATGGTAAATAACTTCAAGAAATTTTTGCAGATGAAACATACCTTAGATGTAGTGTTACATCTAAGGTATGTTTATATTTTAGTTTTAAAGTGTACATTTCATCCTTCTCGATGCAGCCTTCAGGCACAACACGGGTCCGTGTCGGGGGACCCTAAAGAGAACTGTTCATGTTTGACTATTGAACAATGGAGTTGCCGCGTTGAAAAATAAAGAAATCTTCTTTTTGAATCTTAAAAATTGTTGGACCAAGAAAGTTTTCTGTGCATCTCCTTTTGGCCTTGAATATTGAATATTTGGAGTGCATTTTCCTGGTTCCATTACTTGTGATTTTGGAATTCTCCAATTCTACATTCATCATTCATATTCATCATTGTAATTTTTAATCTGTCATCTTCCTTGCCAAATAATGAAAGCATCATGATAGTTTAAGACTATCATGATACTCTGTCTTTGGGAAATTGTATGTAAGGAAGTCCTTGGAGACTTGTTATGCCACAAAAACCTTGTCACTCTTTGATTAACATTTTTATAAAACTGTTTCATAAAAATAATCAGCAACCTACTTTAGGTATAACTTATTACAAGAGCAACCGATATTCTAATTGCACCTAATCTGGCCACAATGATAAGTGGATACCACTTAGTTATCTTTTCCAGAAACCATTTTAAATGATGTTCCAAATTATTTAGTATTGCAGTTTCCAAATCAGTGTTATATATGACACCTACATGTCTAATACTATCTGTGCATTGAAGAGGAGAAGAATAACTTATTTTTCCAATGAACAATTATGGTTAATGCAATTGATTTAGGTCAAATCATTTCATAACCCAATAACTGGGAGAAAGTTTATTGGATTATTCAAGCCATTGATGTTTAAAAATAGAAACTTTAGATCAAATCTGACAATCTTTGATATCTACTAACGATGAGAAGGCTATTTAGTAGACAAGTTATTCAGCTAAAGTTAACCAGATAATTTGTCCTGAATATTCAGTGGGATGATATTCAGCTTCTTGCCGTTCCCCTGTGTCTGTCATCAGACTTAATGTAGTTGTTGCTCTGCCTTCAGTTATTCAGCTCCTTCTCTCTGGAATACCATCCCTTTTGAGTTGAGGGCAGAGCTTAATTATCCAAGATTGCAGAAGAGCGTCAAAGCTTGATTTTATATGCAACATTTTGACTTTTAAACTGCCTATTATGGTTTTGCTTTTATTGTTTTTGATGCTAAGTTAATTTTATTTTTAGTTAGTTATGTTTTATTTACATTTTATTGATGTATGATATGTTTTTATGTAGTTGTATGCATATAGAATATATATTTTTTGTTTGTACAACACTAATATTGTATTGAAAAGTATTTAATCAAATCAAACTAAACTAATTGACATAGATAATTAAATATTTGGACTTTGATTCAAACTATGTGGTGGATACATGACTGCATAAAGAGGTTTTACTTATTGGAAAGACCTGACATGTCCTATGAGATGAACTCAGATTTTTCCAGCAAATGCCATACTGGGTCAGACCAAGGGTCCATCAAGCCCAGCATCCTGTTTCCAACAGTGGCCAATCCAGGTCATAGAACCTGGCAAGTACCCAAAAACTAAGTCTTTCCATACTACTGTTGCTAGTAATAGCAGTGGCTATTTTCTAAGTCAAATTAATTAATAGCAGGTAATGGACTTCTCCTCCAAGAACATATCCAATCCTTTTTTAAACACAGCTACACTAACTGCACTATCCACATCTTCTGGCAACAAATTCCAGAGTTTAATTGTGCGTTGAGTGAAAAAGAACTTTCTCCGATTAGTCTTAAATGTGCCACATGCTAACTTCAAGGAGTGCCCCCTAGTTTTTCTATTAGCCGAAAGAGTAAATAACCGATTCACATTAACCCATTCTAAACCTCATGATTTCAAACACCTCTATCATATCCCCCCTCAGCCATCTCTTCTCCAAGCTGAAAAGTCCTAACCTCTTTAGTCTTTCCTCATAGGGGGGGGGGGGGGGGCTGTTCCATTCCCTTTATCATTTTGGTCACCCTTCTCTGTACCTTCTCCATCGCGACCAGAATTGTACACAGTATTCAAGGTACGGTCTCACCATGGAGTGATACAGAAGCATTATGACATTTTCTGTTTTATTCACCATTCCCTTTCTAATAATTCCCAACATTCTGTTTGCTTTTTTGACTGCGGCAGCACACTGAACCAATGATTTCAATGTGTTATCCACTATGACGCCTAGATCTCTTTCTTTGGTGGTAGCTCCTAATATGGAACCTAACATTGTGTAACTACAACATGGGTTGTTTTTCCCTATATGCATCACCTTGCACTTATCCACATTAAATTTCATCAGCCATTTGGATGCCCAATTTTCCAGTCTTAGAAGGTCTTCCTGCAATTTATCACAATCTGCTTGTGATTTAACTACTCTGAACAATTTTGTATCATCTGCAAATTTGATTACCTCACTCGTATTTCTTTCCAGATCATTTATAAATATATTGAAAAATATGGGTCCCAATACAGATCCCTGAGGCACGCCACTGGCCACTCCCTTCCACTGAGAAAATTGTCCATTTATTCCTACTCTTTGTTTTCTGTCTTTTAGCTAGTTTGTGATCCAGGAAAGGACATCGCCACCTATCCCATGACTTTTTACTTTTCCTAGAAGCCTCTCATGAGAAACTTTGTCAAACAATATACTGGCTATATGCATTAACTCCCAATAGCCTGATTTAAGATATTATTCAAAAGATATTAATAACAGAAAACAGACATTATTAAGGTGGACTTGGGAAAATCCACTGCTTAGCCCTGGGATAAGCAAAATGGAATCTTTCAGCCTACTGGGATCCTGCCAAGTACTTGTGACCTGGATTGGCCACTGTTGGAAACAAAAAATGACAGGAGTCCTGTGGTATCTCATAGTCCAGTGGTTCTCAACCTTTTTCCCATGGTGACACACCTGACAGATCACGCTCACATCTGTGACACACTGATCATTACAATTCATGGCGGAAATAAAAAAATAAAGGCCCAGTATTATTTTTATTGTTAAGAATGACACAAGGGAAGGATAAGTACTCTGAACAGAAATTGCATAAACATCCCATACCAAAACAGCACCAATTTCCAGCACTCAAACTTATAAGGCAAAACTGAAAATATTACACCAGGCCGTAAAACTCCAATATTCCACTTATTAGGAAAACGGACCAAGCCAGGCTGCTATAGAGTCCTACACAGAAATTACAAGCCAGCAGAATACCTCACCTCAGACACATGTTCAGATCCTCTCCTAACAAAGAATAAAGTATAAATAGAAACATGCCAATGAAAACTGAACTGGAAACCACAACAAGCCAGAGATTCTGTGTGCAGTGTAACAAAAGAAAAAGAGAAACATCACCATTCCTCAAAACAAATCAAGAAATATAAAATCAATAGCAGTAAAACCAGCTGAAATATCCAATAATTAAAAACTCATACCAAAAATTTCTAAAGACCAATAATATATTTCCAAATAGCAGGCACAAAGACCCAATAATGAAAAATAATGATAAAAAAAATGCTTTACTCTGCATAACTGGGAACGTTTGATATCCAGGTGCCCTGAGATTGTTTTGAGTTAGCAGGAGGGATGGTTTGCTTGCAACTTTCTCCTCTCTGTCACACACAAGCTCTCTCTCTCTCACTGGCTCTCATTCACGCACATTTACACATGCTTTTTCTCTCTCACTTATATTCGCTCTTAATCACACATTTACACACATGCTGTCTATTCACACATACACAGGCTTTCAATCACACACTTATATACATGCTGTGTCTTTCACTCACACACATAGACTCTCATTCACACACTTACAAACATGATCTCTCTCTTTCTCTCACTTACACACAGGCTCTCGATCACATACTCTCTCACCTACACAGGTTCTCAGTCACACACAAACACACATGCCCTTAATCGTACATACACATGATCTCTCTCACACATACAGGTTCTCAGTCATACACTTACATTCATGCTCTCTCTCTCACACACAAAGGATCTCAATCACACACGTATTCTCTTTTACATAAACAGGTTTTCAATCACACATTTACATATACAGGCTCTGTCACTCACATACATACATGCTGTCTCTCTCTCTCTCTCACACACAGGATCTCAAACACATATGATTGCATGCTTGCTCACTCTCTCCCCCACCTAACTAGTGGCAGCAGCAGCCTCCTCCCCTTCCAGTCCTCGCGGCCTCGAGAAAGGACTCCCCATCTGCCACGGGGGCTGACTTTGCTCCTCTTGTGTTCTGTGCCGCGCTGCTCATTCTTAAGGCTGCGCCCTTCTTCTTCGGGATACACTGCTAGCACTAGCATGGTCTCTTCTTCCCGCGCACGTGGCCACTGTGTTCCACTTCCTCTTCCGGACCACTGGGGGCAGGAAGAAGAGTCCATGCTAGTGCCGCTGACTCCAGCTCTCCTACTGCATTCCGCCCGGGCGGAGGATGAATTCCTATTTCGCTGGGGCAGGGGGAGCTCTGGGCCAGCACGGGACTGGGAAGTGTAGCGACTCACCTGTGTGTGCTTCGGGACACACCGGTTGAGAACCACCGTTATAGACTAATCAGTTTATTGATGCATGAGCTTTCAAGGACAGTGTCTACTTCGTCAGATGCATGATGTGATATACAGGAGATGGATAAAAGAGAAGGCATGGATTAGGCAGTACATGGTGAGGAATTAATGTTATTAGCATTATAGTATAGCCTACTGACAACTGAGGTAAGTGTGAAGAGACAAAGTGATCTGATAACAGTTAAGTTCTTAGATCAGTGGTTCTCAACCCTGTCCTGGGGACCCCCCCCAGCCAGTCAGGTTTTCAGGCTATCCACAATGAATATGCATGAGAGAAAATTTGCATGTTATGGAGGCAGTGTATGCAAATTTTCTCTCATGCATATTCATTATGGATAGCCTGAAAACCCGACTGGCTGGGGGGGGGGGTCCCCAGGACAGGGTTGAGAACCACTGTCTTAGATAGTTGTAGCGAGTCATGAAGCCATTATCTCTTTTCAGACTTAGGTTGATAGTGTTAAGTGTTAATTTTTTTGGATGAGTTCCAATTCAGCAGTTTCATATTGGAGTGTTCCTTTGAAGCTCTTATATAGGAATATGGCAACCTTAAGGTAAGGTAAAGAATGTCCTGGAAGGGTGAAATGTTTTCCTATTGCTTTCTGGATGTTGTCATTTCTAATGTCCGATTTAGGTCCATTTATTCTTTTCCTTAGGGATTGACCAGGCTTGATGGACCTTTGGTCTGACCCAGCAACGTAAATCTTATGTTCTTAAGCTTAACGACTATTTGGGTAATAGATCTGCAAAACTCAAGAGAAAAGGATTCTAAGAAAGTACCTTGTAGAAGGGAGGTAAAAAATAAAAAGCAACATGTCAACATGGAGAGCAAACGGTTAGCTATAGAGAACTACACCGAACGGCCTTACGTAAAGAATGTTCAAATATGCACCAATCTCTACAGACGCTCAAAGAAATATGAGAAGGAAACAGGTACATGAGTGTAATATAAAAGGATAATCTAGGGTTACTCATTCCCAATTACATTTTCTGGAGGCTGAGATAGTTAAGATTACAGCAATAAAGATCTAAGGTCAATGAAGCTCATTTCTCAGTTATAAACAATCAGTAAGTATTGCACCATTAAAAATTACCATCCTATAGTAAATATGATTACCTTTGATCCCCACAAAATTGGTAACTTTGCTTGAAATATTTCCATGCTATTGGCCTGTGCTGCTGCTTTAGACAGCCATACATTCTTATCAGTCTTTACATGAAATACATTTTGACTAAAGATTGGTACAATGTAGTGACTATGGTACAAAGTTGCTTGAGCAATATGGATGATGTGAGTACAGTAGAAACATTTTCTAAAGAAGATAATTCATTACGATCAACCTGGTATTATGATCTTATGTCATATTCCAACAGAAATATAATTGTGACTTTCATTCTTCTATAGAAGCTTGGCTTGCTGTATTTCAGGAAGATCTAAAATCATGGTATGGATCTTCATATTTAATGCGTACCAGAGTATTTTTCTAGAAAAGGCATATGTCAGCACCAGACTAAAGACACTAAAATATATTTTCAAGTTACAGCAACTTTAGGACAATTTTTAATTAAGCTGTGAAACAAAAGCCATTTTCCAACTAAATTATGACTTTGTTCATTACCTGGCCATAAATATCAAAACCTGTTGGATTATCACACACAATTTTAATTACATTAACATTAAATCCTAATTAAACAATGAGGCAATATACAATCTGCCAGTGAACCATATGCACAAGCAAAACACATTTCAATAAAATGTCACTTTATGTTGCATTTTAATTACCTTTGTTTTTATTAAATATCAAACAACGCAGCACCTCTGTAGGTCAGCGCAAGCTACTTTTTCTCTAATAAAGAACATATTAGGAATGGAAAGTGGTACTTGGTTTGCTGAACATCTGCTGCTCTATCACATATCGTTACACTTGTATTTGATTTTCCACACTGAAAATTGTTTGCACCTGTCTACACTCCAAAGCCTTTTGCAGCTTTGCATATACAGCGTATCATTAACACTTACTGTCGGTGCACTTTGCTAAACAAAGCTTCACAACTGAATTGGTGCTGCTATTCATGTCAGGAATGGTATTTTCTGTCATTCATCAATGTTGTGGTACCCAATTTCTGGTATCAAGCCATAGTTGGAATGACTAAGCACCATCACCCACATGTTCAAAATTTTGAATAGTAAATATCTGGAAGCTCATCTATAACCCTTGCTTGCCTTACATCACACATGTATAACTTTATTATTAATGGCACCCAGTGCCAGGACTGGGGTGGGGTGAGGGGGGAGACATGAGAGGCAGCTGCCCTGGGTATCAGGCACAAGGGAGCATCATCAGCAGGGCTTTTACCTATAAGCATAGCAGGGGACCCACTGCACGAGCGCACAGTAGCATGACTTCCTTATTCACAACTATGGTACACCAGAGTTCTATGCCGGAGACCCTTCAAATGGCCACAATTATAGTTTTGCCAAAACCTGGAAGGGATCCCACAGACACTTCGGCCTATAGACTGATTTCTTTACTCAATGTAGATATTAAGATATATGCCAAGGTGCTGGCCAATTGACTGGCAGATATTCTTCCAACCTTGGTATCACCAGGTCAGGCTGGGTTTGTGAAAGGGAGGCGATCAAGTATAAATATTAGATGTATTGCTGCATCTCTGTCATCAACACAAATTTGTGGACCCCATCCTAGTGGGGTTCGACACAGAGAAGGTATTTGACAGAGTCTCTTAGCCCTTTCTTTTGTTTGTGTTAGATAAGCTGGGATTCTTGGGCTTCTATCTATAGGCTATCCAGGTATTACATTCTAATCCCGGGGCAAGGGTTATTGAGGGAACATATTCTACTGGCGTCAAAGCTCTGTGAAACTTTATTAGTGTCTGATAGTAAAGCACACAACTTAAATAATATCCAAGAAAACTTTTACTAGTTGAATGCCTTCATCACAATGATTATACTGGAGTAGGCTCCTAGATCCCCTTATTAAAATGATTTTATGAAAAAATATCTGGGTAAGCAGAGCTGGAAATTAGTAACACTGCCATAAATACATAATTACATTTTCAGTAATGCAAATTTTGTGTAGATAGAACAAATGATATAGGAGGATAATTGAATCCTTAGAAGAGTTTTTTCCTTCAAGAAATTAGGTGTGAATCCCACTTGTGACAAAGTAACTGTGACGCAGTGCCCCAATTTTCCCCCTTACATCTGTGCAGAACTAGGCTAGATGCCTAGTCCACCTTAATTCCCCTAAAGAGAGAGAGTTCTGTGGCTGGGGCCCAGCAGGGTAGGAATAAGAGTTGGGACCCAGATGGCTTAGTCAGCCCAGACCCAGGTCCTCCAGGAGGAAGGCAGCTCCTGTAGAATAATGCTGTCCAAACAGTGAGCTGTAAAGGAAGCTGTGAGCATTGAGAGTACGCTGTTCTGAAGTTACAGTCTACTAATGTTTGTTTGGTGAAGAAATAAAACAAAAATAAAGTAGTTTGAAAAGGCTGGAGTCAGTCCAGATTTGTGCCTCCTACACCAAGGGATCACCACTCAGGTCCTACATATGGCGTCATGCATGGGATTTTTTTTCTAAAGCTCTGTACAGAGAAAAAGCCCAAAGCCTCCAGAGGGAAGGAAGAAAAGTTGTGTGTGTGTGTGTGTGTGTGTATCGTGCTAAAAGTTTGGAAACTAAGCAGTCTGCAGAAAAGTATCTGTGTAAATTACAGACTTGTGAAGAGAACCTGTGATTGTAAAACAAAGTACAGAACATAGGGGGCCTGTGGCTCTAAACCTAGGTACAGAGCACAGGGTTTCACACAGCATAGAGACCTGTGAACTGGTATGGTTCAGAAAGTGGCACTGAAGGGAAAAAAGAAACTGTTTAAAATTTTCAAATAGCAAAGAAACTGTTTCATGACTCTGGTTGCAGGGACAACTAGAAGGTGGTAAGGCTTAAACTGGCTAAAAAGAGAAGCTTTGCTGGAGAAAGGGAATAAAGTGTGAGCAAATTAATGCTGGTTATGCATGGTTTGTTTGTTTTTTTGGTTTTTTTTTACCTTTTTGCCTGTGGAAAAGAAATGGAAGTGAAATAATGATGCAGCAAGGATGTGCTGAACAGGTGTGGCCCTGGAAAAGCTACCAGAGTGGGCTGTGAGTACTGTGAATGGGAACAGGGCAGGGCCCTCTTCCAGCAAGTAAGCTTCCAGCAAGTTAAGAGTGCAGCCATAAGAAAATCCGGAGTGGAGGAGTCAGGGTACTGCAGCAACAGGTGAAGGAAAAGCAGCCAGAGGGCTGGAAGAAAGGAATAGCCGTAAACTTCTTTGTAGTGAGAATTCCCCAGTCCCAGGAGCTGGGTCAGAAAGGAGGTCCTGAGACTTGAGATTTGGCAACTGGATAGGCCTGTCAGAGTAATGGAGGGAGGGAACCCACTCCCAAGAGTGCAGGCCAGACAACAGAGAGAATGCCTAGAGTGGCTGGACAAGGAGTACCATCAGTTCATGGAGGTACTGGACGAGTTGCTGGCAGAGATGTCCAGCAAACTGGTCAAGTTATAGCAATAGCCTGAGAGGGGCACTGCAGGAAGGCCTGAGGTTGGTACTACAGGAGGTCCTGACGAAGACCCTGTAGGGTGCCCAAACACTACTGGAGAGTCGAGAAAATGCTCCTGTGAGAAGCCCAGAAAGGGGGGCTATGAAGAACCCTGAGGGAAGAGTCAGCGTGTTGCCCTGGGGAGGGCAACACGCTGCTCAGAAAGAGGCAGTATTGAGAAGCCTGAATTTGGTGCTACAAGAGGTCCTGAGGAAGTCACTGTAGGGTGCCCAAACAATGGAGGAGTCAGTGGAGTTCCTAGCGAAAGGGAGCTCAGAGAAGCCAATGCGTGGCAGTGAGAGGAGCCAGAGACTGGCATGGGCAAGTGGCCAGAGAGCTGCTGAGAGGAATGTTGAAGAGGAGGCACCAGTCGTTGGGAAGCAACAACAGAGGATACAAAGGAAACAAACACTGGAGGGCCCCACAGCCAGTCCACAACTTTCTGCCATACTGTAGTGCAGTCTGAGGTAACCCTGGTAGGTGGGAGTGAGCATAACCCTAGAACACCAAGCCTAACTGGCAGGAGGCTAGATAACAGGGGGTGGGGATGTGACACACTTCCATGGATGGGATGCAGGGGGCGTGAATACATTCGGACCAATGGGTCCAAGCTGAGGGGGGTATATGATGCAGCTCCCCTATTTTCTTCCTTAAACCTGTGCAGGACCATACTAGATGTCTGGTCCACCTTAATTCCTCTAAAGAGAGAGAGCTCTATGGGCAGGGCCCAGCAGGGAAGGAATAAGAGTTGGGATCCAGGTGGTTTAAATCAGACCAGGCCCAGGTCTCCAGGAGGAAGGCAGCTCCTGAAGAATAATGCTGTCCAAACACTGAGCTGTAAAGTAAGCTGTGAGTACTGAGTGAAGCTGCAAGTTATGAGCATTGAGGGTATACTGTTCTGAAATGACATGGTCTACTAATGTTTGTTTGGTTGAAGCTGTAAAAAAGATAAAGTGTTTTGAAAATGTTGGAGTCAGTCTAGATTTGTGCCTCAGGCAAGGGATTGCCGCTCGTGTCCCACATTGACACAAACTGGTATTGAAAGGGGATCATCCAGTGACCATCATACTGTGTGGTTCAATGTAAAGAATGGATGAGTAGCAAACTATACTATAAGAGTCCTAAATTTCATGAGGATAGACTATGAAAATGAATGATTATCTTAAAGAAGCCCTGTCAGACTTGCAAAACTTCAAGTCCACAACATTGTTAAAATGGGGGAAACCCTTAAGGAAAGGCTAGAAGGCTAGCATATTGGGCTAAACTAAAAGGAGCTATAACAAGGCCAACAAAATCTTCATGTTAGGAAAGTAAAAGCAAGAGAGGAAAAAGAATAATAATTTTTCAAAGAGGTGGCTGAAAATTAAAGGCACAACGATCAGTATTCAAAAAATACACAAGATTTCAAAACAAAGAACATAGGGAAGAATATCTGGTAAAGCCAAAAGCAGCAAGGAAGATAGTTAGGACAGAAAAGGCAAAAGAGGAAGAAAGGATAGCTAAAATGTTAAAGCAAGGTGAGACTTTTTTCATCTGTTAGTGAAAGGAGGAAATGTAGAGCTGGTATTGTTAAAACAGAAATAAAAATGGCCTACATCGTGGGTAAGAAGGAAAACACTGAAATGAAATACTTTTGTTCAGTTCAATGAAGAAGGGACTGGAGAAGGACCACGGATTGCTGACAGTAATATATATATTAGTTTGGTAGATACCATACTATTGACAGAATGTTTGTATGGCACTAGAAAAACTGAAAATGGACAAAGCTATTAGAACCTGGATGTGATACATCCTGGGACATTGCGGAAGCTCAGAGAGATTCCAATGAGTTCATTAAAGGATCTCATCTTTGGAGATGGAAGCTGTTCCATGGGACTGCAGAAGAGTAGATGCTTCTCTCTCCCCCTCCCTTCATAAAACTGACAGAGAGAAAGTTGAAAACTACAGGTTGGTTAATCTTACCTCAATGTAAGGAACATTTATTGAAAAAAAACGTAATAAAGTACCTAGAATCCAGCAAGTTTTAGGATTGGAGGGAGAATGGATTTACCAAAAGAAGATTGTGTCAAACACATAACGCATGCGATAATAATGCTAGCACATGGCTATGTTATCTTCTCCTAGCTTGATGGTACCCTGTTATAGAGTCCATCAAGCTAGGATGAGAGAACATAGTAGAAATGTCATCTCTGTGAGACTTTCCTCACTCGAAATGATGTCAAATCTTCACATAGGTGTACTGTGCTGTTTGTACGTCTCACTCTACATGAGAAACTGGCCCCTAAACCAACACCTCACGTCAAGCTATTAGATGGCCCTCCTATAGAGATATAAATATGAAGGCCTTATAGATAGGCGCGCTCTCTCTCTCTCAGCGTAAGATGTGAAAATAGGAATTATTGTGGGGTGTGATAAGTTTACCGCACCATGCGATACTACCAATGTGAAGCTGTATGTTATCGCATGGTGCGGTAATTCTAAAATTTCCCTAAACCGCCCCCTTCTTCTTATTGCGGGCATTAACACATTTTGATGAATCTAGGGGCCAATTTGTCTTTCAAATTCTTTGGCAATAGCAATATGGTTTAATTCTGCATGCTTCCTGGGGCATACAAATGGTCTATATCTAGAGATATTTGACCTCTAAATGTTTCTCATATTGAAAGAACAATGTTTGGCCAAGTGAAGGTAATATTTAGCATGGTCCTGTGAAAATGTACTGTTCCATGATTGTTTTGAAAACCTTCAAATTTAGCTGAATATAGGCCGATAATTTTACAGTTTAAAATTGATTTTTTAAATTGCAATCTAAGGTCCCTTATGCCCAAAACTAACAGAGGAAATAGGTATGCAATTTTTATTACGTCTGCAACTGTATCAAAGAATTCACACATCATAAACCACAACAGTGAATATGAGTAGACTGTGAAGTCAGTGGGTTGATATATATAGTTTTATTGTAAAAATAAAGCTTGCAGGATATAAGGTCTTACAAAATACAATATGAACATTTCATTAAGCTCTGCTGTCCAGATCTTGTGTAACTTTTTACAGCAAACACTGACCTTGAAATATACTATGAAAATCACAATACATCCAGGCAGAAATACCAATGTGTAAACATGAAAATACATTCATATGGTATTGCATATACATTTGACACTTATCCAAATATATTTTTAGAAGCTATACAAATTAGATAAATTTGAATTATATATGGATTCTGTTGTCAACAGCTATTTTTTCATTCTAAGTTGAACTATAAAATTTTTTTTTGCACACTATGTAGGAAATTTTCAAACGTTTATACATGTAAATGGACTGTGTGCGTAAATGGGCTTTTTAAAATTGATACCTTTATGAGCGTAACTCCTTTGAAAATTCACTGTATAGGCTGAATTTTCAAAAAAGCTTTCACAAGCATAAATGTACTTTAGAAAATTGCTACAATATATGCTACTTTTACATGCATAACTTTTGAAAATTACCTCCTATAAGCAGCCTTGAGAACTATAGGGCTGGTTGCATATATTCCTGTTCAAACCAGTCATGGTTTCTTCCTGTTAGTTTTATATAGTTCACACAATCCCTACAGATGTGAGAGAATGAAACAAAACTATATTTTTATGGGACAAACTAAAGGGATTTTAGTGGCTAGAGGGGGTAAGGAGAAATCCATAAACTGAGATCCCTGGAGTACAGTATGCAAACTGGATGGACCAACTGGTCCTTATCTGTTGACATGTGTTACTATAAGTATCTTAACTGTTTGCTAAGTTTAAAGATTATGCATAACTACATGCAAAAATTGTTCAACTATAGATGTCAATTCCTTCACCTCATTTATAAGGGAACAAAAAACGTCATCTAATGGATATGTAATTTCCCTAACTATGTGTATATGAACATGCGTGTATACAGTAAACGTCCAGCATAGGAAATGGTCCATGCAGATTAATCAAATATCCTGGTCATCAGAAAGCCCCCTGCTTCCTGCTGTAGGCTGCAAGGAAAAGGAGGAGGGGAAAGAAAACTACTGTGCTCCCCTAATGTCAATTAGCATTCTGTTTAAACCTTCTTGGCAGGAGTAAAAAAAGAAAAAAAAGCCCATGGCTAGATGCCAGTTAGTTGAGCTTTCTGGTTGGCTGAGTCCCAGATAACGTTTTTTGTTGTTTTTTTTACTGTATATACGTACACACACACCCTCATATAAAACATTGATATTTTAGTCTCATGACCCAGTAATGACTTCATATGTCAAAACTGGCACAGCTATACCCAAGGTCACCTATACAACACAAACAAAATTATTTTCCCCACAAGATTTCACAGAACGTGGATATAATGGCTTTCAGTTCATAAGTTTCTGATATTTTAATAGTATAGGTGACCACATGAACATTCATAACAAGACACACAGAATATCAATTAGCATTAATATACTAAGAATATAAAGCAACCAAATATGCCACAATCATAACACATCCAGCTGGCCATAAACGTATATATATTATCACCTTCAAAAGGAAAAGGAAAAAGCAACATTTATATTACTCAAAATGCTCCAATACACTGAAACAAAGATTTGCTTTAGGTCAACTAAAGAGACAACAACAGAGATTCACAAGTCTCAAAAATATTACTTACTTGCCTTTGTATGTGCATCCTCTTATATATATATATATGTAGGATATTTTCTAATTTATTTTTTATTAATGGACAATTTAAATACAATAAAAGATAAACAATACTTACTTTCAGAAACAAGACAAGACTAAGAATAAGTAAGTAATATACAAAATAAGAAAACCCTCAAAAAACGTATGCTTGCCTAAGTGGATGCAATAATGAACGTGTGTGTATTTTATACCAAAGCAGATGCAGAGCATGTATGTGTCTCTTCACTCCCCCCAACCTGACCCCCATCCTCTTTTCACACTGATAAAAGTACACACACCATGTATTTTTACCCACACTGGGCTGGGAGTAGGGACAATATTCAATCTGTTTTCTCAAGTAAAAACATTTGATTACTAGTTCCACAAGTCCATAATATAAGAGCAAGATAACAATACATATAAACCAAAAGCAAGTACATTAGAACAGAAAATCACAGTTTCTTAACAAAATAAACTGTACATAAATTTAACAATTTGTCATTCTTAACCTCTATGACTCAGATGAATAATCAATCCATCATGCAGGATTCCTCATTGTGGTAAGGAAGACATGTTTTAAGCTGCTCAGGATCAAAATACATATAAATAACATTTTTATGATTAACAACATTTTGCTGAGCAAAAAAAGGGAAAATAGTTCCAATATTTGAAGCTTCAGCCCTGAAAGATAAATTTCTTCCCATGATCCCGTGTAAAATGTGCTATATCTGGAAACATTCTCACATTGAAGGTTAAGAATTTTTTTTATATTTTTTCCCAAAAACAAACTTTCACAGTGGCTTCCTTGTCAGATCAAAGTATCATTTCTGCTACCAAAGTGGCTATAGCAGGAGCTACTACAGACAAACTCATATCAGAAACTTTCAAACTGATTTTAATAATTTTAGAAACATACATATCAAGACCAAAATTACCTGTCTTGCTTCTATTCTCCATTATAGCCTTTCATTCAAGAATATGAAATACCTTAATAAAAAGAGACATTTAAAAAAAAATAAAATGTCAAGTCAATATCAACAGACAGGTCAGGGAGAGTAATGGAGTCCTACTTTGGAAAGTTAATCATCAAATAGTTATTCATCCCATATAGAGTGTAAACAATCATTCACATAGACCAGAGATATTTTCCTCAATCTTTTAATTGTTCCACAGAATTTTTAACTGTTTTCTTATTTAATTAATTCAGTTTTACTTGCTAAAATATCTAGTCCAGTAGCCCGCATGGCAACATAGGAATAGATTTTCAAAACGGTGTCTAACTGCAAAGATGTGCATATACTTTTAATTAGGCCTACACAAAACAAGCCGAGTTTCAAACACAAAGTTTGAACTGAAAATCAGATTATCAGGAAGCTAAATATACATGCATGCATTTAGGATTGAAATATGTGGGTATTAAGTTAGGTGCATTCGCAGCATGCCTTCTGTGTGTGTACCTTTTGAAAAAGTACATCTAATACATGCCATACAATGCTGGGGTTTTTTTTTTGTTTTTAACGCAGCCACATTTGTGCATATTATTAAAGTACACAAGTAATTTTAGGAAGCTGAAAACCAGTGGTGTGCAACTGAAAAATTTTCATTTGTTTCATTTTGTTTTTATTTCATTTTAATTTTAGTGTGCACTAAATCTTTTCTGTGCGTGCTAATTCAGTTTCGTGTCCACTAAAAAATTACCACTCACTAAATGAAACAAATGGTAGCGCATCCCCTACTGAAAATGCACTTAAGTGCAATCAGCCAATGTGCATGTGTAACTCCTTATTGTATGCATGCAGATCCTGTCTAAGCTTTTGAAAATGTACCTCATGATACCAGTGGGGCATATACAGTATAAACACTCGCATGAAACCGAATGAGTAATAATATGACATAAGAACCTTCATTACAGAGGAGCATCAGGAAGATGAACGGAGCTCAAATTTACAGTGAAATCAAACTTCCAGACAACTCAGCTAGCATTAGAGAGTTAACTGGGCCTTATTTGAAAAGGACTTTTCCCCCATTCTGAGCCTATGAAACAAACCTCAGTTGAATAAGGGATTGTAAGAGAGATACAAAGCATTATTATTCAAAGGTGTTAATAACGGCACAGGGAAGGGTAGATGTTTGAACAAGAAAATAAAAATACATAACTGGCAGGCAGGTGTTGTCATTCTTAACATTGTAATAAAAAGGGGTTAACAGGTTTGGCAGAAGAAACGCTCAGCAGCTCCCTGTTTCTAGAGGGAAACAATTTACACGTTAGAGAACAAACATCAGCCATAATTTTAGATTTAGAGAGAAAAGCGTGCAGAAGGACTAGGAACGCATAGGACAAACTCAGGCCAGCTGGAGACCAGTTCTATTTAATGTTTGAAGGTCAAGAACATCAAATTTACAAAAAAAAAACCCACACATACATACAAAAAAACCCCCTTCTCGTTCTTCAAAATAAACTTTAAAAAAAAATAAATGAAAATATCTTATTTTTTTGGAAGCTGGTTACTGCCATATAATTATTTCTAGAACCTTCACGCTCAGGTTAATTGAAGCCCTGAGTGCACTGTCATGTCACTTGAGCACTAGTTGTCCATGTACCTGAAAAGTCTAAATCGTGTCCAAGAAGCAAGCCTTTTTTCAGTAACAAGGAACCCCTCTGGAACAAAAGGTCACAAGATGAGGCTCAAAGGGGAATAGAACGCAGAAGCAGTTTGACAAAACTCTGCTTCACAGAATGAGTGGCGGACAGAAGGCAACAGCCTCCCAGTGGTGGTGAGGATTACTAAAATAATTCAGTAACGCATGGGATAAATACAGAGAATCCTTAGCTACATAGGAATGAAGGGCAATGAACTTGGGGGCTTAAGACAACACACAAAAAGGAAACTGGATGGACTTTACGGTCCTTTATCTACCGTCACATTCTGTTTCTATGCTTCTAAACTGTCAGCAAGTCATGTTATTAAGTCAAGTTGTTTAGAAGGTACAGCAGCTTTAAATAGGACACTAAGCTTAAGGAATTATAGTATTCAATACTGTATGTTTAGGCATCAATGGCTCAGTGATAAAACATCAAGGCAGATTTTTAAGCTGTTTAACATAGGTTTTCAATGTTATTTTAATTATAGCGTGATTACTAATCATGCTTTCTTTTAAATCCAAGTTGCAGAAATCAGCAACAAAATATAAGAATTCCCCAGGCAGCAAGGAGGAAGAAAAGAGGTTCACAATAACCTGAGTGGAAGGCCTCTCTCCTTAAGCCTTGTCATAGTCAGCGCTCTACATGAAGGTATGAAACAAGGCACCCTCCTCCCAGTGTAGGTAAAGAACTACAGTGAGCTTTTGTGCCTTGACAGCAGGATGCACCTCCCAATAATGTTCATTAGCCACTGGCAGTGTTACCATTAAGGGAGGGCTCAGCTCATGCCTCTCCGAGAGATTTCTGTAGTATACCTCAGCTACTCCCAAGTCTCAGAGAGCCTGAGGAACAGGAAAGGCAGCTGCAACCCAATCGCCCTCCCTTACACTGTGAATTGCTAACCAGGGGCCCTGCAGGCGCGTACCACAAAATGACTTTTTATTAAAATTAACTAAGTCCATAATCCTTCTGTTTTCTGATCTGGAAAATACACAGGAAATAGACAACTGCCTCACAGAGAACACAAGGACCTGAAACGTAGGTAGAGGGAATGCTGGGAAAGCAGACAGTCATCCACTGCAAAATGGCAACTCACAAAGTTTCCACAGAGACTTTAGTATAAAGACAAGGACTGGAAGCCGGTCTTTTCTTTAGTTTTCTAATTGTTCTATTGGCATTACAGTGTTACTGTATGGACTCAGGAGTTTGCAGGTTTGGTCTTTACTTTTGTTCTCACACTATTCAGTGGTAGTGTCTCCAGCTGCGCCGTCGCCACACTCCCCTGCACCGTCGCCGCACTCCCCTGCACCGTCTGCGCCGTCGCCGCACTCCCCTGCGCCGTCGCCACATTCCCCTGTACTTTCTTCTTCAGCAGCTGTCTCTGCTTTCATCTCAGAGGAACTATTGAACCCAGTGTCCTGTGACTGAGTGTCCTCACCATCAAAGACAATATCTTCCGGGTTGGGAGCAGGCGGGCAGAATTCCTCTTTTGGATACAGCTGACTAAAAATGGACTCTGCCTATTCAGAAAAACACACATAATTACCTTAGAAAATAATTTTAAAGACTTTCTATAAACCTCATATTGAACTTATTCAACAGCAGGTGTTCACTAACAGTTTAATTAAGGTGACAATTTGTCATTAAGTACTTTGAAAAGAGTGATGCATGCTGGGCTCTGGAGACAGCTATGATCTGTGGCCTCTGGTCAAGGACTATTTCTGTAATAGCTGGGTGACATCAGGGAGAAGAGGGTTAAAGAAGGGGGGAAACCCATATGGCTATCAACAAAGGCTCATGGCATCCTAGTTCCAAGAGGAGTCAATTACGATTGAGTTGGAAGCCTAAAGCAGCACAAGGGAGCTCCTGGGCAAAAAGTTACAAAACCAACATCTTGAACAGCATAAGCTGAAAAAATGTGGATTACAAATACATTTGCATAAATAAAATGTTTAAATAAAACAAACATCTCTAACAGTCAAGGAGAAGCTGGATTCCTTCACTTATTTCTTGATTTATTGGATGAAACATTTTCTGCCAAGCTTGTTTCCTTGCTTTTCCTCCATTCTAAATGATTGAAACAACCTTGTATGTGCTCCCTGTATCTTCCTCGTTTTCTTTCACATTCCCTTCAATATACGAGCCTAAGTTAACTGCCAAGAGTTTACGAATTGAGCAGGATACAAATATTTAAATAATAAAATAACTACAGCAGTCTCTTGTGAACCAAGGGAAGTAGGCTACAGTTTCCTAAAACACAACTGAACACCTCCGGCAGGCCCCATTATTAACAGCAACTCCTGGAAAGTAAGAGCAGCCAGAATCTCTCTTTCGCTCACCTGCTTAACTGCATGCTCATTTCTTAAATGAGGATCTGGCCCAGAGCAGACATACACATTAGAAGGTAAACCTTCATAGGAAACCCTGTCTATTCCTGTCGAGTTTCTCATATTGAAATACAAAGCCCACAGTACTCTTGGCTTTTCCAGTTCTTTTCCTTCCTCAGACTCTGAATAGAAAAAAAAAGAAGTTTTAATTAGTTATTCAATGGTATAGGAGCCTATGCAATAAAAGGCACATTAAAGTAGTCTGTACATTCAATCCTTGACCCCCACGATGCAGTTCAGAGGGATGGGGGGGCTGGTTTTGACTGGGGGAAGGGGAACCAGCCTTGATGAGGACATTTGGAGGTTGTAGGATAGGACTGAGGAAATGAAGTTCTCCAAGCTAACTGGCTCTTTCACTTTGGGCCGGTTAGATTTAGAGATGTAGCTGGACCTTTTTTTTTTTTTTTTTTAACTCTATTTATCATTTTTAAATATTAACGAGTTAAGCCAACTTGACAAAAAATAGTACATTAGAGATCAGATCACATAAGGAAAAAAAAAGTATAAAGAAAATATGAGATCTCAAAGTACTCTGTCAGACCACAAGAGGGAGGAGATCCAATAGAAATTGAGAGGAAATATAATCAAAATGAAAAAAACCCAAAAACAAATGCCAAGGAAAGGAATCTTAAAAATAAATAAATAAATAGAAGTCAGAGATTTTTAGCTGGATGTTAGAGGCGCAGTATCCTCTCTGCATCTATCATTAAGAAAAACATTTAATTGAGAGGGATCAAAGAAACAGATTTAACTCCCTGAAATTTAACAACACATTTACAGGGAAAATACTAGCAGAACAAAGCCTCCAGATAGCTGGACCTTTTCAGCCTTAGCTTGCGTGTTAAATATTTAATACCTGCTCCAAAGCAGATGTTCGATTTTAGATCTTTGTAGACATGCACAAAATAGTGCATGGAGGACAACATGCCACTTTTTCATGCATACATGCTAAAGCCTAATTTCCATATGACATTTCCTTATTTAAATACTATTATGAGCTAATTTTAACACAGTCTCACAAATATATTGCGGAAATAGTTTACCATGAATGCTAAGCTGTTAATGCATTCCATGCTATTTTTTGTGTATGCTAAAAAGGCTTTAGTGTGCAAGCTACGCATGCCTGGATTTAGGCATAGGCAATTGCCTAGGGTGTCAAATACCCAGGCCAACAGGAGTACAACTGTGCCAAGGAGGAACTGTTCCAGTAGTCCACTTCAAAGGGGTGCTGCTACGACACTCTGGAGAGGGACTTCACCCACTATCTGAACTCAAAGTCTTCTACTCCCCCCTACTATTCAATTCTGCTTATGGGTGCCCAAATCCTAAATTCAGTCCTGAAGCTAAGCTTTAGTGCACATACTCCATAGTACCTTACAAATGTACCTACTGGCATGAAATTATAGCACTGACAGTATCACATGATTTTGTGACAGGAAATAAAGTGTACTTATTGTAAACGTTTTCCTATCATAACATTTCTAGACAGATTTTTCATTTGTTTTATATTTCCAATGTAACAAACTCTAATTGGCTACTGCTGCTTTATACCTGTTGGTAAAAGTGAGCAAGATGCTTTTAATGCTTGTGCTAAAAAAAATTCTTTATCCTGACATATTCCACATCCCCAAATATTTGTTCAAGGTGGATTACAGTTTAAAATATTTTATCATTTAAAACATTACACAATATTAATTAGCAAGCTTCATGAAAATGCTTCGTTAGAAAATAGCATTTTTTCCTGAAATCCTTAATGTCTTTTTTTTTTTAATGTATATCTATAGGGAAACTGTTCCATAACATAGGACAGCATATAAAAACATACAGTTACAAGTAGACTGCATCACTGGACACAGTGGTGGGATTGTCAATCGATTATTTCCTGCAGAAAGTAATGTAGTACCAGGTACATAAGGTTAAACAGTGATGGCTAATATACACTGTCTATGAATTCAGCAGTTTATGACCATAATTTGCACTTTAATATTTTTATATTCTAATGCATTTGCATTATGTAACATTGGAGAATTGCTTTCTTCCTAGACATCACACACCACCATTATTTTTTGATTAGCTGACTTCACTGTCTCAAAGTCACCACTATAATACTCTTGTGTAGCTTTTCTCTAATAAACTGATAATGGGGGTTACTGGGTTTAAAGTTTTACTAACACATTAGGTCTCTACTGTTTTTGGCTAAGTGATGGGATTCTAAACTTTAATCCTGTAAATGCCATGCATACTGGCAAATCAGATTTAAAATTGTGCTTGTTGACCAACTAAACAGTCATCTTCCATCTTCAAATTAACCAGTGACCTGTGAGAAGATCAGCATCTAAAGATTTTCATTTTCTGAATTCTTATTCCCAAGTTGCACAGCTAATTTAATTACTCAAAAATATGCCCTTCGTCCTCAACTCAGAAAACTATTCACATTCTAAATCTTTCTAAAAAGCATTCCAACATGAAACTATATTGCTATACATAATTAGAAATTGTATTGTACTTTGGCAGTAAATGGATACTAACTATATTTTATAATTGAAATCAAATTCCTATTTGCCCTGTTTGCTAGACCAAATATTTTTTTTTCTTTGCTTGCATACCTTTAGGAAAAAGTTAATATTTATTTAGTGAGAAAACAGACAATTTCACATTCAGAATACAGCAGCATGCTCTTGCCAACTGGTGAAATTATTATAGGATTAAACCAATTAGATTTTTTTTTGTTTTAAATATAAAATAAAACCATTGTACTTCATGCAGAATATTGCATACCATATTGGATAATACAGTGTCAATAAACAATTCAACCATTTTAGAGTACTTCTTCCAACAATATACTAAAAATTAATGATATACACATGGTCCATATTTTCATGCTGAAATGCAAAAACATAATTATTGCCCACTCTCATGATCAAAGGGTTCTGTCCAGAGCAGAAACAGCAAGCATCAATAAGTGCTTCCTTTATATTTAAAAAATAATTATTTTTGTACTCGCTAGAGGAGAAATAAAACCTTACTTAGAGCTAAAGAACGCCAATGGCATCGTAAAAAATCCCCGACACTAAAAATGCTTACTATCGAACCTAAGACAATACAATAGAGAAATTAATAAAGCCAAGAGAACATACTTTGCCAAGAAAATTGCAGATGCAAAGGGTAATCCTAGTACATTGTTTAACATTGTAAAATCTCTCAGTACATTAAATACATCAAATGCTATTATTGATGGTTCTAATATGTGTAATAAAACCGCTACATATTTCAAATCTAAGGTTGACACCATTTCCAAAGAATTTCTTCATTTACCTCATCCCATTTTCAAACCTCCTTTCGCTGCTGTTAACTGGTCTGACTTCATGCCAGTATCAGAATCAACCATTATTAATATTATTCAAAAACAGAACATTTCTAATTCTCCTTTAAACCCCTGTTCTGGCTCATTATTTAAATCTTTGGGCCCTTTAGTCAGCAGCTTGCTATGTAATCTGGTTAATCAATCTCTCAATGAAGGTTTCTTTCCGGACAGCTTGAAACAAACTGCTATCTTACCCATTCCAAAGAACAAATCTAAAAACTTTTCAGATGTTACTAATCTCAGACCAATTGCCCTCCTACCTTCTTTAACTAAACCGATAGAATCGGTAGTCTTACACCAACTTTCAGATTTCCTAGCTGACCATGATATATTGCACCCAGGTCAGCATGGCTTTCGTAAGGGCCACTCAACAGAAACCCTGCTCCTTTCTTGCTTTGACACCTTACATCGTGGCTTTGATGCTAATATTGACTTCATACTAGTTTGTTTAGATATTTCAGCAGCATTTGATACGCTAGACCATCAAATTCTCTTATCAGGTTTGCATTCTTTAGGCATTACGGATACAGTGCTAAAATGGTTTCATTCGTACTTAGCCAATCGTTCTCAGCAAATGTTTTTGCTAAATCATTCATCAGACCAGTATTCAGTTTCTACAGGTGTTCAAGGGTCCTCACTATCCCCGATTCTTTTTAACATAAACCTTCTAACCCTTGTGTCACATTCTTGCTGCTCTAAATATACAATTCCGCATTTATGCGGATGATATCCAATTCTTTGTCCCCTATAAAAATTCACGGCCAGATACTTTGTCAACTATCACACTTTATTTATCTACTATTAGTACTTGGCTTTCCCATAATAGATTAAAATTGAACCCTGCTAAAACTGAACTACTGTACTTAACATCTGTATCCTGTTTCACAATCGGCCCTCCCTCCCACCTATTTTTCAATGGTACTTCCATTCCGATTCAAAATAATGTCACTAGTTTAGGAGTGATCATCAATTCTGATTTATTCATGACAAAACACATTTCTACGGTCATTAAAAAAATCTTTCTTCAAACTTCATCTTTTGAAACGTTTACGTCTTCTGTTATTTCCACATGATTTTCGTACAGTATTGCAATCATTAATATTTTCAGGTTTAGACTACTGCAATGCCCTCTACACTGGCTTGCCAGACTCCTCAATACATCCACTACACTTAGTGCAAAACTCAGCAGCTAGAATTCTTGTTGGTTCATCTCACAGACATCATATCTCACCTATACTTTGCTCCCTTCACTGGCTTCCGATAAAATTTTGAATTATGTATAAAGTTTTAACAATTATTCACACTCTCATCCATAATATTTCTTCTACTTGGCTTTGTACGACTCTACGCATTTATAAACCAGCTAGACAACTGCGATCTTTATTTAAAAAAAAAAAGCTTTTTCTGTAGCAGGTCCCTGCGCCTTTGGAACTCCCTACCGGAGTCCTTGCGACATATACTATCACTGCAACAATTTAAGAAATCCTTAAAAACTTATTTGTTCCAAAAAGCTTTCAGTACTTCCTCTTCAATAGGATCATTCACAATAAACTCATTCATAATTATCACCACAATTTTTTCCACCAGTTCATACCAATATTCCATCCCTGGTTTCTTTCCCTTTTTTTTCTTCCCCTCTTCTGCCTGCCCCTACCCTCTTTTTCCTTTTACACTATTTCCTAATTTCAACCTTAACAGTTAAGACTCCATATAATATCCGAGGCGCTCTTTGTCTGTTTGTTTATGAAATTGATGTGTTATAGATTTTTGTCTGATTATCATTTTTATTGATGAATTTTTATTTAAATTATGTATGTTTTAAATCTGTAAACCATTTTGACTAAATCTCTATTTTGTAAAGGCAGCATACAAACATTTTTAAATAAATAAATAAATATAATAAAAAGAAAAGAGAAACTGTCTTTAGTGGACAGTGGTGCATATACATTAACCTGTTAATTGCAACTAAGGATGTACCATGGAGAAAGAGTATGAATGATGCAAAATGCAGATTTAGACCCACAAAGCTGGTGTCCATAGTGGCAGCCCATGGTTGTTAGCAGCGTGTGTTGTGGGATAAGGAAATGATCTGGAGTATCAAAATTTAAAAAAATCAGCAACACGAGTAATGTTACCATAGTTGCACGCCTACTGAAAACTTCAGCCATTGATAATGGACACTAAAAGGTTCACGCCCCCTGTAAATTGGCATGGATGTTGTTGTTCCAAGTGGGTTAGAATGCTATTTACTGTTTGGTTTTATTCTCCTTTTTGGAAAAACAAATGCATCTCCTCTCCCTTTTGGCTTTCTACACTTTGGAACACCCTTTGAATTTTAAGTCCAGGTATTGTAGAAGTGCAGCGATTTAGAAACCTTTGCATTTTCCAAATTCCCTCAGTCTCCCCCCTCCAGCCTGATTGCTTATCCTTACAATCCTGCCCAAACTGAGCTCAGGACTCTCGCAGACATCAGCAGTGCTGTTACCAGAAGGCAGCGAGCATAGGGAATGGGTCAGGCAGTGGCCTTTTCTCACAGGTCCCTGTGTCCCTCCTCCCCTCAGGCTTCTGGTGTGGGAGGTGGAGGCTGTAAGGCTGACTCCGTTCCTGTTCTCACTGCCTTCTGGCAGCAGCTGAAGCCAGAGGGAGAGCTGAGATATGCAGGGGCAGAGGATGTGTGAAAGCTGGAGATATGATGGGGGTGGGAGGATTTTAGAAGTCCAAGCGGGGAATCTAAGATTTGCTGATAGATGAGCAGTGTAAGATTAATTAGAGAGAGGCAGGGAAGGAGCTACTGAAGGTTTGGAAGTGCACTGAAGGAGAAGGGTTCGGCGTGAGAATTGAGGTGGGAGACATGAGGATTCAGATGGGGAAGACAAAGGACTGAGCACTGAACAGAAACACACAATGGAAAGCAGGTCCTGGAAATGATGCACTCCAATGGAGTACACCTTACCAATTGTGTTGGAATATTATACCAGAAACAAAATTCACAAAAGACTTCTCCAGCACATCTTACAATTAGCTGAAACATGGTTACACATTTATTCTAACTAGAAATTCAAAAGATTTCAGAACCTTGATTCATGTTAATACTCTGGGTGAATTTTTAATACTTAATCTGCTTTTCTTAATATGTAACATGCTATTTAAATTCCTGTTGGGCTAGTGTCCATGAAAGCAAACTGGGAAAAGAACTTTTATCATTCTACACCAGATTAAGTCTACCCACTGTTGTCATCTCTTCTAGGAAACACATTTGCAGCTCCCTAGCACAAGGCATTTTAGAGTTGTATAAAACTGGTACATCTTCCTCCAGATACACCTTGTTCCCAAATCCTAGTACTCACAGATAGTGGGCAACGCCACACAGTATCGCCCCCATAGTGCCTCAGGAAAAGGTGGTATTTCCTGCGGCGCTGCCAGGCTATAACCCCACCCACATTCCTCCCCTTCCCCTAATTAGCATGGCATCACCGTGATGAGACCGTTATCGCGATAGCCCATCGCAGAATAAAGAATAACCCTGTTTGATAGGCTTCATTAGCTTTTGTATTCATCATTACTATGGGAGTAATTTTCAAAGCCATTTACACACATAAAACACAGGTTTGTGTCTGTTGTTCTGGATCAGGCAGACATCCGAGTTTGCCATCCAGGCAACTTTTTCTCCAATCAGTCCTCAAGACAAAGATTCTTTAAGTTTGAAATTATTTATTGTACAGGTGAATTCTACTTACAATTGTTGCATCTCAAACGTAAGCCCCAAGGCAAAGATCTTTGGTAGCTGGAGACAGGGTAGCAGGAGAGAGAAGGGAGTCTTTTATGCTGCAGAAGTTGGTTTATGGTAGAGGTAGGAAGCATGAGGGATATGAGGCTGATTTAGTCTTCAGAAGAAGGCAGTAAGAGAAAAGGTAAAAACCCGATTGATTCACAGGGTTTTACAGAGCGCTGATGGCTCAGAAGAAAAGTATGGGCAAGGCTGAGCTCCCATCGAGAGCTGCTAGAGGCAAAGCCTCCACAAGCTAGGGGCAGGGGACATGGTCCAATGGCAGCGAGTCTAAGAATCATGTGACGCAGGGGAAGCATGAAAGGCAGTCTCTTAAGCCTATAAGGCACCTAGGAAGACTCAAGTTAGATTGAGGGGCATTCAAGCTCTTCAGATAGTGAGAGAAAGTGGAGGGGGGAGAGAGCTTCTCTTAAGGGCAAAGGCTCCTCTTAAAGGCAAAGGCTCACAGACTTATCATGGGTTACAAAAAGTGTTTCAGTATCAAGAATTCTCAGAAGGAAGGACTGCACTAAACAGTTAAACTACACTATATACAGATACAAACATGTACCCACTGCTGGGGACAGAAGATCTGTAAATGGTTATAAAACTGCAAAGGTAATAAGACAGTGAATGTATGAAGAAGCACAATTCTCAAAGATTAGAGACAAAAACCAAAAGATAAAAGGGAATCAAACAGAATAGAATATCTTTTATTGTACAATTATTTTGAAAAACTCTTACCACAAAAGACTTTGACAAAAAGTTAATTAAAAAACCCTCACAGCCCTACATTTATAAATTATTTAAATAACAGCTACACAATGAAGTCATATTGCACACGTCATACACACCAGTCACACAAACTTCAGCCCAATTCAATCATACATACAAAAAATAAAAAAATATTGCAACTACCCATAGAATCAATGTATACAGTTTTCACAAACCTTATTCATGACTACAATGTATACAGGCTTTCCATAGTCTAGCCAAATTTTCAAACCTTAGTCACAAATACAGGGGTAGATTTTCAAAGGGATACGCGCGTACCCCCTGAAAACCTACCCCAAACCCCCCCCTGCGTGCGCCGAGCCTATTTTGCATAGGCTCGGCAGCGCGCGTAAGTCCCGGGGCTTGCATGGAGGGGCGTGTCGGGTGTGTGCTAGGAGTGACGCGGCATTTGGTTCCGGCCCGGGGCGTGACAGTGGCCCCTGGACCAGCCCCCGGACCGGAACATGGAGCGCGGCAGCTGGCCCGGCGCGTGCAAAGTTACGCCTGCTTCGAGCAGATATAACCCCTTTATCTAAAAAGGGATCCAGGGGTGATCCAGGAAACTATAGACCAGTGAGCCTGATTTCAATGCCTGGAAAAATCTTGGAAACTGTTATAAAGAATAAAATCACAAAACATTTAGGCCTAGATTCATCAAAATGCGATAATTATCGCATGGATAATGCCCACACTAAGGAAAAGGGATGTGGCTATGATAATTCAAGAGTTACTGTACTCTGCGCTATATTAGCGCATCACATAGATGTGTTAACGTCATCACACCCTGCAGATTGTGACGTTCTCGGTGGGGGGGGGGGGGGAGAGAGAGAAAGATGGATTCTTTATAAGGCTTTTCATAGTAGTCAACTCTTTATACCACTATAGGAGGGCCAACTAGTAACTCGAGATGAGGTTTTGGTGGTGGTTTAGGGTTTGGGGCCAGTTTTACATGCAGAGTGAGATGTACGAACAGCACAATAGAACTCTGTGAAGATTTGATGTGATTTGGAGTGAGGAAAGTCAAGACTAAGATGAGATTTCTACAATGTTCTCTCGCCCTAACTGATAGTACCCTGGTAGAGAGTCCATCAAGCTAGGACGAGAGAACATAGTAGAAATCTAATCTTTGTGACTTTCCTCACTCCAACTCACGTCAAATCTTCACGGAGTTCTACTATGCTGTTTGTACGTCTCACTCTGCATGTAAAAAACTAGCCCCAAAACCCAAGACCACCACCAAAACCTCACCTAGAGTTACTAGTTGCCCCTCCTATACCAGTATAAATAGTTGACTACAATGTGTGCCCATCCAGAGACTCTCTCTCTACTCCATTGTCCCTCTCCCTCCCCTATGCCCAAAAATGCCCGAAACAGAATGTGTGACATTTATTGCAAATGGCATATCGCACAGCTTAATGTCAGGAAAAAAGGTGTTATTTCCGGCGTTAAATATGTGCGATAGTGTGTGTTACACTATCAAATGGTGCAATAATGCCCCTCGTTTTCATCGATCCCGCCCAAACCCCTCACCAATCCCGCCCCTTTGAATAAATTTGCAAAATTTGCATTTGTGCCGCACAACATGATCTTTATCGCATGCGTTATGGTGTTATCACAGGCGTTAGAGCCCTAATGCCCATGATAACGTCATAATGAATTTTGAGGAATGACCCTCTTAGACATGGTTTAATTGCCACAGCCAGCACAGGGAAGACTTGTCTCACAAATATTCTACATATTTTGAAAGGGTGAATAAACATGTGGACAAAGGTGAACCAGAAGATGATGTGTATTTGGATTTTCAGAAGGCGTTTGACAAAGTCCCTCATGAGAGGCTTCTAAGAAAACTAAAAAGTCATGGGATAGGAGGCGATGACCTTTTGTGAATTGCAAACTGGTTAAAAGACAGAAAACAAGAGAGTAGGATTAAATAGTCAGGTTTCACGTTGGAAAAAGGTAAAAAGTGGAGTGCCTCAGGGATCTGTCCCTGGAGCGGTGCTTTTTAATATATTTATAAATGATCTGGAAAGGGGTACGAGTGAGGTGATCAAATTTGTGGATGACACAAAATTATGCAGAATAATTAAATCGGTATACAAAATCTTTTAAATAAATAAATAAATAAATAAAATAAGTGGATTGTGATGAATTGCAGGAGGACCTTGTGAGACTGGAATATTGGGCTTCCGAATGGCAGATTAAATTTAACGTGGACAAGTGCAAAGTGATGCAAATAAGGAAAAATAACCCTTAATGTACTTACACAATGTTAGATTCTATCTTAGGATTTACCAACCAGGAAAGAGATCTAGGCATCATAGTGGATAATACATTGAAACTGTTAGCTCAGTGTGCTGTGGCGATCAAAAATGCGAACAGAATATTAGGAATTATTAGGAAGGGAATGACAAATAAAATGGAGGATGTCATCATGGCTTTGTATCGCTCCAAGGTGAGACCGCACCTTGAATATTGTGTGCAATTCTGCATCTCAAAAAGGATAAAGCTGCACTAGAGAAAGTGCAGAGAAGGGAGACCAAAATGATAAGGGGCATGGAACAGCTGCCCTATGAGGAAAGGCTTAAGAAGTTAGGGCTGTTTAGTTTTGAGAAGAGATGACTGAGGCGGGATATGACAGAAGTCCACAAAATCATGTAAAGACTTGAACAAGTTAATGTAAATTGTTTATTCTCTCAGATAACTGAAGGACCAGGGGCAGTCCATGAAGTTAGCAAGTAGCTCATTTAAAACAAATCAAAATTCTTTTTTCACTCAGCACATAGTTAAGCTCTGGAATTCATTGCCAGAGGATGTGGTTACAGCAGTTAGTGTAACTGGATTTAAAAAAGGTTTGGATAAGTTCCTAGAGGAAAAATCAATAAACTATTACAGTAATTAATAAGCAATAGTAGCTTGTGATTTATCTAATGCCAGGTATTTGTGACTTGGATTGGCCACTGTTGGAAACAAGAAATTGGGCTTGATGGACCCTTGGTCTGACAAAGTATGGCATATCTAATGTTCTTAATTTGTAATTGTAGGGCTGTGAGGGTTCTTGAATTAACTATTTTTGTCAAAGTCTTTTGTGATAAGAGGTTTTTAAAATAATTCATATACAATAAAAGATATTCTATTCTGTTAGATTGATTGATTCCCTTTTATCTTTTGTTGTTATAAAACTGGCCAGAGTTTGGGCACATTAAAGTGTGAGCATAACCTGAGTTCAAGCATATTTTTATGCACATAAAATTAGTGTTCTGGGAAGTGGGTGGAGCTGGGCCACAGTTTGGATTTAGATGCATACTTTTGATTTTAAAAAATAAGCATGTAAATTAACATGCACAAGTTAATGCTCAGCAAAGAGCAGCTGTAACTGTATGGGTTATTTTGGATAATTTTCACAGCAGATCTGTGCGCATAGATTTGCTTTGAAAGGCATAAATTACAAGGGTAGTTTTAAAGTTTCCCTCTGTAGCTATACATAATAGTTCAATAAAATATGTTTGCCTATTCTCTGAGAAAACGCATATTGCTAATACTATATCGCTCCAGGCATTTTTTGGACTATATTACTCAGATCACTCTATATGTACAAAGTTACTGGTTCATCATCATCACACACCGTCTTTGATACAAAGGTTGGCAACTAAGGTCGACCAGATGCTCTACTTCTCGGTTCTCCCATGTTTCCAGAACTTAATTTTTTAAAAATGATTGTCCCTGATTGCTCTCTGCCTTCCTCTATCATGCCACCAGTAGCAGTCTAGCTAATTCACCACTAGAATCTCCATATACATAACCAGGAAATCTCATTTTTCATTTGGTCAGGTCCACTACCAGAGCTCTTCCACCCATCCCCATTAGGCCATGCACCCATTTAAATTCATGTCTTTTTCTAGCTAATCTTCTGAATTCTTCTACAACAGCACACTTTAAATAAATGTATTTGCTTTATAAGTTCAAACTTCACTTTCATATCCTATTTGTACTCAGTAGCCTATTCTTTAGCTTTAAATCTAAGTTTCTTCTAAGAAAATCCAAAAGACATTTTTGCATTCCTAATCCTTTTTTTTACTACTGTTAGACATTTTCCATCTTCTGTGATCCAACTACCTTGAGATTTATAGTCTTTAATTTGTTCCTGTTTTGTTACATCAGCCAATATTTTTACTGTTGGTATTCTTTTTGCTGATTAACATAATTTGTCTTCTTTGTGTTCATTTCATAGTCCTTACAAGGTTACGCTTAATCCATTTATCAGCTCTTGAAGAACTGCTTTCCTTAGCTGTCAGTAGGGCTGTATTATCAGCATATCAGATGTTTGTCAAATTCAAGCAGGATTGCCAACTAATGACAGTATGCTAGATTTTTTACCCCAATATTTTATTTATTTTACAGATCCATGTTTTACCATTGCCATTTTGTGCACAGCTAGACTTGGAGATGGTCATTTTCAAAGCCATTTCAATGGGTAAAAGTGTGCTTTACCTGGAAAATAGACTTACAAAATCATCTGCCAAACATGCAGGTAAAAGTACACGCACGTGGCCTGTATGCATGTACTTTTACCCACAGTGAGCAGAGGTATTCCCGGGGGAAGAGTTTGCACACACACACACACACACACACACACTTTTGCATTTTCAAAAATATGCTTATTTTTCCTTGAATAAATTCTAACCACACAAATTAGCAGGTGTGAATGTGTGCAGGCGGTTTTTATGAGATAAAGAAAAACATGCTCATACATCCCCTTTGAAAATAGATGTAAAGTCTGCAGGTAAGTGGTTTTAAATCAATGGTCAGTTGCAAAATTATCCCCATTGTTAGATTCACCCCATTATGCACAAAGACATAGTCCCCAACCTCCAAGCAGTGCAGCCTCACAGAACCTGTGTTCAAACACTGGAGACAGATCCCATTGCTCAGAATGTTTTTACTAACATGAAATTATATTTGCAGGCACGTCATTTTTACTGACTGTTGGCAACCTGGAGTTAATGCTATTTATGATTTTGCATTCCCACTCTTACAGAGCTTCCAAGATAAAGAATACACTGTATAAACTGAATAAAAGTAACAGAATGTCTTACTCCTCTCTGTTTTCACAGTCTTTAGATTTCCTGCTGATGTTCCAACTATAGCTTTGATTTTAATATAAATTCATGACTGATCAGCTGGGCACATTGTTTTTAATGTTTGCTATGAATTACTCTATCAAATGCCTTGACAGAGAGTCAACAAAAAATAAAAGAGAGACCTTTCCTTTCAATCACTCACACATCTATCATTGGCAGAATTCCATCACCTATCCCTCTTCCTCTCTTCTAAATCTTAGTTGTCTTGCATCTAGATGTTTTTCAATAATAGAATAACTCAATGTTTAGTGGCCAGCAAAAGTTATCTTAGATGTATCCGATATCAAACCTACTGTCCTACAATTTCTTCAATTCAATGCTCTGTTGAATTTGGGGACTGGGATCAAGAAACTGAAAAGGAAGTCCTCGGGAGATTCTGCAATGATGAATATCCGATTCATCAAATTTGTGAGAGTTAACTCCTTCCTCATCTATATTTTGCAGAAAATCTGCAGGTACATTGTCACCTCCAGTTGCTTTATTTTTTGGTATATCCTTTATCATATTTTTCACTCGCTCTTCACTGATCTTACCTATATTTCCTATAGTAGTAGAAATAAAGAGACTTGTTTGTTAATGATTGCAGAGTTCTTTTCTTTAATTTCTTCCGATTTCACTCAACACTTCTCATGTTTCAGATTGTTTAATTTTTAGGGGCTATGCTGTTTGCCCAGTTCTTGGAGTTCCTCACATTTTTTTTATTTTATTAAAAATACCTCCCTCTCTACAATCTTCTTAAATTTCTCTGTATATTTGATTATACTTAGCTTTATTCTCATTGCTCAACTGTTTAAGGTTCCTCCCTATTCACATTTAGTATTTTGATTATTATCCCAAGTCTACTTCTTTTCCTATCTGCTTTTTCCACATATTCATTCTGCTGCTGCTTCTATGCATTTTGTTTTTATCTGCAAGGTTATTTGGTTTTAATCAATTTTTAAATTTGTTGTGAAACTCTGAATTTTTATGCTGTTTTTGAGACTTTCCAGATTCAGTTTCTTATCCTTTTTAACCACATTTTTCTGGGTGAGACCAAGGGTCCATCAGAGGCCAATCCAGGTCACAAATACTTGGCAGGATCCCAAAAGGTCACTAGATTCCATGCTGCTTATCCTAGGAATAAACATTGGATTTCCCCAAGTCCACCTTAATTATGGTTTATAGACATTTCCTCCAGGAACTCGTCCAAACTTTTTTAAAACTCAAGTACACTAACAGTTTTTATCATATCTTCTGGCAACAAATTCCAGAATTTAATGACGCGTTGAGTAAAAATATATATTTTCTATTTGTTTTAAATGTACTACCTAGTAACTTTTTTACATGTCCCTTGTCTTTGTACTTTTTGAAAGAATAAACAAATTAACTTTTACCCATTCCACTCATTGTTTTAAAGACCTATAAAATCTCTCCTCAGGCATCTCTTCACCAAGCTGGATCCTAAACCTCTTTAGCATTTCTTCATAAAGGAATCGTTCCATCCCCTTTATCATTTTGGTCGCCCTTCTCTGTACCTTTTCCAATTCTGCTATATCTTTTTTTGAGATATGAAGACTAGAGCTGCATACAATACTCAAGGTGTGGTCAACACCATGGAGCATTATAGAAGCATTATGATGTTTTCTTATAGTTGTCCTCGTAAATTTACATACCCTGGCAAAATTTCTAAGTTGTGTAGAATTTTAAGAAAACATTAGTGATCAGACAAAACACTGTTATTTTTAATGTGATACAAATTAAAACTATTATGCATCATTGAATAGCACAATCATTAAATAAACCTTAGCAAGTCACTTTACCCTCCGTTGCCTCAGGTACAAAATTAGATTGTAAGCCCCGTGGGGATAGGGAAATATCTATAGTACCTGAATGTAATCCGCTTTGATGTATAATGTGATGTGCTGAAAAGTGGAATATAAAAATCTAAATAAGGGAAATAAAATGATCCTGTTCAAAAGTTTACAACTTTTAGTTCTTAATATTGTGTATTGCCCCCTTTTGCATTCATGAAGGCTTGCAATCTTTTGTGGCAGTTGTAGATGAGGCCCCTTATTTTCTCATGTGGTAAAGCCTCCATATCCTGTAAATTCTTTGGTTGTCTAGCATGAACTGCATGCTTGAGTTCTCCCCAAAGTGTGTCAATGATGTTGAGCTCAGGAGACTGTGATGGCCATGCCAGAACCTTCACTTTCTTCTGCTTCAGCCACTGAAGGGTCGACTTGGCCTTATGTTTCAGATTATTGTCATGTTGGAAAGACCAAGTGCACCCCATGTGCAGCTTCCTGGCTAATGACTGCAAATTCTCCTTCAATATTTCCTGATAAGATGCTGCATTCATCCTGCCATCAATATTGACTAAATTCCCTGTGCTGCTATAGCTCACACTCCTCCAACACAGCAGAGATCCACCCTCCATGCTTCACGGTAGGGATGGTTTGCTCTCATCATAGCATTTTTGACTGTGACCATAAAGTTTAATTTGGTCTCATCACTCAAATTGTTTTGTTTCAGAAGTTTTGAGGCTTTTCTAGGTGCTGTTTGGTGTATTTTAAGAGGGCTCTTTTGGGAGGTTGGTGCAGCAATGACTTTTTTCTGGCAACTCTACCATGCAGCCTATTTTTGTTCAAGTATCCCCTTAGTGTGCATGCTGAAACACTCACATCACTTTGTTTCAGAGAGGCCTGTATTTCAGTAGAAGCTGCTTGTGGGTTTTTCTTTGCATCCTGACACATTTTCCTGGTGGTTATATCTGAAATCATTCTTGGTCTTCCTCAGTATTAACAGAAAGCATAATTTTCCACTACTTGATCAGTGTTTGAACAGTACTGATTGGCATTTTCAAATCTTTTGATATCTTTTTCTATCCTTTTCCTGATTTATAAAGTTGAACCAGTTTTGCTAGCAGATCCTTTGACAGTTCTTTTACTAGTCCCATGCTTCAGTAACCACAAAAGTCAGTGCAGCCCTGCATGAAATGCTCAAGAGTTTTTCAAGAACTAAGAAACTCATTGACTATTTATACACAGACACTAACTACAATCAAACAAGGCACAGGTGTGGATACCTACCCCCTCCATGGTCATCTCAACCTATGGGTGTGAACTTGAGAATATATTATCAGCCCAAAAATTCAAGGATTTCTGTAAACTTTTCAACAGGACCATTTTATTTCCCTTCTTGCTATGGTTTATTTAATGATTGTGCTATTCTGTGATGCATAATAGTTTTAATTTGAAACACATTAAAAACAGACCTGTTTTGTCTGTTCACTCATGTTTTCTTAAAATCTACACTTCTTACAAATTCTGCCAGGGGTATGTCAACTTATGAGCACAACTGTATATTTTCCATTCCTTTCCTTATTCCTAGCATTCATAAGAACATAAGAAATTGCCATGCTGGGTCAGACCAAGGGTCCATCAAGCCCAGCATCCTGTTTCCAACAGAGGCCAAACCAGGCCACAAGAACCTGGCAATTACCCAAACACTAAGAAGATCCCATGCTACTGATGCAATTAATAGCAGTGGCTATTCCCTAAGTAAAATTGATTAATAGCCATTAATGGACTTCTCCTCCAAGAACTTATCCAAACCTTTTTTGAACCCAGCTACACTAACTGCACTAACCACATCCTCTGGCAACAAATTCCAAAGCTTTATTGTGCGTTGAGTGAAAAAGAATTTTCTCTGATTAGTCTTAAATGTGCTAATTGCTAACTTCATGGAATGCCCCCTAGTCCTTCTTTTATTCGAAAGTGTAAATAACCGAGTCACATCTACTCGTTCAAGACCTCTCATGATCTTAAAGACCTCTATCATATCCCCCGTCAGCTGTCTCTTCTCCAAGCTGGACAGCCCTAACCTCTTCAGTCTTTCCTCATAGGAGAGCTGTTCCATCCCCTTTATCATTTTGGTTGCCCTTCTCTGTACCTTCTCCATTGCAACTATATCTTTTTTGAGATGCGGCGACCAGAATTGTACCCAATATTCAAGGTGCGGTCTCACCATGGAGCAATATAGAGGCATTATGACATTTTCCGTTTTATTAACCATTCCCTTCATAATAATTCCTAACATTCTGTTTGCTTTTTTGACTGCTGCAGCACACTGAGCTGATGATTTTAAAGTATTATCCACTATGATGCCTAGATCTTTTTCCTGGGTGGTAGCTCAGAATATGGAACCTAACATCGTGTAACTACAGCAAGGGTTATTTTTACCTATATGCAACACCTTGCACTTGTCCACATTAAATTTCATCTGCCATTTGGATGCCCAATCTTCCAGTCTTTCAAGGTCCTCCTGTAATGTATCACAGTCTGCTTGTGATTTAACTACTCTGAATAATTTTGTATCATCCGCTATTTGCTTTCTTGGCTGCCACCGCACACTGAGCAAAGGATTTCAACATATTATCCACAACGTCTAAATCCTTTTCCTGGGTAGTCACTCCCAATGAAGAACCTTCATTGTGTCACTATAATTTGGGTTGCTCTTCCCTATATGCATCACATAAGAACATAAGAAATTGCCATGCTGGGTTAGATCAAGGGTCCATCAAGCCCAGTATCCTGTTTCCAACAGAGGCCAAACCAGGCCACAAGAACCTGGCAATTACCCAAACACTTTCATGTGTCCACATTAAATTTCATCTGCCCTTTGGATACCCTCTCTCCTAGTATCGCAAGGTCCTCTTACAATCTCACAATCTTCTTGCGATTTAACACTTTGAATAATTTTGTGTCATCTGCAAATTTGATCACTACTCTCGTTGCTCCCATTTTCAGGTCATTTATAAATACATAGAAAACCAAAACAGTAGGCCCAGAACAGATCCCTGGGGCACCACACTATTAAACTTTCTCAACTGAGAAAATTAACCCTCTGTTTTCTATCTTTGAACCAGTTCCCAATCCACAATAGGTCTTTGCCTCTTATCCCATGACTTTTTAGTTTCCTCAGGAGATTCTCATTATGTACTTTGTCAAATGCATTCTGAAAATCACCTTTATTCATATTTATTCATGCCTTCAAAAACATATAGTAAATTGATAAGGTAATACTTCCCTTGGCTAAATCCATGTTGACTTTCCCATTAAACAATGACTATCTATGTGTTCATTAATTTTGTTTTTGAAAATAATTTCTATTCAAGTTCACGAGTCAATAGTTTCCTGGATCACTCCAGAACCAAAATTGGCATTACATTGGCCACCCTCCAATTTTCACATACCGTAGCTGATTTTAATGATAGTTTACAAGTTACTAACAGTAGGTCTGCAATTCCATTTTTCAGTACTTTCAACACTGAGATGTATACCATCTGGTCCAGGTGATTTGCTACTCTTTAGTTTACATCTTTCAGGTTCACTGAGATTTGATTCAGTTCTTATGTATTTTCATCTTTTAATATAATTTCTAGCAAGGGTTATCCCCCTTACATCTTCCTTAAAAACCAAAGCAAAGAATTAATTTAATCTCTATGGCCTTGTCCTCCCTTGGTGCCCCTTTTGATTATCTAATGGTCCACTGACTCCCTTGCACGTTTTTATGCTTCAAATGTACCTGAAAAAGTGTTTTTTGCTTCCATAGTAGGCTTCTTTTCAAAGTCTCTCTTGCCTGCCTTAGCAATGCTTTGCATCTAATTTGCCAGTGCTTATGCCATTTCCTGTTTTCTTTACCCAGATTCCTTTTCCATTGTTTTGAAAGAAGTTTTTCTGGCTAGATAAGCTTCTCTCACTTCACCTTTTAACAATGCTGGCAGCTGTTTGGCCTTCCTGCCACCTTTTTTAATGCATGGGAATACATCTGGTCTGGGCTTCCAAGATGGTGGAGGTAATTTTCAAAGGAGTTGCATGCGTAAATGTAACATACTATTGTATCAATTTTCAAAAGGGTGCACCCGAGTAAAGTGCACTTACTTGAGTAAATCCTATGGAATTCAATGGCATATTATAGAAATTTTCAAAATCCCACTTATTCAAGTAAAGGGCACTTATTTAAGTAAAATCCAGTTTTACTCATAAATGCTTTTTAAAATCAGGCCTGGTATTTTTTAAACATCCATGCCTGATGTAAACTCTTAAGTTTTGCAGCTGCTCCTTTCAGTTCTTTCCTAACCATGTTTCTCATTTTATCAAAGTATTTAATTTTCAAAAGGGAGGCTATTGCAGCAGATTTTGTTAGTGTCCTGCCTCCAGTTATTAAATTAAATTTGATAATTTTATGATGACACTTATCAAGAGGCCCAACACTGTTACCTCTCAAACCAAATCTTGTGTTCCACTAAGAACTAGGTCTAATATATCTCCCCCTTGTTGGTTCTTGTTCTATCTGCTCTAAGAAGCAGTAATTTATTTCATATTTTTATTTGTTTTTAAAATTTCTAGTCCGCACTATTGACAACTCTAGGCAGATCTAGAAACTTTACCTCCTTAGCATGTGCTGACATGACATTTATCCAGTCATTACTGAAATAACTGAAATCACCCATTACCGTATTGCTAATTTTGAAGATAACTTTCAAACTCCTCTGTGCTTTGCCATATATATAGATCTGTGTGCAGCCATATATACATGCATATATATATTATATATAGTATTTTATAACATCTCTCATGTGTGCATTGTAAAATACACACATCTCTATCCCACAACATATGTGCTTACCTATGTTTACGCGTGAATACATGTAATGTATTGAAAGTGAGTAATTTTCCTTGTTCATGTTTACAGGAAGGGGGGGGAGGAACTTGTAGGGGGGGGGGTGTGGGGGTTAAATCTGCCTAAAGTTATGTTGTGGTTGGCCTGGGAAGGGTGAAGTGACCAACCCTCCCAGGATGTTTGTAACATGTTTTTTCTCTGAAGAATACTAATAAAAATTGTTTATAAAAATAAATAAATAAATAAATAAAAAATTATATATATATATATATATATATATATATATATATATATATATATATATATACATACTCATGTATATTTTACATACAAAAAAACAGGACTTACGTGCATAAAACTTGATTTACATGCATTATGTCAGTATATTGTAAAAAAAATGCACATGTAACTGAAATTACCAGTTTATCAATTACTCCTCCCAGTTTGCCCAGTCCTTCTCCAGATCATCAAGAACCTCCTGGCTCTTCAACCTGAACATCCTCCAGTTTATCCAGCCAATAATACACAATAAATAAGTCAGACAGCAATTACTCAAGATAATATTAAGGTGTAAAATTATGCAAGTTACAAAATGTACATGTAGATCTTTTAAAATAGCAACTTGTGTGCATAACTGTTGACTTTGCTCTGGAACACCCATACACCACTCCTTTTTCATGCATGCAAAACAAAATACACACACACTTTTATAAAATATGGATTACACACGCTATGTATGCGTGTATATGCTAATTTTTACCCATGTAACTAAAAACTATCTCCTTTCCTATCCAATTTCCATTAGCATTTCATTATCTGTTCATTTTGTTCAGTTGGTTGGTAGTACACCCCCACTGTTGTTCTATTCTCCTTCTCACATGAAATGTCTATCCAAAAAGATTCTACAATGCATTTTGCTTTCTGCAGAAATTTTATTCTGTTTGATTCAATGGCCAGTAGTACCACCATCACCAATCTGATCCATCCTATCATTGCAATATAATTTGTATCCTGATATCACATTGTCCCATTGGTTATCCACTTTCCACCAGGTCTCTGAGATGTCAATTATATCTTCTACTTCATTCAATGCTATACATTCTATCATATATTTTTTTAAACTTCTAGCATTACAGACATTACAAAATGTGTTTATTTGTATTAACAGCCTGCTTATCACTGACAGGGGTAATTTAGAATCTTCCTATTCTTTATTTAAAAGCACCTAAGCTACTTTAGTATTTATTGCAACCTCTCTATCAGGATGCTTTAACTTCCCTGTTTTGTTGGTATCCTTCACAGAAACATCATTCCAAACCACATGCTCCTGAACTGTCAAGCTTTCCCCTATATACCTCTTCCAGCAGATGGAGACTGAGTAAGAAGCTGATGTCACAGATATACAGTCCTGCCCCGACATCTGCCTGCCAGTATCCTCTGGAAAAGCCAAACTGTGGACAAACTGATTAAACTTGAAAATGATTAACAATCAACCACTCATGCTTCCAACCAATAGGGAACACTGAGCTCAGCCAAACATTCAGTAAACTGAGGGGCTGGTTAAGCCCCTTACCAGTCTTCAAAGGGAAGCAGGAACAACACTTTGCAATGTCCACACTGAAAAGGCAAACCAAAGGTAAAAATGCAGTAGCCAAGGGCAGGTCAGGGATTGGCCTGCTCTCGGAGGAAAGAAAATTATCAGGTAAGTAGTAATTTCTCCTTCCTCTGCATTCAGGCAGTCCAACACCCACCAGTGGAATGTACCAAAGCTTCTCCTGACCAAGGTGGGAGGCTACCTGTGGTTCAGTCAACACGGCATCCTCCCAAGCCCAACAGCCAATGAGTGGAAAAGGTATGCAATGATGACCACATCGCTGCTCGGCAAATCTCGACAGGCAACAATAATCGAAGTTCTGCTCACAATACCACCTGAGCCCTCATGGAATGTGGTCTAATCTGCTTCAGCAAAGGAATCTCTGCAGCCATAAAAGCAGCTGTAATGACCTCCTTAACCCAACGGGCTATAGTCGCCTGCATCACTAGAGTACCCTGTTTACCCCCACCATGGAGCACAAACAGATGATCAGACTTCTGGAAAGATTTAGTAATCTCCAAGTACCACAGCAAATGTCACTTGACGTTCAAGGTATGCAAAAGACGATACCCCACTTTCATCTCTATCTCTGTCCCTGTCCAAGGTAGACAAGGAAATGGACTGATTCAAATGAAACCCTGAAACCACTTTTAGCAAAAATACGGCACAGTCCGAAGCTCTCCTGCTCCCGGAGTCATGCGCAGAAAAGGCTCATGGCAAGAAAGAGCCTGCAGTTCAGAAACTTGACGTGCAGAACAGATTGCCACCAAAAAAACTATCTTCAAGGTAAGCAGCCACAAGGAAAGACCTCACAGCGGCCTAAAGGTTGGACCTGCCAAGAATTCCAGGACCAGATTAATGGCCCACTGAGCACCAGAAGCTACAAAGAAGGACAAAGATGCTTAACTCCCTTCAAGGGATGGGAAGAAAATGCCCACCATTGACTCGCCCCCTATATCAAAGCGAGGGCTGCAACTTGAACCTTCAAGGTGTTAAGGGCCAGTCCTTTATGCAATGCATCCTTAAAGAATTCCAAAATTAAGGAAATATCTACCTTAAGAGGCAGAGAACCTCACTCAGTACACCAGGTCTCAAACTCTCCAAACTCTAACATAGGTCAGAGACGTAGAAAATTTCCTGGCCTGAAGCAAAGTGGAAATCACGGCAGGTGAATAACCATGTTTTAACAACCAAGCCCTCCCCATGGCCCAACCATAAAACAAAATAGACCCAGATCATCAGGTAAAATGGGTCCCTGCTGAAACAGATCCTTCCAAGGTAGTAGCCTGCATGGACTGCGCATCACCAGTCTCTGCAGATCGGCATACCATGGCCTCTGGGCCAATCGGAGCCATCAAAAGGACAGTGTTGGCTTGACTTGCAATCTTTCGAATGATCCTACCTATCAGAGGCCAGGTTGATAAGGCATACAGCAGGCTGCCCCTCAGTCATACCTGAACGAGAGCATTGATGCCCAGTTCTTTTGGGTCCTACCTGCAACTGAAAAACTGTGGAATATTTGCATTGTCTGAAGTTGGCAGCAAGTTTAGGTATGGGCGGCCCCAGCACTCCAAAATTAGCTGAAAGGCTTTGCCTGCTAGCTTCCACTCTCCTGAGTCCATTTTCCTCCTGCTGAGAAAGTCTGCTCTGACACTGTCCTTTCCAACAATGTGAGAGGTGGATATGCCTAAAAGATGTTGCTCCACCCATACCATAAGCCCATCTATCTCCTCTGATACCTGTTGACTCTTGGTTCTATCCTGATGATTAATGTAGGCCATAGGCATCACACTGTCTGACATTATCCGGACCGCCCGAGCCTCTAGACACTTGGCGAACTGCAAGCATGCTAGACAAATCATCCAAACTTCCAATTGGTTGGTGTTCCACTGCTGCTCCTTGGCATTCCAGTTACCTTGTACCATCAACTCCTGACAGTGAAACACCCCCCCAACGCAGAAGGTTCGCATCTGTTGTGAGCACTAATCAATCTGGCATCTCCAAGGAAATTCCCTTCCTAAGATGATCCACCTGCAACCACCACTGCAACTGGGCGCTCACCTCCAAGGGCAGAAGAAGTATCACTGCGTAGTCCTAAAACTATAGGCTCCAGTGGAAAAGCAACGCACATTGAAGAGATCACATATGAGTTCTTGCCCTGGAAACTACTTCCAATGTGGCCACCATCAAGCCTAGGATCTGTACATTAGACCACACTGTTAAACAAGTAGCAATTATCAGGATGCAAAATTGAGCAATCAATTTTTGAATTTGACTCTGCAGCAGAAATACTCTGCCCTGCTTCATATCAAAGCAAACACTGAGATACTCCAGCATCTGAGATGGCTGTATGCTGCTCTTGGCTAGGTACACACCCAGCCTAGCTCCTGTAGTAAGGAGACTACCGTGAGAGAAGCCTGGAGACTTTCTTCCATGTTCTTGGCTCAAATCCACTAGTCGTCCAGATATGGGTGCACCAGAATGCCATCCTTGTGCAAGAACCCTATCACCCCCATGACCTTGGAGAAGGTCCTGGGTGCAGTGGCCAGCCTGAAGGGCAAGGCCTGAAACTGGTAATGGCGGCCCAGAATGGCAAATCATAGGAACTGTTGATGTTCCCGGTTAATGGGAATATGCAAATATGATTCCATCAGATCCAGAGATGTAAGGTGTTCCTGATTGTATTGCCATTATGACAGAGCATACAGTTTCCATTTGGAAATGAGTGACCTGCAAATGATGACTGACTCCCTTGAGATCTAGGATGAGTCAAAAGGACCCCTCTTTCTTGGGTACGACAAATAGATGGAACAGCAGCCCATATTTTGCTGCAGCTCGGGAACGGGAATCACGGCCTTCAGGGCTAACAGTCTTCTCAATGTAGTGTCCACGCCTATCCTCTTCTGAGGGGAGCTGCATGAAGATATTATAAAAGTAGCTGGAGGAATATGAAGAAATTCTAGAGCATAGTCGTCCCAAATCACTTTGAGGACACACCTGTGATAAAAATGATATAGGCACCCTCCTATCTCCTGCACCAACAGATGAGCCCACAAATCTTCATTGAGAAGATCAAGAGGCTCCACTCCCAAAGCCCACATCTTTCTGATGCCTTCTGGGATGAAAGGACTGAGACATACTGAAGGAAAAGGATCTCGAGAAGAAGCTCCCCTATAAGGATGAAATTGCCTATAGTCACGAGAGTAGCCACTTGCCCGAAAGGGCCAAGAAGCCAGCTTCTTATCCTCCTGCAAACAATGGACCTGGGCTTCCCCCATCTATTTTCCAATTTTTCCAATTCACTGCCAAACAAAAAGGAACCTTTTAAGGGCAGCTTGGTGAGACTGGACTTAGAAATAAATGTCGGCCAACTGATTACACAGCCACAACTGCCGTCTAGCTGCTATCATGGAAGCAACTCCTCTGGTAGCTGTGTGAACTAGGTCACATCCTGAATCAGCCAAGAAGGCAGCCCCCGGTTCAATCACCGAAACAGCTCCACCAGAGTCTTGTGAAAGATGCAAGGTAGCTCGAGCTACCAAGACACAACAAGAAGCAATCTGCAAAATTATTGCCACGGCCTCAAGAATAGCCTCATTCTTCCTATCCTGAGCATCCTTTAGAACTGCCCTTCCTTTGACTGGGATGGTGGTTCACTTATGACATAACACACCAATGCATCCACTTTTGGGAAATATAACTGCTCTCTGGCCTGTGGATCCAAGGGATATAAACCCACTAAGGTGTGCCCCCTATAAAGGTCACTCTAGTGCACTCCATTCAAGGTCAATTAACTCTTGAATAGCAACCAGGAGAGGAAAGAAACATGAAAGCTTGTGTAGGGTGACCAACATAAGATTCTTCTTCTGCACACCTGAAGAGTCAATCCCAGCCACTCCAAGGGTCTTCAGAGTTTGAGAGATCGGACTGGGCAACTCATCTCTATGAAAGAAATGGAGAAGAGTTTTATGTGGCTCTAAATCTAGGGGAATCTCCTCTTCCTCAAGAGGGGAGCAATCCAAATCATCATCAGGGTCACCTTGATCCGCATCAACTCGAACACAATCAGGCTACGCAGTGCCACAGCATTTGCCCTTGATGGCAAACATGGGAACTTCGAGCATGCGATCCCTATTTAGAAGGTATTGCCGACTCAGGACACCCCTTAGAAAGGTCTATAATCCCTGGAAGAATTCCACCCAGAAAACAAAGGATGGGTCCATACCAAGCCCCACAGGCCTGTACCAGACGTCTTGAGAGCGAATCTCCCCTAAAGATGGCTCTGCCAGTGGATCAACTGAAAAAGGGGACACCTTTGTGTTACTTTTGTCTCCACTCCCCTCAAACCGAGGGGCTAGACCAGCGTCAGCAAACTCAGAAGGTGACAAATCTCATCAAGCAGCCAGGCAGCGCTGACACAGGCTTGTAGAAAGCGCCGGTTGTATCGCCTTTAGGTTGCATGCAGCACAAATGGCTAAGTGCTTTCACTTCTTTAACACTAGCACCATGGTTGCTACACGCTCAATATAAATGCAGTGGCAGGTATGTGCTTAATTTAAGGCCCAATTCACCTGCCGTGCATGTGTATAAAAAACCGGGGTTAGGCGCGCAGCCGGGCCCTGTGTGTGCTGCGCATATATTAGAACAGACTCTGTCACAGATATAACCCCCGTTACGCGCAGAAGTGCTGGGCCCTGCAAAAGGGGCAGGCCGGGATAGCTCATTAGCCACTGTCCTGGGGAAGCATGCGCTGGCAGTCAGCCAGCACACGAAATTTACTTCAGCTCCCGAGGAGCAGTAAGTATAAAAATATTTTTAAAATGGGGAAGGTTAATGTAGAGATTACTTACCTGATAATCTCCTTTTCCTTAGTGTATGCAGATGGACTCAAAACAAGTGGGTATAGTGTGCTCGTGCTAGCAGTTGGAGACGGATCTGACGTCAGCACGGGTACATATACTCCCGCAGGAAGTGCAGCAATTCAGTAATCTTCCTTGCAAAAGCTTTATGGATATATGTGTAATTGACTGATCGATTAAATGAACAGGATTACCCTGACCGATTGATAGTAGCTGGAGACCGCCAGTGTTCTCAACCGGAAGGCGTCGACACACGGCAGGGTGGATGCCCTATTATAAGGAAAACATGGCTTACCATGAGTCGGTGAACCCCCATGTATGCCGGCAGCCGGGCGGGATGCTGAGTCCATCTGCATACACTAAGGAAAAGGAGATTATCAGGTAAGTAATCGCTACATTTCCTAGCGTGTAGCAGATGGACTCAAAACAAGTGGGATGTACAAAAGCTACTCCCGGACTGGGCAGGAGGCTGCCCGAGGTCCGTTCAGGATTGCCCTCGCAAATGCTGTGTCCTCCTTGGCCTGGACGTCCAGACGGTAGAATCTGGAGAAGGTATGGAGGGAGGACCACGTCGCCGCTTTACATATCTCTGCAGGCGACAGCATCCTAGTTTCTGCCCAAGAGGCTGCTTGCGCTCTGGTAGAGTGAGCCTTGACCCGTAGAGGCGGTGGTTTCTCTGCTTCTATGTAGGCTGCCTTGATAACTTCTTTGATCCAGCGGGCGATGGTTGCCCGTGAGGCCGCTTCCCCTTGCTTCTTCCGGCTGCGAAGGACGAACAGGTGGTCCGTCTTTCGTACTGCTTCTGACATTTCCAGGTATGTGGAGAGTAGCCTGCCGACGTAGAGATGGAAACACGCTCAGCGAGCGTGAGGTAGCTCCAAACTGCTTTGGAGACGGAAATTACTGAATTGCTGCACTTCCTGCGGGGGTATATGTACCCGTGCTGACGTCAGATCCGTCTCCAACTGCTAGCACGAGCATACCATACCCACTTGTTTTGAGTCCATCTGCTACACGCTAGGAAAGGTTAGTTTAGGGGTCAGAGAGGAGAGGGGAAGAGGGAGGATGGATAGGGTTAGGGGTAGAAAAGTTCCCTCCCAGCCCGCTCCTTAATTGGTGTGATCTGGGAGGGATCTGGGCAAAGGCCCGATTGTGTCACCACGCGTACTTTTGAATATCCCCCCCCCCCAATGCGTGAGTCGCAGGCTGCCTGAACATGCACGTACAGATGTTAAAATCCAGTGCGCATGTGCATTGCAGTTTATTACGTGTGCCAACGCATGCAGGTTATAAAATCATTGCGTCCATATGCTTGCGCCGGAACGCATATGGACGCATATGATTTTATATGCGTCCATATGCGTTCTGGCGCACACATATGGACGTGCGCCGGAACGCATCTTTTAAAAATTGACCCTTAAGTGCAGTTATACGCTTAGCAAAACACACTTAAATACACGCACAGAAAACACACAGGTACATGTACTCAAAATGTGCTCAGCGACGCGCTTAACTATGCACATAATATACACACAAAAGTACACTCACAACAGGGGACACGGATTTAGACGTGCAGGTGCTCGCCATCACACACAAATGCACAAAGGAACCGCCGTGGCCTACCACGTGGCAAAGGAAGGAAGCCTGAGAGCGGGACCTATCCATAAGGCTGCTCAAACCACTGTGTATGAGTTGCATCCACACCACACAAAACTCCCAGCGCTGTGAGCGGTAGATGCCGAACGCTAAGGAGAATGACCAGGTAGGAAGTAGCCTTACTAAAATACTTGTTTTGTTTTTCCTTTTTTTTTAATAAAAACTTTTCCTGAGCTCAACCCTCCCAGCTATGAGGGGAAAGGGCAAAAGCCTTGACCCCCGAGCCTCTCGGTCTGTAACTGCTAATTTAAAAAAAAAATTTTTTACAGGCAATCCTTAGTAGGGAAATGCATGTCCACCATCTTCTGGAGATAGATAATACTGGCAGGCTGATGTCAGGGCAAGACTATATATCCATGATGTCAGCTTCGTATTCAGTCTCCATCTGCTGGCAGAGGTGCATAACCCACTGGTGGGGACTGGCTTACCTGAATGCAGAGGAAGACTAACATTTCATGTAGCAATGTCATAGCAATAGCTTGATAATGGTTTGGATTTTCACCACTGTCCCACAGTTCTCCAAGCTGGACTGTTGGGAAGTTAGTGCTAACAACACTATTTCTCAAAATATGAACTTTGTGGTTTACCCCCACAGATACCACATCCAGCAATATATCCTAACTGGATGAACCTGCCAACTATTGCTCCTGTTGGGGTCTTCTGCTTCCCAAACTGTCACCTGTCAATGACAAAATGGTTCTCTCTCAAATTAGACTGCTGTCACAATGCTGACTGATAACTTTTTGAGGTTTTCTCCTCAAGATCAGTCTTCTGTAGTATCAGGCCCAGCCCCTGGAAGATGATTATCATGCAGTCTTCAATTTATAAAGACTGTATATGTATGTGTGTGTGTGTGTGTATATATATATATATATATATATATATATATAGATAGATAGATAGATAATGTAAATGAAAAAGTTTTATGAATAACTCACTTGTCACATTTATTTTATATTTGATTACATTTGGTTAAAATATTAATAAAGCCAACACTGTAAGGCATATTAAGGAGTGCATGCATTTAATGGTTTTTCTATACAAAGGGTATCTTTTTCTATCAATACATATAAATATAATGCTTCAGAAGTTGCAGGCAATGGGATCACCAGGGCTAGAAGCAGCTATGTTTTTTTCGTTACTGATGAAAGCTACTTGTCATCTGTAGCCATTTTAGATGTTTACTTTATCTGGCATATTTTATCTATGCTCTTTACCATCTTGTATGGCACGGATAACTGTGGCACACCTTAAAATATTTTCTTGCATGGGATTTTTGTAATTATTGTTACTACATACTCTTAATATTCAGTTTTAGGGCTGGAACCAAAACACAGGAAAATATTGTTAGGTCATATGTTTTTAAACTACAGATATAATCCCTTGTTTGTTCACCACTGAAGTTAATGGTGACTATCTCTAGCAGACACATGAAGAGGTTGCCTTTGAGGTTTGAAAGTTCATGTAGTACACGATGTTTACGCTGGTCATTTCAAAAGGTAATCACAATCTACAAAGACTACAGTTTCCTCCAGGACCACTGTGGTTGCTGGAACCACACTACTCTATGTGAGAAACTATTTAAGAGGGGGTGGGGGAGAAGGGGGAATCCAGAACAACTGACGTCACTATAAACTGCGTCTTATAAGAGCAAACCACAGGCAATATTTACACTTGTGTAATTAACATTGTTCAATGACATGTAAGCATTTCATGCATTTGAAAAATAAATGTGGAGCATAACGGTTATTATGAGCTTAAACATATTATACCTTTTGTTAGAAGTAACATGCACAAGGTGTTAGCAGGAAATGTCAAGACAGTCATTAAAATAAATGTCAGTCGATGGCAATAAGTGTGATGTGGTGGCAGTCACCGGTGGCTAATTCATCACAGAAACCTGACCAGCAATTATACAGTAAAAAAACAAAACAAAAAAAAAAAAAACTTCATGAAAAAGTCTGGTAATCCCTCTGTCTGCTCTCGAGTCAAACAGGATCAATTTTATGCACACCACAAACCTTTCTATAATTTCCTTGTCTCTTTCCACATGTTTGACTTTAGGCTTGTTAATTTCGCCCACTGACTTAATTAATAGTCTACATAGAACACACAGTTATTTGATGAACATATGGCCTCATCCTTAAACTCCTGAAAACCTAGTATAACAAATGCTATTTGAGTTCGTCCTCTATCCTGGTTAAGAAGCATAACATTAAAACAGCTGAACAAATACAGAAATTGCACTCTATCAGGCCGATGCAATAATCTGGACACAATGAAAATGTGCACTGGTTTTCAGCATAAATTTTTAACGCCCAGATTAATGTTTTTTTTAAGCTCCTGGTGCAGTAAGTTAACGAAATACAAATTCACCGGAGTTTAAAAAAGCATGTTGCTAAAATCTAATAAAGTTTAAATTAAAAAAAAAAAAAAAAGCATGTTGAGAGTAAAATGTGCATTAGGAAAGGGTCCAATGCACATTTTAACTCAGGAAAGGCAATATTAAGTCGGAGGTCCCCAAAGTTAAAAAAAAAAGTAAAAAATAAAAAAAAAATAAAAATTTAAAATCAACCCGCGGCTTGAAAACAGGACGCTCAATTTTGCCGGCGTCCAGTTTCCGAACCCGTGGCTGTCAGCGGGCTCGAGAACAGACGCCGGCAAAATTGAGCGTCGGCTGTCAAACCCGCTGACAGCCACCGCTCCTGTCCAAAAGAGGCGCTAGGGACACGCTAGAGTCCCTAGCGCCTCTTTTTACCACCGGGCCTAATTTAAATATTTTGGTTTACTGAATCGCGCGCACAGGACACTGGCCTGTGTGCTCGCCCGCGAACTTTAATGTATCGGCCTGAAAATGTGTGGCAGAATTAGGGTTCATGGATATCCTAACCTTACCAACTAGATCTACATGAGCCATTACTAATGGAAGTATCTTAGGAATTCTAGCTGTGACAGACAAGGATAATGAGAAGAGGTGGGAAGGACTAAGGATCTGAGTGATGATTTTTTTTTAATCATTAGGATGTATTTTACATAAGGTTCCTTAGCAGATACTAGAAAAACATTAATTTAGTATGTTTGGAAAGAATCTCTGAGACTCATAACAGGAAAAGGGTAAACAAATAGGGAATCCACCTTAAAAATACTAAATGAAGAGACTTTGGCTTAACATATTTCAAAGGTAATGAACTTTGCAGATAAGCATAATATACGTTCAAGGCTAAAAAACGGAGAAGTCCCTCTAATATTAACTTTGGTCACAACAAACAAATGTAGTTCCTCAAATTAATTCCTATACATAATTTGATACAGCAGCATAACTGTATCAAAATCTAAAGAACAAAATATGGAATAAAGTGCAATTATCATTCACAAGTAACCCATACAACACCCAAGCAAGATGTTTTTAATTTAGATCCTCCTCCTCCACTAAATTTCAACTCCGTTTTTTATCTTGTTGTACTGAATGCCTGAAAGAGCCATCCTAAATGGATGCTCATGGTCCCTCTCTTACCATGTTTCAATCCTAAGGCTCATTCTTTGATGCTGCTTTCAAAATCTTTAAGAACGATTCTTCCTGAATTTAACCAATTTTCAAAGCCCCCAGAACCTTGTACATAGTAACAAAGTAGATGAAAGGCAGAATAAGACCTTCTTGATTGTATTTTAAGCTCCATGGGGAAGGGACTGTGTACTATATGACTAAGTACAGTGCAGCATAGGTCTTGTAGCACTATCTAATTAATAGCTGTAATTGTTTTATTAGCATCTATTCTTAAAGTTATAAAATGTTAATTAAGTTCACCAGCCTGTGAAAACAGGGGCTCTTGACACTGCACAAAACACATTCATATACTAAAAGTTAATTTTACTCATAAAGTTACTTCTTCCTCATTTAGGCAGGAAAATGAATTAAGTCCTCTTCTCCAGGTGACTTTGCCTCTTTGACCTGCTATGGCCCAGTGCTCACTTTATCTGGTGATTCATTTTCAGTAACTCCAACAGTATTTGTTCTGACATTTTAATTAAAATACGACCACTACCTCATCCAGATGATAAAAGGGCCCATGTGTCAGTGAAAACTAGCTTTTCAGTGCCTCAGTGCACCTGAGGACCCTATGATCACCCAGTTTTCACAAAAGAATTTGAGCCATGTTTTAAACAATACATCATTTTAAAATTCCTTCACTTTAGACATTAAGACTAATATGAAAGGAAAAAAGTGCACAATGACAGCAGCAAAATAGCTGCATGCTATTAAGACAGAAACCACTCAATTGCCAGCAGAGTATGTATATTCTATATTTTTTAAATATAATTTTATCATCTTTTTCTTCTAGTAAAAATGATGCTGGATTGATGGTGTTAGAACTTTAAATCCACAATTTAAACACATACAAAAGATACAGCAATGACAGGGAGGAAGCTTAAAATACAATTAAATGTAATACTGCTGTATATCACAGTAAGAATTTGAAGGTAACAGTTTTGTAGAATACACTATACAATCTTTCCTAGAATTCAAGTGAATTGAAATGATCTGTTGGAAATCAATAAAACATGCCTCACTTAGAGAAAAATAAAGACCACTTTTAAAAACTATATAATCTTCAATTTAAAATACATATTAAGCACTTAAATTGATGGCTTGCAATATTGTTACAAAAATGAGACATTTTAGATAAAACCTAACATAACAAGAAGCAAGGCTGTAATTAAAGTCAAATGTTGACACAGCCAACCAAAAATCCATTATGCTAACTACTGATTCACAGAATTTGATACAATACATTATAGTAAATGAAAATGATGGCACAAAAAGACCAAAAATGGCCCCATCCAATCTGCCTAGTAAGGTTTTAGGAATTTTTTGAGATACCAATGAAAAGGCGTGCACCAAATCTAAACTAAATAAATAAAAAAAAACTATACATATTGTATATTAAATTGAGCTGCATACCAATTGGGGAAGAAAAGTCACTGTATCTTATTTTTCTTGACCAGATCTGGTTTCTTCTCAGCATCGTGCATCAACAGAGATCAATGCTGATGTTTCTAAGCATGTGACAAATGCACATCACCAGATATCTGCAATGATGTTTACCAAAGAAGTGGAACTCTTTGCTTTCTTTAAGAGAGTAGAGATAGACATGGCCTAATATCCCCAGTCTTTCCTGCAGTTCGATGCCGATGCACCTCCAGCAGGCTGGATAACTCTTGGGTCCCTCGATGTCTATGCCTCCAATGCTGATAGATTGGAGGCATCGACATTGCCCAAGGCGCCTTTCTATGAGTTCTAACCAGGAGCAATGGCCTCTATGGGTCTTGGCTCCGCACAGGGAACATTTTGCGACATCATGGAACTCCCCCTGGCATGGGAGACACGGTGTTTGCGCACTGTGGGCACCTGATTAAGCCGCTTCCTTCTTCTTCTTCTTTTTGGGACTGGATAAAAAAAACCCAATGAGCTAAAATCAAATGGCTCAATTTTCAAAAAGCTGGTTGCTGCTACTTGGTGCACAGATACCAGCAGTGACCGCAGCCATCGAAAAAGAAAGCGTACTGAAACACCCAATCCTACCCAGGGCAACTAAAGGAGAAGAAAAATGCCATGGGACCCTGTGAATATTTGGTCTAACAGTTAACTCTGCTTTAAGAAATACTCTTTGGGGGAGGGAAGGTGGAGGGAACAAATTACCAGGGAATTCCAAGATGGTGAAGGCATGACTTCACTGATGCTTTTAGCTGTCCCAACCCTGGCAAACCTTTACTTAAACAAGTCCTGTGGAGAAATGGAAGGGTGTACGCAACTTTCAGTTAATTCCTCCTTCTGGTGTGGGGCCTATGGGCAATTTTGTTTTACATGATACAGCAGGGACTGCAGCATCATGCTTCTCGGCCAGACATGGAGAGTGAATTGCTACTTAGTCTTGTTTTCCCACTAGCACAGAGACCTCATTCTGCAATGAGTGCATGGAAATCCTTCTCAGGGAGTTGAAGGCCTTTTTCCTCCAACAAGCTTTTAACATGATCGCATTAAAAAAAAAAAAATAAAAAAAGGGGGGGGGAGGGTTGACCAATCGTCAAAATTTGCTATGTACAAATTTTGAAGGCAGCATTGCCTCCGTTTTATTGTATTCACTTACACTGTTAGGTTTATGGACCATATGCAAGTTCCTTAAATAATCTTCCTTCCCAACTGGCAGAACATCATCTTAGTTATCTGAAGAGTTTCGACATACATTTTATTAAAATAGCTTAAATGGTGAAATAGCTACTCTTGGGGGAAACTCACATCCCGTAAATTTGTATGCTTGATTACATTTTCCATAGATTCCAACTTCCTTCTCATTATAGCATTTTCTTAAATGAGAGATGTACTTACTTCCTTAACTGACTCGGTTTTAACTGCAATCTTCTGCACCTATTCCTAAACTTTGAGCAGCACAACAATCTCTTGGGGGAATATGAGATGGAGAAAAACATTTCCAATAAAGAAAAATTCTGATGAGTGTATCCTCAAAAAGGGGTACAATTAACACAGGTTTGAAACTTATGAGCAGCCATAGCTATTGTTTATTCATACGTCTTTCATACACATTCATACTTTAATCATCTCAAATATCTATGTAAAAGTGTATAGTATATCTCACATTTACTTATCTCATGCTTGGATCAGAAATGACTGGGCATTCAGATAGCAAAGATTATCCATATAAATTTTAAATATCAAAAGGGGAAAGCAAGTTTGCTTACCTGTAAACAGTTCTCTGTAGACAGCAGAATTAATTAGACATAACTTGTGGGTAACATCATCTGATGGCTCTGAATGGACCCATCTCTTATTGCTCAGTAAAATTTTACTGAGCACTTGTAGGAGTTCCTGTGCAATGCACTGCCTTGTAAGCCCCTCATTCTTTTGCAGGGCATATAATAAGAGGTGAGCTTTTACCAATGAGGTACTAAGACCCGAAGATGAAAGGCAGAACAAATACGGGGTCAAATCTCTCAGGCTACAGGAAAAAGGGGTCAAGATAGCTGGACTAACACCAGGACAAGAACCTCTTCCACTTGAAAATGGTAGGATTTTCTAATTGAAGGCCTCCTGGCCAATGCAAGTATATTTTCTACTCCCATCAGGAGGAACAAAGAGGAGACTATTACATACGCAATATTCATGCTGTAAAGACCAGGGAGGATACATTTGAGTGGCAAAGCCTGTCCCTGTATAAGAGAGCCTGAGAAGTTCCCAGTGAAATTGGAGACTTGACAACAAGATGAGAGATAGAAACCACACTGCTATGGCAAAAGACGCAAACAATAAGGATTATTCATGCTCAGTCCTGAAGGACTGTCCTTGTGATTAATGTAACTGGTGGATATGTATGCGAGTAGACATACATTCCAGCTTAGCAGAAAAACATCTGGAGCTGAAGCACAAATTGAGTGAATGCTTGGAAGCATGGAGCAAAACTGACTTTTCTGTAGCTTTTTAAAGCAAATTGGTGACAGCCTGTGATCAACCTGAGATTGAATAAACTGTCCTCTACTCCTTGATCCAAGGACCACTCATGCTGTAGTGGCAGTATTCTGATGAAATGGTCTGCTAGTGTAATCTGAATTCCTAGAAGACTGGTCGCCAGGAGGTGGGCCTCATGACAGTGAACCCACAACTATATCTGGATAGTCTCCTGGCAGAGGGAAAATGAGTCCATGCTCCCTTGCTTGATAACGCAGAACATGTCCACCAGATAGTTTGAAATAAGATTATTTTTTCTGACAGTGAAAGAGAAAGCTCCCACAGTGCAGTGAATGGCTCACAGTTCTAGTAAATTGATCTCAAGGCATCTCTCTGTTAAGAACCACACTACCTGAACCCATGATGGGCTAGTATGAGCCCCCACAGCCTGGTGGACGTATCAAATGGATGGAGTCAAATAATGAAATGGAATCTGCAGAGGGAGACCCATACTCAGGACTGTGTTTCAACCATTACCACCACAGGGATGTTTTTATTCCAGCAATTAACGATACTGGAAGGGATAATGATTGACTCAGCTTGTCTACTGGCATTAAAAGACCTCACTGAAGACATCTCATGTTAAGAGTTGTGGGAATTACATGCACTGTGGTTGCCATGTGACCAAAGAGGACCAAAACTGATCTTTCTAAAGTCTGGTCCCTCTGAAAAAAGGGTCTTCACTAGGAGCCCTAGTACTGCAGCTTTCTGTTCAGAAGAATACTTGTTCCTATATAATGTCTATCCATGCTCCTTAGAACTGAATCCTTTGAACAGAAGGCTTGAGTTGGTGAAGATGTTCAGGAACCCAGGAACTAGATAGTCTTTTCCAGGAACTCAAACTCCTGAAGGAGTTGGGCCCACACTAACCAATCATCTAGGTAATGGAACCCACAGACACCCAGTTTCCAAGCTGTATCAGTACCACCACTAGGCCACTTTGTGAAACTAAGCTTACAGGCCAAAAGGAAGGACTTTGAACTGACAATGTGTCTTTCATCACATATCTAAGGAATTTCTTGCAAGTCAGATGAATACGGGTGTGTGTATAAGTGTCCTTGAGATCCAGGGCAAACATCCAAACCCTCTGTTGAATGAAAAGGGAGAACTGGGTGGAGGGAGTTCATCTTCAATACCTCCTGGATCAGAAGCTTGTTCAGCCTACATAAATTCAGAAGGAGTTTCAATCTTCCTGTTTTCTTGAAAATGAGATACTGTGAATTGTATCCCTGCTCACACTCCTAGAAACGTACCAGCTTGATCACCTTCTGCAGGAGGAGTGTACTTCTGGCTGTAGCTGAGCAGAATAAGATCACTTTGAGTTGAAGGCTGAAAAACACTGAGTTGGAGGGAGGAAGAAGAATGCAAGCAATAGACATACTCCACAATCTTTAGTACTCTTCTTGTCCTTGGTGATCTTTTGCTATTCCATCAAAGGAAGACTAGATCCTCCCCATCATTACTGGAGGCAAGTGAGTCATGTTTTAGCTCAGCTTTAAACTAGGTCTCAGCTTTGACTGCTTCTGCTGCACAGTTTTCACTTAACACCTTTCCCTTTGACATGTGTACCAGAATCGCCACTGTGTTTGCTCATGGTTGAAAAAAACTGCAACAGCTCTAAGACATCTGTCCTTGGGTCAGCTTCCTTCCAAACTCTGATGCACTTTCACTAGCTTGTCCAGGAACTTAGAGTAGCAGAGATCTTTAGGAGGAGATGTATGCTGAGGTAAGGGATCCAATAGAATCCTCATCTCCTGACCAAGGGGAGATGCTATGCCACAACACAGACAATGAAAGCAAAGATCATTTGGGGACATAGCCCTGCTGAGTCGAAGCTCTCTCTTTGTACTCTGACTTTTGCCTCATTTGCTGTGGGCTCAGGCCTATGGCAGGTAATTTCTATAATGAGGTACATGGAAACACTTCCTCCATCCTAAACAGGAGAGACTCCAAACTCCCTCTTCTGTCCTTGAGTGCTAATGAAGCAAATAAATTCTTCACCAACTCCATTAACTGGTCCTTGGGCTAAAGTGACCTTTGGGCTGAGTTTGGAGAAGATACATCCTCTTCAGAGACCCATATGTATTCTGATGTAACACTGCCAAAGCAGTAGGCTCCAAAGATGGTGCTACCATTGACTCAAAGGTATTTTGCGCAAATGGACCTGAACAGTCATCCATGCTGGGGCCTCACCTGAGGTCCTTCACACTGGTGGAGTCTGAACCAGCACCTTCTCTAATGGCATCACAGTCCCTTGCGTTGACAGTGCTGGTGCTACTCCGGGTCTCCATGTCAAGTGTGTTGTTGAAGCCTTGGAGTAAGTGTTTCACACTGATGCCACAGACAGCACTCTCACAAGGACAGAGACAAGGTAGAAAAGGGGAATCCACAACATGGGAACTTTGTGTGCCATGAAAGAAAATGGCATTTGTGCTGATGTGGTCCTGTCCTTCTAGGTGCCGAAGACAGGCCCATAGCTTCAAGGCCTGGTCTAGGCACAGACCCTTTGATTCTTCAGCCAGACAGGGCCAGCCTGGGAGATGGGTCTCACTTAGGCATCTTGTTCTGTCCCCTCTTCTGGAGCCAAAGACCTTTTTTCCTTGCTTGGCCCTTGACCTGAAACGTATCTGGTAACCAGCAACATTGGTGTGTGTATAGCAGGGAGGAGAGCTGTCCCACCCAAGCGGGGAATAAAGGGAGATGAACAGGGTCAATGGGTCAAATGTGGGGTATGGTGAGCAGGGCAGTAGTTCGGGGCAACATTGTTTCCTATTGTGTGTGCATACACTGTTCAACAGGGCTCCTTAAGCAGCTGCACATGTCACTCCTCAAGCCATGCAGACCCAGACCTGGTATTGGCAGGGTAGTTTGAGGAGCACTGCCATTGCTCCTTCCTGTGAGTGCTGGCATTGCAAGCATGTGGAAAACTCATGAACTGGCAGTATCAATACGCTGATCGTGTGCATCACGAGATCAGCATAAAGGAAGTGCCAGTTAGCACATTTTAAGCATGCTGACAAGGCTGGTACAGAGAGAAATGATGGCAGTAGCTGCTATTATTGTTCTTCAAAATGAGCAATCTGTCTTCATGTGACAATTTAGCTGGTACCACGGGACACAAATTTGCTAGCTTGTGGTTTGGACAAACTTTGTATCTAATTATGAGGCCCAGTATTGCTCACCAGATGTTGTCCAACTCACATAAGAATCTGCATACATGTACCAGCTAAGAAGTCATGCCAGTGGACTGTACTAATCTCCAATCAATATCTACTTTTGCATCTTATGCATGAAGTTCTGATGAAGAAAAGACTTTGGACTTACAGATTCAGAACTCTACTCCACCTCTACACACTTCACACAAACCTTGTACCCTGAGACTTTGCATGAAACTTTTAATGAAGTTCAAGTCTAAGTTTCAAGACTGAGCTCTGCTCAGCCCAGCCCTGCTCTATTAACTTTGGGAGTATTTGCCAATATCATTCTTGCACAAGCCTCTGCAGGCTAAGCCAATATTCACCTGCATAACTTGCAGAGTCTTCTGAAAGATCTGGGTCCACCACCTCCCTGGGACTTTGGTCTTAAACTGTCATTTGCCCGCCAGAGGTCCAGCTGACTGCCTCCTTACTAAGACAGGACTCTGACCAGACCTGATTGCACTCCTAATCAGCATAAGATAAACTGGTTAAATTACTACTTTAAGTGGGCAATGTGCTTGAGATGTGCAAGTTAACTCTAGGCCAGACACAGGTGTTTTCATAAGTTTTGGGGTTTTTTAAATTCTTTGTTTATTGAATATAAATAATTCACATACAAGAACAAATTTGATAAGAATGGTGAAGGAAAATAAGAAATACATACATCAAAATACCAGAACAGGATAATATTCAGACATCAAGGTACTAAAGTCCACAATATAGCGGCACTTCAGACAAAATTCTAGGAATTGAGTTGGTACAAAAAAGGAAACCACCTCTAAAGCCAACAAGTATTACACATTAGAGGCTAAGCTTCATTTGGCAGAGAATCAGTTGGCGTGAACCCAGCATACGTTCAAAAGCTCTAGCATTCAAAAAGAAATTAAACTGAGATGGCTCAAAGAAAAATTTAGCATTACGATATTTAACTAAATATTTTGCAGGATATTTGAAGTAAAACATTCCCAACTGAAGTGCTCTAAGTCTCAGCAGTATAACTGCCTCCGCCTTTGAGTAGCCACGGAAACATCTGGGTAAATCCTTAGACTTAATCCAAAAAACCGTTCTCTGTCTGAAGAAAAGCTTCATAATAAATTCTCTATCAAGTTCCAATACTAATTGCACTACCAGTGTTGCCTTTTGTACTGATATTTCACCAGAGGATTCCAAAAACTTAGTCAAAATCAAATTTTCAGGTATAACGTGCTTCACTCTACCTGATTAATTGTTATCTCCTCCTCATTTAGGAGGAGGTAGACAGAAAGCTTTATATATGAGGTGGACGATTTTCCAGCAGAATGTTTAGTGATCCCAAATTATATTTTTGGAAGATCTCTTTCCTAGACAGATCAATTTTTGGAAAGTTTATCAGCCTTAAGTTCTTAGATGGAAGATTTTCAATGTTTTCAGTTTTCCGCTGTAATAGCGTTATCTTTAATCAGTGTGGCAACATTAGCCTGTAATTGGGATACTTTCTATTCCATGACCGCCATTTGACCAGTAGAGTTATTAATCACAGAAGTTAGTTGCAGCATTTGAGTGGAAAGACCTCTTTCAGGACCTCTACAGCAAGCCATATTGTTTCCAGAGAAAAGACGGAAGTTTGTTCAAGAGAGAAAGAAGTCTGACCTGCCAAATCTAAAGCGTGAAAATCTGAGACTGCTCCAACCACGATCTCTACTGAAGCAGCAGCCTATTCCGACGAATCCATCGAGGTCGCATCGCTCACATCAGTATCTTTGAGTGTGCCAGTGTGGTCAATGCGGTTACATCAGAGACAGATTTTACCCGTCCAGGGTCATCTAGCCCTTCCCACAAGGGGCCTACCGGAGTTCTCCTCTCCTCTGGGCTTAAAGATGCATTACAGGCCTGGGAGGTCATAAGAGACCCTTCATCAAATGAGCATGCCAACAGCTCGGAACTGGAAGTTTTTTTTCTTGTTGGAGTTGTCAAGTCACTCAAAGGTCAATGGGATCGGAAGGAATGCTTGTAGTAGGTAGGCTTGGGAAGACTCACGTCTTGCCCTTGAATTTCCCATATTGATTCTTTTAGCCAGTATCAAAAGAAGCAAACTCCTCAGACTGCCACAACAAGAGGAGGACTCGCCATCTTATTCCAAACCCCCAGTCATAACTTTTGTAACCAGAGTGATTTACTCTCTTAAACCAAACTTAAAACAATATCTATCATATATAAAATCTATCTTGTGCTGCCATAATGAAAATTATTATCCACCTCAAGAAAGGTGTAGACATTCTGATCTCTTCACATGAACCTTTTTTTTTTTTTTTTTTTTTTTAATCAGATTTAAATGTCAGGTAAGCCATGTAAGACTAATAATTGCTTACACTCTGGGAAGAGGCACAGTCCCCATGCCTGGACTTCTGCTAGTGCTTACCCTTAAGCGCTATTCTAATGTCCCACATATTCCATGCCAAGAGTGTTCTGCCTTGGGAGACATGCAGCCACAATTTTAGCAATTCGCCATATCAAGATCCGGGCCCAGGCACTTGTAGCACAACCTCATGGGAATCGGTAATGGTCATCTGGTGCCTACAAATGCAGACCTTGAAGCCACTCACTGCAGGCTTTCTGGCATTTGTTTTTTCTTTCTACATCCTGTCTTTCTCCCCCCCCCCACAATTTCCCAACATCACTTAAAAGTGCTGTTGAGGAACAAGAGATATGCAGAAAAAAGTGCAACAAGGCAGTAAAAAAAAGAGAACAAGTCCAATGGGTTAGCTTTGCTTAGGGCTCAAAAGGCAGCACGTGTGCAGGAATTCCAGTGCTATGCTCAGTAAAATTTTACTGAGCAATGGGCGATGGGTCTAATCAGCAGCAGTCAAATGACATCCACCCACAAGTCATGGCTAATTCAGCCCTGTTGTTGACAGAAACAGATTTGTAGATGATGCAATTTTCCAGAGACAGGATGTAAGGAAGCAGGAGAGATGGGAGAAGAAAAGCACTTTTTTTGAAAATGTAGCCAACTGGGGGCATGCAAGTCCTGGGAATTGGAATTAAAAGTCATTAAAAATAAAGCAAGAATCATGATAACAGATCCCCTGTGTGGCTAAGATCACCACCTGGTTGTGAGTGTATTAGGAATGAGATATATCAACTGACATCAGTGACAGAATACATTAACTGGACGCTGTGAGAGTCACAAACGTATTAGAAGATTGAAGATATAAAATGGACTGTAAATTAAAGAAACTTGTAACTGAACATTTTATCACTTTACATCATCAATCAGTAAAAGTTAAGTTGGAAATCACTAAATGCTACCAGGATGATTACCGTTTACAACAAAGCAGTCATTAGTGCTGTTTACAAGACTTTTTGATATTGAATTGACAATGCTCAGGACCTAGAAAGTAATCTCCTCCCTCCTACCAAACTGGGAACTTTCAGAGAGGATTATCATCATGAAAGGACTTTACCAGCTTAAATCATAATTGAGGTGTGGTCTTTGGGGTCCTATGAAACGTTGCTAGCCCAGGGGTTACACACTAGGAAGCAGATGAGGAGCATGGCAGAATCAGTGGCAATGTAAACTATTCTTTGTGATTTTAGCTCCAATTTCCAGGACTGCATCCAGCTACTTTAGTAAAAAATAAATATATGTGTATTTATGTATGTATGTGTATATGTATATATATATATTTTTTTTTATATCTCCCAACCCTCCTTCCCCCTCTGACAATTAAATCCACCTGCAAATCTGTTCCCCTATTGATATTTAAAGTTTGCCAAGGAAACTCCTTAAGATTTATAACCTGAATACCTAGCCTTTTCAGATTCATTTAATAGATTGTATATATAGCATAAACAGTAATAAAAAAAAATACAATAAAAGAGTGGGATTGGGGTTAATTGTAGGAAATGGGATAAGGCTTTATATATATATGGCTCCTCAGGCGGAGGTGAGGGTGAAAGGAATATTGTCCAGAGAGTTTTATTTACATAGATGTACTAGGTAGGGATGTCTCTTATTACCCCTGCTTATTTTTTTTCTGGTGATTGAACCCCTGGCAAAACTGATTCATAAATCAGCTAACATTCATGGCCTTAGGCTACAGAAACAAGAACACAAGTAAGCTTTATACGCAGATGATGTCTTGGTTTATCTTTTCAAACCTGTTTGTCTCCATACTGGGATTACTAAATTTGCTGAAGACTATGGAGAGGTGTCAGGTTATAAAATTAATACAGACAAATCCGAGCTTATGCCACTGGGAAATCTTAAACCGGTAGATGTAGAGGGGAGGGTGGAATCCCCATTCTGCTGGACAACTAGAGACATGAAATATTTAGGGGTGTTTATATCTGACCATATTCAAGATTTAAATACATTTTAAGCCCCTACTTTCCAAGTTAAAAAATGAAGCGGGTCAGTGGTTACGTTTGCCCTTGAGTTGGTTTGGATGGACAAATGCTATTTGTATGAACTGGCTCTGTAAAATTCTAAACCTCTTCATGATGGTTGATATTGGGTTGTCTAAGAGATTTTCCTGGGTTAATAGGGAAATTAATTTGGGCAGGTAAGGCTGTGAGGGTAGGGTTGAAGATCTTACAGAGATCTAAACAAGAGGGAGGTATTAACTTTCCGGATCTGTATGGTATTTATAAAGTAGCTTTGTTTAATATACTAGCCCAATGGAGTGTTCCTAGTAAAAAAACAACACTGGACTGAGCCAGAATTGAAAGAATTGGGTAGCCGAGGTGGATCATATCCATTGGTGGAGACTATTGCTAAGCGTTCTTTTGGTTCATGTTTAGCTACAAGATGTTGGAGGGATTATTTTAGAGGTAAGCATTACCCCATTATTGGGTTGTGAGGCGCTGGTCAATTTATGGTCAACTCAGATGTGCTCTATGGTATGTGGCTCTCCGTTAAAAACTTTGTCCCAGCTCTTGTAGAGCGTAAATTTTTTTCCTAGGCAGAATTTAAGGAGAGATTCCACTTACCTTTTTTCCCACTTTTGCTTTTCTCCAGCTGAGAAATGTGGCGTGCTCGGGAGATTTGCTGGAGTGGGTGATTTTATGAATAAGAATCCTAGAGGGCAGTTAAGTAAGATCTCTAAAACCTTATAGTGGTCTGGATCCTTGGACCCTCATACTGGGATTTAAGTCTGGGAGAAAGAGCTGAGATTGCCCATCCAAGAAGATTGGGATATGATATGGAGAGAGATTTGGAAATGTTCTCACATGTTAGATAGTATCGCACAACAATATAAAGTCACATGCCAGGCCTACTTTGTACCCATTCGCTTACATGCTATGAATAGTAGTAAATCAGATCTGTGTTGGCATTCTTGTGGCCAATGTGGTACACTCTCTCATATTCTTTATGGATGTCTTGCAATTAGTACTTTTTGGAAGAAAGTGGGATACAAATCTCCAGTATTAGTGGTTGAGAACCGCCTAAGGATGTCAGAGTCTTTATTCTTTTTTTGGCTGAAAAAGCTAAGTGAAAGAGAAGATTTCCAAGTGGTTATACAACTATTGGCTACTGGGCGGAGAGTGCTACTCAGGCGATGGGGCCACCCTCGGTAGGAGAGTGGTCAGTGGAGTTTTGCAAATAATATGAATTGGAACTTCTCTAGGCCAGGCTTAGAGGGAAGTATTAAGTAGTTCAGATCTTCTGGAGCCCAGTGATTCGTTTTCTTTGCCCCTGAAAGTGAATGTGGTGCTATTTCTGATCACCCTTATAGCAGCAACCATGTGTTGCCTATAGAAAACATACTGCTTGATTATGTATCTCTCTCTATTTTCTGAATTGGATATTGTTGAATACCTAAAAAGGGGTGCTGAGGGGGTTTGAAATGGAAAACCTGATTAAGCAGTAGAAGATGGAGATGTATGACTTCTTCGATTTGTTTGGAATATGATGGTTTTGCCATGTAACTTTTTTTTCTTATTACGATTTATGTTTTATTATTCCACATTGTGTATTTTTCTGTATTGTTCTTTACTTCTTAATAAAAAAGTAATACCCAAAAAAATATGATACCAGCAAAATGCAAATTAAAATACAAAACCATCTTTGAAATACATAATAAAATAAACATAAAATTTTAAATCTTAAATAGCTACATAACACACATATAACACCTTAAAAGGAGTTTTCACTTACTTATGTTATACCTGCCTAATATTTTAGATAGGCGGGATATACATTTTTAAATAAATAAGTAAAAATTACATCAACTTTGGAAACAAGTGTCTTCACTTGTTTCCGAAATAAAAAGAAAATCAATTCTGCTTAACAGACCTTGGCATTACATTCCAAACCTGTGGCACTACCTGTGAGAAGACCTGAGCCACGAACTGTTTTAGTTGTAACTTCAAGATCAGTGCTGCCATCAAAAAACATCCCTGTGATGACTAACTCCCAGCATGGCCTATACCACATAAGCTTATCCCATAAATATTTAGGACCATTGCTTCTCATTGATTAAAACACAATGGTCAGCAGCTTAAATTTAGCTCTCTCAACAATGGGTAGCCAACGGATTGATGAAAGTAGAGGAAAGGCTCTTTCAAACTTAGATTTTCCATAATCAGTCATGCAGCCATATTTTGTAATAATTGAAATCTATGGGTTAACCTACCCAGCAGCCCCACATACAGCATACAATTGTCGTCAATGCTGAAATTACAAGGGCATATACCACTAAAGCTTGAAAATAAAAAAAAAGAACATAGCTGCATTATCTTTAACTGCAAATAAGCTTGCTGTGCTACTAGGCCCAATACAGGAGTCCAAAGAAAAGCTAGAGTCCAAAAGAACCCCAAACTCTTAACTTTAGAACAAACAGGAATAACATGCCCCTCAACAGGTTGGTATGGTCAAGACTAACACCCTTTCCATATACACCCTTAGTCCTTATATACAAAAGTCTCAATCTTGTTCATAAGACTGAATGGCTTTTCTGGAACCAGCCAAGACAGATCTGCCAAACAAGAATTAAAAAAAAAAAACCTGCCTCTGCCATATTTTTCCCAAATAGGAACGGATGTCATCAACATTAACATGGCCAACAAAACTCAGTCCCTCAAATATTAAATCTAATGGTCTCAAAAAATTAAGCAACAACTGTGAAAAACAAGAGCCCTGAGGGACACCTGCCCTTATTACCATGGAGAAGAAAAGGCATCACTCACCTTGCTCAACCTGCAACCAATCTTGCAAAACGGAGGCAATCCAAAAACAAATCACCCCGATAAGCCCAACCTCCTGACATCTTTCAAGAAATATTGGTCAACCATGCTCTCCATTTCAGTTAGGGTTTTTAAAATGAGTGAATTATGCATACATATAAAAGATAAAAGCATGGATAGCACTGAAGCTTTCACAATTGATGCTACTGCTCACATGTTTCAAATTGTGCTAATTCATCTTCTTGAGGAGGGCTACCATGTAAACACATGTATTCTTCTGTTTAATTTCCAGAATCTAAACCCAATTTTAGGAAACCTCCAAATGTAACTCTCTCTCTTTAATTTCAAGGAAAAATGTAATGGAAATTCATGCTGAGTAGTATGGACATCTAATACAGCAATCTTACCTCGGGTAACCAGACCCCGAGACTCACCCTAACCAACTTCTCTAGCTCAGATGCTATTAGAGGTGGTTCTAAATCCAATCTCCAGAGTAGGAGGCTAGACCAGGCCAAAAAGTCCTTCACAGGGGGTAGGGGGGCGCATCGGAGCTCAGTGTCTCCACTGATGTCAAAGAACCAGAAATATCATGGCACTATTCATGCTACTATTGGGCATATCTGCGAATCCAGACTCTTGGCAAACTTGTCCATTGGACCCTGAGCTGTCAGATTCATCATTTCATCGCACACAAGAATCTTCACTTTCCTCTTTTAGGACATTCTCAAGGCACCAAAGGACAAAGACAAAAGAAACCCAGCCACAGGATCTATGCTTGCTATTCAGACCCCACTTGCCCTACCCAATTTTCTTATTTAGTTTTCTTTGGTGATTTTTCTTTCTATAATCTTGAATACTACTTTTTTCTTTTTTGTAGGACAAACTGCAGCATTGTGAATTTTGTTTACAAAATGTTGATTCATTTATTGTTATGTATTGCATTTAACTATTTCAATGTCTGCTTTTGTGAAGGTTATGCATCTTGGCATTTACTCTGGTAAAATTAATAAAGCAAAGTTGCTCACCTGTACTGGGTGTTCTCTGAAGACAGGGAATTAACAATTATGCTTATGAATGACATCATCTGACAGCTTAAACACAGAATATGTTTCCAGAGTTTTCCAGGACAAACCTAAAGGTCCTTCTGGGAATGTGTGGCAGTTCCCTTAACCATGAAGTCTAATTGGGCTTGTCATTTTCTGCTGAGAACAAGAGATGTATTTTGTCTCTGACCACTGCAGCTGGTTTCTGCATTGTTCTTTTCAGAGCGATTCTCCTCCTTTTCATGCAAAAATGTGCCTTAGTGCTATTTACTTTAGTATTTTCGAGTTTTTCCTCATTTTCCAAATTTCTTGTGTTTTTTTTGACATTTCTATCAGTAGGACCCATTTTTTGGGGCAGTCTCAAATACCTTCCTGATATTATCAACTTTTCTGATCGTGGCAGAAAAGAAAGCCAGCTTTAAGAACTGTTCAGACTGTGGGCAAAAGATGTCCATTATGGACCATATGACTTGCTACAAGCATCTGTGCATGGATCATGATGTAATCCCATTGCAGCAGCTGCTCTAGGATGTCACCAAGGGCCATGAAGATCCTCAAAATGAGACATTTGGCTCATCTTGAGAAGTTGAAGAAAGCCTAGGTTCACTGAAGTGATGAATACGTTATAGATACCTTTGGTGCCAAGATTTAAAGATAGGTCCAAAATATAAGACCCCGAAATGTGACTGGATGTTTCAACCTAGTCTTCAGAGAAATATAATTTAAAAAAGAGAAGATACCCTCTAGAAAAGGAAAAAAACATATGGATCCTCAATAAATTTATTAGAAAGATCACAGCATATCTCCCTCCATACCTAAGATTAGTAACAAGAGTCCAGTTCCATGTAAAGCAAATTTTTGTCTTGCCTTCCAGTCTACTGCTGGAAGGCAAGACAGAATGAACTTCCCTAGTATTGGTACAAACAACTTTCTAAAGAAATGTTATGGTTCTAATACAAATAAACAAAAGTCCGAAAATTCAGTTATAGACACCTATGCAACCTTCAATAGCCTTTTGCTCATCATTGTATCAAAAAGTTTTCTATGGGACCATACCACAACGGGCTCACCTGTTTCTGTTTCAGCATATGGGGCGAATAATCTCTCTGTCACAGGCTCTAAGTCTTCCCTGGCAGTTCTGATGGACACACAAGTCAGGTGAACCAGGTCTGTTGACAGAGAACATAACTCAAAGTAAGAAAATTATGACAAATCAGTGAGAAAAATTAACTCACTAACAGGTAAAAACTATCATGCACAAATGGACTTGAACTAAAGAATTAAGCGGTATGTGTAGAAGATGAATTTGTAAGTATACTGTGAAGGGGAAGAAAGAAGGGCAGTAAGAAAAAAGGGAAGAAAAGAGATGAAGTAAAAGTGAGGCAGGTAGAGAAATAGCTAATGTAGAAAAAGCAAGGGAAGATAGATAAAAGGAGAAGGGAAAACTAGAACTCAAAGAGGCCTGCCTTCTGAATCCACTGACCTCAGACAACTCTTAGCAGCTCAGCACATTATAATGGAAAACAGTTTCACCAATATTAAATTAGGATTGCAAAGCATTTGTCTTTTATTTCTATTAAACAATATATATTTGTTAAGTATCATATCTCTGACAGATTATTACTTAAAATATAAAACAAAAGCTGTTACAAAAAATGAATCAAGAAAAAAAAATGTATTAAAAAGGACTGTCAAAAACAATGAGGCAGTAAAATCTGCAGACTTGATTTGGAATTTGGATTTAATTACTCGCCCTTTACAAACCCATGCTCGAGGCAAGTTACAATTCATGTACAATAGGATTAGGATAAGGAAACTAGCTCTCTTTTACATTTCAACATTGTATTATTATTCTGTACTATTATCTAGCCACTTACAGTGCTTTACACAAAATCAAGTTCTCCACTATAAATTCATATTTTGCAAAATGCAAAACCTTTTATAAGACAAAAACTATCCAAAAGATGATGTATATGGGTTTTTGTGATCACATGTCTTCCACGCACCAATGCTGTCGCAAGGCTATCTACACTATCCTTATAAAAGTTTACAATGGTAAAAGGCTATCGTGCAGCTAGTCTGTATTAACTGCTGACCATTTACTTTATCTTCACTATTCTAATTAGCCTTTTGCTCCTTTCAATTCAACTGCTACTGGATTAGTTTCACCCAAACTTAGTATTCTAATATTACTCCCCTCACACTCATCTTTGAACATTATATGAAAATTTTTATGGAAGCCAAATGCATGGTCTTCACATACAAATGCAAACACAATTTCTCTGCACTCACTCGTTGCTACTCTTCTCATGCTCTCTGTTCTTAATTATGCACTTTTCTCTGTATCCTCCACTCCAACAGGCCACTTCTTGTTTCCATGCTCTCATTCCTTGCATCTTCCTATGGAACACGCTACCATCCAATGTTCTCCCTGTTTAGACTAAAAATCCACCTACTGAAGCTGGTGGACCTTGATCCTTAACTGCTCTGACTTCTGCTTTATTCTTAAATATCACTGCTCATTAACTCTGTACCAATTATAATACCCATGTAATGTCTCTTTTGTATGAGAAACCCAGGGTAGGGTACCATACAAAAACAAAAAATAAATTAACGAGTGACTGGAAAATTCTTACGTAAATGTATCACTTCCTACAAAGAACACAGCTTTTTTCCCCCCAGACTAATGCAACTATTACAACTCTGCTCCTTCCCTTAAAGAAATGATTTCAGACCATACCAGGCAAACTGTCTGATTTGTTCATAATACATTCTTTAAGAAGTCAAACGTATTTATTACCAATCAATCAGATTTGGTGATTTAATCTACTTTTTCCCCAAAGCAGCTCCAAGTCATCAAATTTTACATCATTTGCTTTCTTTGAAAGGATGACTACATGTGACAAAGTCTCATCAGTCTATATTTTGATTATGTTTGATTTACTCAGGTATAACTGCATTAGTGGTTGCCAGCATTTGTCTTCAGAGTAATTCTCCCAGCAGAAAGAACGATGAGCTTAGTCCATGATTTCATCATTATAGCCTCAATTTTTAGGGCAAGTGAAGGAGCTTGGTTCCACTCAAGTTGGCAGCAGCGATTAAGCACCTGCCATTTATCCAATGTGATCAAAGACAGGATATATTTGTATACTTATTTTAAATAATTGTTTGAAGGTGAAATCAGTCAAGTTAAAACCCATTTACAGTTAATGAAGTAAAAATATAAGGAAGGATTTATGAAATTTTGATTGCTATTGGAGTTCAGTTATATAATAATATATGCACTATGATTACCTAGATAACTATAAAGAAAGAGGTGGTCACTGAAAGACAGGCACTGTGCATCATTTTTAACAAATGTTTTCAAAAAAGTATATTAATATAAAAAAAAATGTAAAACTAACATTCAGCTCTCCAACTATATTTCATGGCATCTGTATTAATTTAAACATTCTTTCTCCATAAAAATAGGAAAGTAACTACATAATGTATTTAAAGTTTTAATACATGGATAGTATGTTAATGGAAGATTTCATTGTATAAAACAGTTTCCTCACTTGTCTCCTTGTATTTTTTCATTGAAAAGATTGCTAAATTTAACTGCAAAATACAAGGTAAATACATTACTTTTTTTTTTTTTTTTTTAACTATTAAATGAGATTTGGCATAATGAATGTGATAAATATAGTTAACAGTTATTTATGATACCTTATTTATTTAAAAGATTTATAACCCATATCCTCCAAGGCTTGGAGTGGGGTACAATTCAACATACATAAATCCAAACAAGCATAAGAACATATAGAAAAAACAGACATGGGCCCAAATGCAACTTTTATGAGGGTACCCTAAAAAGGATATTATAGGATGGTATCATACAAGATGGTATCACACAATGGACTGCGATTATATCAATGCAGCACAAGATAAAGACTGAGATAAAATGATTTCAAGATTGCCAATAAACCTCTAGGATCAAACTGGATAGCTCAAAGGCTTCTCTGAATAATAACGTTTTTAAAGCCCTCCTAACACATGAGTATCTTTCAAAGTCCATGGCTGTTCAGGCAGCAAGTTCCAGAGCAACGGACCACAGACTGAGGACGTTCGCACACGTGTTTCAACCAAATGGGCAAGACACGGAGAAGGAACCTCTAGAAGGTCCTGATGAGTGGATCTCAAGGCCAAATTTCCTTCTTGGAATAGAAATTTGGAATAGAAATTTGCATATGGTTATCACCTGGCACACATTCAAAATGCTGAATGTCAACCAAAGGCAAGGCAGCTTTAAACATGTCTGACAACACAATCTACTCTGATCTCTTAAAGGTACACTCCAGTTTTTGTGACTAAAATTTGCAGGACTGTTAAGTAACAAGCATGCTCTATTAATGCAATGGGACTATTCTGTCTGATCCTTCAAAATGTTTCTTAAAAGCCGTATATTGCTTGTTCTGACCTACCTGAGATTTCAACTCAACTGAACTGTTTTCCTGTAGGAAATAAAAAGATAGGTTCTAAGTGTCAAAAGTGTCAAGGACATAGGAAAAGTAAGATCGGGGGAGGGGGTGTCACTGGATGCTTTACTGTCTGTGGCAGATGATGATCTTACAAGACCAATTTCCCTATAGTAAATACGCTCTTTTATTGATCATATCTGTGGTAACAAAATAGAAAGGGTTCCAGCTAAAGAAGGAAAATGGCTCTCAAGCAGTCCAAGCAAGGATCCTTCAAGTCTATGGTAAACATTCTCAGAGGATATGGAATCTTCAACATAACATTAAATGGGAGAAAACGACAACATTAGCAGTGACATTACTTGAAATCATTCGTGGTGAACAATCATCACATAACCCAAAGCATAACAAATTAGAAACATAGAAACATGATGGCAGAAAAAGACCATATGGCCTATCTAGTCTGCCCAGCCATACCAATTGCTAAACTCTACAATCCCTCCTTCACACATTCCCTGTGCTTGCCTCATGCTTTCCTGAATTCAGAAACTTTTCTTGTCTCTACCACCTCCACTGGGAGGCTGTTCCATGCACCCACCACCCATTTTGTAAAGAAATATTTCTTTAGATTACTCCTGTCTACCCCATGAAGGCCCATCTATTTATTTAACAGCTTTTTTATACCGACATTAAAGTACATTATCATATCGGTTTACATAATAACAAAAGGAGGAAAGTACAAATAACAGGAGGTAGGGGGGTGGACAACCAATAGGAGGCTCAACAGCAGCGAAACCTCATAAGCAAAAGTAGGAAGGAAACGGGATAGAAGATAACAAAGTTAACTAATGTACAAATATATTATATTAAATATTACAAGGTTACTCTTTTTACAGGTTTACATGTGGTTCTAAAGGGATTACATGATTTACAGGGGGTTTTACAGAGATTACATAGGGTTTTAAAGGATGAATAGTTTTACAGGATTAAACAGTGAGGACTGCTAGAAGCTAGCAGTGGGGGGCAGAGCGACTGGGGTCTTAGCTATTAATCTGGGAAGGCCTGGTGAAAAAGCCAAGTCTTTAGTAATTTTCTGAATTTAAAAGGGTAGGGTTCCAGATGGAGATTCGGAGGTACAGCATTCCAGTGGGTAGGGCCAGCAATTGAGAGGGCACGGTCCCTTGTAGCTGAGAGTCGAGCTTTCTTAAGTAGGGGGACTTTTAATGTACATTTGAGGTTCGTTCTGGTGGGGCGGGAGGATTGTGTGAGTTGAAGAAGTTCATTGAGCCATGAGGACTTATGATTGTAGATAGCTTTGTGTATGATGGAAAGGGTTTTGAACAGGATGCGGGAGGGGATGGGGAGCCAGTGTAGGTCTTTGAAGATGGGGGTTATATGGTCTGATTTACGTGCGTTACTGATTATCCTTGCAGTGCATTTTGAAGTATCTGGAGAGGTCTGATGGTGGAGTAGGGGAGGCCAAGGTACAAGGAGTTACAGTAATCCAATTTAGATATTAAGGTAGCTTGGATAACAGTTTTTAGATCATGAGTATGGAGTAGGGGCTTGAGCTTTTTTATGACCATGAGCTTATAAAAATCTCCTTTTATGACAGAGGTGATGTGGTTCTTAAGGCTCAGCTGTGGGTCAATTAGGATGCCTAAGTTCCATACAGAGGATGAGAGGAGAAAGAGAGGGACAAAGAGTCAATAGGAGAGGTCAGCTTAAAGGTTTGGTGGTTATGGATGAGGAGGAGCTCAGTTTTAGCAGAGGTGAGGGCAAGTTGAAGGGAGGTGAGTAAGGAGTTAATAGAAGAGAGATATTTCTCCCAGAAACTTAGAGTGGCAGTTAGTGATTCAAGGAGAGGGATGATGATTTGGACATCATCTGCGTAGATGTAGAATTAAGACCAAGATCAGATAGATGATGACAGAGGGGGAGGAGATATGTGTTAAAAAGAGTGGAGAAGAGGGAAGAGCCTTGAGGCACTCCTTGAGATAGGGTGAAAAGAAAGGATTCTGAGGTACCAAGTTTTACAGAGAAACATCTGTTAGGTAGGATCTGAACCACAAGAAGGCCGAGCCAGAAATGCCGATGTCGGCAAGGCAGAAGATGAGAAGATCATGGCTTATCGTGTCAAAGGCTGTAGAGATGTCGAGGAAGGCGATGAGGCAGTTATGACCTTGGTCAAGGTCCGGTGAGGAGGAAGTCCGTGAGGGAGAGTAGGAGGGTTTCGTTACTTAAATGTTTGCGAAAGCCGAACTGTGAGAAGTGGAGTATGTTATTATCGTCGAGGTATTCCATGAGCTGGGTGTTTACTACCTTCTCCATGATTTTTGAGATGAAAGGGAGATTGGAGATTGGACGATAGTTGGCTGGATCTTTGGGGTCAAGGGAAGGCTTCTTGAGGAGTGGTTTGACTACAGCGTGTTTAAGGGGATCGGGGATTGAGCCAGTGGACAGGGAACTGTTAATAATATCTGCTAGGGGTTAAGCAATGGTGTTGGGGATGGAGAGGAGGGTTTTGTAGGTATAGTATCTGAGGGGTGGGATGCAGGCTTAGATTTTTTGAGGATTGCCTCAATTTCCTTAGATGAGGTAAATTCAATGGAGTCGAGAGAACTTTTCAGGGAGGGGGAGTTGTGGTTGGGTTTGGGAGGGCGGGGGCATGTTGGTAGTTGCAGGGGAGAACCTGAGGAGTATGTTAGCTATTTTGTTGTTGAAGAATCGAGCGAGTTCTTCGCATTTTGTGCTAGTTTCCTCCTCAGCAATGCTGTGGGGTGGAGGGATTAGTAAGGGCTGCGACATAGGAGAAAAGGGCTTTGGGGTTGAAAGTGTTATTGATGGATTTTGGAGGCGTAGTAGTCACGTTTGGTGTTTTGAATGGCAAGGCGGTATGAGTGTAGATAGGATTTGTAGGAAGTGGAGTGCTGTGGAATGGGAGCTTTACGCCACGCTCTTTCTTTGAGTCTAAGATTGTGTTTCATTTAGTGCAATTCCATTGTGCACCAGGGTTTGTTGTTGGAGGGAGGGGTGCGTTGCTTGCGGGTAATAAGGGGACATATCTTGTTAGCTATGTCTTGAGTGATGCTGACCCAGGAGGTGAGGGCAGAGTCTGGGGAGGAGCAGTCTAGGTTGTTCAGGGTGTCGGCGAGTGCTGTGGTGAGTTCCTCAGTTGTGCAGGTTTTGCGGTAGGAGTAGGAATTGCTGTTTTGTGAGTGGTTGCAGGAGTTAGAGGTGCTTAGGGTAAAGCGGGTCTCAATAAGTGCGTGGTCAGACCACGGTACAGGGGTACAAGTAGGGGGAGATGGGACCTGGATACAGGAGTTGGTGAAAATGAGGTCCAGGGTATGCCCCGCTTTGTGCGTGGGGGCTGAGATGATTTGGGTGAAGCCTAGGGCCTGTAGGGTGGAGAGGATGGTTTCGCAGGATGGTGAACGTGGAGTGGAGTCTACGTGAAGATTGAAGTCTCCCAGTAGTATGGCAGGTTTTTCAATATTTATATTGTTGGATATGAGTTCAATGATGGGGGAGGGGTTTTGTTCCAGGAGGGGCATAGACGAGACAGATTTGGAGATCATTAGATTTAAATAGCCCGACTTCCAGTTTTGGTGGGGGGTTGATGTTCATGGGCCTGAGACTGAGATTTTTCTTGGTGATAAGGATGCCACCACCTCTTTTTTCGGGTCTGGGAATGGAGAAAATATCATGGGAGACTGTGGGGAGCTGGTTCAGGATACCAGTGTCGGTGTCCTTGAGCCAGGTCTCAGTAACTGCACAGATTTCAGGTTTGTAGTCATGAATGAGGTCATCAAGGATATGGGTTTTTTTGGAGAGGGAGTGAGCATGGAATAATATGAGGGATAGTGTGGTGAGGCCAAGAAGTTGTGTTAAAGGTGAGATAAGGATGGGGAGGAGGGATTTGTGCTGGGTTTGAGGGTTCGCAGGGCGAAGAGGTGGTGGTCTGAAAGAGGAGGGGTATATACGGGGGATCGGGAATGAGGTGGGAGTGGAGTGGGAGTGGAGAGGCATGGTGGGAAAGGGTGATTAGAAAAAAAAAATCTCTGGGGGGGGAGAGGCTGGCAGAGGAGGCTGACAGCGGAGTGTGAAAGGATAGGGGGAGAGTGGGTGGAGAGGGGAGAGGTGAGAAGAGGGTTGAAGATTCACTTGTAGAATTGGTACAGAGCAGTATGAAGAATCTGATGGAAATATTTTAGCGTAATAATGCCAGGTACAACGGACAATAAAGTTATACAGTGCAATAATAGAGTATTAGCGTGCAATGTTGACTTAATACATGGTAGTATTGAGTACAGGGCTGAGCAAAAAGGTGATAGCGGAAAGGGATCTAAAAATGCTTTAGCACACACAAGATCTTGCAGGGGAAACAAAACAGCTCAGGTAATATAGCAAAACAGAGCATATGGAGATTTTCAGCTAGGAGCGTTGGGAGGAAAATTGAAAAGAGGTATACAGGGAACGGTAGAATGAGTTTCAAGCAGGGAGGTCGGTTGGGATGCGTGGGAAGGGTAGAGGGGGAGAAAAAGGGGAGCACGAAGGGGGAGCATGAAGGGGCAGGCCCATTAGGTCGCGCTCCTTCGTGCACGCGGCGCCGCAGGTCTGGGCCCGATTTAAATGGCCTACCGTCCGTCCCTCGTCGATGGCGTCAGGACGGTGCTTGGCCTCCGATAGTTCTCCAGAGGGGCTTGGGGGCACGGTCGCAGCGGTCCCCACGTGTCCTGGTGGTCGGCTGCAGGCCTGCTGGATCGGTCGGTCGGCGAGCGGGCCTGCTGAATCGGTCGGTCGGCGGTGAGGTGGATGGCTCCTTCCCCGGTGGGAATGCGCCGGCAGCGCAAGCCAGTAGTGAGGGGCGGCCACGGACAAAATAATCCTTAACTTTTTTTCACATCCCTCCAATTTTAAAGGTATCTGATGCAGCAGAAATCATTGAATCACAAAACATGTGTTGTCTTGATGTAAGGCTTGAATCTGGGAAGGCCCTCAGCATGAGAAGATAATTCTTTCTGTATTGGCTCTAGTCATACTGGGATCTGAAACAGCTGTTTGGAAAAGAACCTTTTGGGTTGCGCATGCATGTTATAAAATCCGGGGAGCCCCGATGGCTTTCCACGTTCCCTCCGCCCCCCCCCCCCCACATTCCTTCCGCCCCCCCTTCACCTTCCCCTCCCTTCTCCGCCCCCCAGCCCCCCCCCCCCATACCTTTATTTTACAAGTTGCGCCTGCCTCTGGGCAGGCGAGGGCTGTGCACACCGGCAAGTGCCGGCGCGCGATCCCCTGGCCTAGGGGCCCTATGGAGGCCTCTGGCCATGCCCCGCCCCTTTTTTCAAGCCCCGGAACAAACGTGAGTCCTGGGGCTTTGCGCACGTCATCAGGCCTATGCAAAATAGGCTCGGCGCGTGTAGGGCTTTTAAAATCTGCCCCCAATATGAATTCTATATATTCAGGAAATTTCATAAATTCACTCATAATACCTAGAATCTTACTTGGAAAGATGTTCATTTGATTATGAAAATTATATGAGAATTGGTTTACTCATACTGAAACAGTTAAATGCGTTCATTAAAGGAAACAAAAAATGTCAAACAATACGATTCTTAAAGAAACAGTTGCACGTTATATTAAACTTTAATGCTGAGTTATTTAGCCCATAAATAAGGAATTTGTTCAGTTTTTGCTTTATTTTTTTCCTAGAAGTTTTATCAGTGTTTATTACAACTAGAACAAAGATTATATCTACATGGAAAAATAAGGAATCTTTTTTTTTCACTTATTTCTCCTATTTCTGTTCTTGCTGTAATAAACACTGAAATTCCTGGGGAAAAATAAAATACAACTGAAAAGAAATATTCTTACCCATAAAATATCCCAACACATTTTAAACTTTGCATGTTTTTATTTAAAATTACATATCAACCACCTCCCCTACACAATCGGGATGTCCAAAGCGAAGTACAATACAACATGCATAATAAAACTCAATCATACAATACCAAAACATGCAGTTAAAAAACCAGAACATGGAGCAGACAAGAACCCCCATCCTCCAGAACTTACAGCCGAAATATGCATCAAAATATTACTGGTTAAAAAGCCAGGCTTTAAGCTTCTTTCAGAAAGAAAGACAGTTTTGATCTAATCTAACCTCCAAAGGAAGTGGATTCCAGAGTGCTGGAGCTACTATAGGAAATGCTTTGGCTCTTAGCCTGACCCCTTTTACATGGCAGGAAAACAGGGTACTTCTTGGGGCTGGCCCAGTAGTTCGGCAGCAATGCTACACACGGCCAAGGGCAGTGCCTACTTTTGATTTCTGGGTCACATCTTCCACACCCCAAGCTGGCCGTTGCTGGGAATGCTGCAGAGGAAGCAGGCCCAGCCACAGCACAATGCTAACAGCTATTGGCCAGATTTCGGGCCTGTGGTTTCAGGGCTCTGGAAGGAGTCCTGCTGCGTTGGCCCCTAGTCAAGGACTGCCACAGCGATGACTGAACTAAGGGAGCAGAGAGAGAAAAGCAAAGGACAAAGTCCCCAAGAAGCTGTGAATGAAGGCTCATGACGTATGATTCCAGCCTGACTGAAGCCCAAAGGAGCAAGAAAAAACAAACAAATCCTGCTGCCCCTCCCTCCCTTCCCCCCCCCCCCCCCCCCCAAAAAGAACAAGGTGGTTCCATTTTTTTCTAATTCTGCTTCTCACAAGGTTCAACCAATCCTAGGGGGAAAAAATGTAGATTTTCAATTGCTCTTGAGGGTGATCTGCTCGGGATAGGAGGGGGAGGCTGCATAGGGAGCAGGCCTGTGATAAAAGGAAACTTTGAGTAAGTCATCTATCACAGCAGCTCCTTTTTAAATCAGACCTTTATTTTTCTATAAAGAATCTTGTTTGCAACAAACTGAAGCTGTCTCCAAAAGTAGATCCTATACTGAATTTGTTAAACTAGTCAAAACCCTGCTATAACAAACTGACACTCGGCCCAGTTATTACAGACAGGGACTAGTGCACTGAAATGTGCAAATACAGTGTGGCTAGTGAAGTCTTATTACCTTGCTTTAATCTTATTAGGAGTTTTTGAAAGATGATGAAAGATATTACCCACAAATCTACTTACTTTCCATTCTAATAAATCTAGAAAACTTGCACATGAAGAAGGTTCTCCAGCATACAGTATTCATTGGTCTTATCTATGCTTGTCTCAAGATTTACATTTTAATAAGAAGCATAAATATCTTCTACAGGTTTTATCATAAGGGCTTAGTCTTTGGTTGATGGAAATGGATCTGCATTGGTCAAAAGTTATCACAGATATAACACAGTCTGGTGCATATGTTACCCTTAGCCTCTGATGAAAGATACCGCCAATCCAAACCATATGACAAGGTGTTCATGTGATACAAAGGAGACAAACAAGCAATGCTTATAGTAAAGTCACTCTGGATCCTCGAGTCCCGAACAAGAATCATAAGAAAGTCTTCAGTCTTGTCCCTTTCAGACAACTGCATACAGCAGCTGACCCATGAGACACCTCAGTTCTCTGCATTGCTCTCATCAGCCCTCGACAAATGTCATCATGATTACTGGTTCTTGTGAACGCATTTGGGGGATCTGTTCAGATCAAGGTCTTATTTTCTATAAGTGGCTACACTCCAGGTCCCATAGTGACCAAACTGAGGAAAACTCACATTTCTCTACATCATTACTACCATTTTTAAACAAAATACTATACTGCTGACATTTTAATCACAGCGCACAGAATATGCACAGCAAGCATTCAAAACATAATACTTTATGCACGTTATTCTGGAGTGCGACAATCTATGAAGGTCATTTTCAAAGGGATATGTGGGGGATGCACATGTAAAAACAAGCATTTGCTCGTGGATATGCTATTTTATAAACCTTGAAAGCAAACATGCATTTGCAGTATCGTGTGTAAACGTTAGGGGAAATAGGGGTAGTCTAGGGAGGGGTTTCAGAAGTATGGGTGCAAGGTTGCTAATTTGTAAGCGGTATACGTGCATACATTACCAAACTTGCCGGTTCACTTTTACACCTGCTAATTGCCTTGTGCAACTGAAACTGGACTTGTATGTTGTCTGCAGTTTTTAGGTGGGAGGTCTGGGTGAACTAGTGGGAGTTCAGTGTGAGGAGATCCACCATGTATACACACGAGTTAGATATGCATATAACGGAGGCAGTGCATGCAAATCTCTCTCATTCATATTCATGGTGGATTTCCTGAAAACCTGGCCTGTATGTGGCTCTTGAGGGCCAGAGTTGGCCACACATGGTCTAGGTGAACTGGTGGAAGTAATGGTGAACTAGTGACTTCACTTATATTCATAAGTGGCGTCTGTGCACACTTTATAAAATAGCCTCAGAGTTTAATCCTGTTACAATTATTATGCATGTAAAATATTCACGTACTTTCGGGGCAGAAATGCACAGTATTTTCTTATAAAAAGTGTTTCTTATAAAAAATGCTTCCATAAGTGCCACACCAGTTTATGCACGCAAATGGTATACCAGGATAGTTTTGAAATTTGAGCTCCCTGTGTTCAAGCATGGAATGTTTACTACCAGACCCACTCTGGAATATGCTAAATACAATGTAGGCATCCACATGTCTCCAATAGGAGAAAGCTTAATAATGGCAATTCCAAGCCTCCATACCATCAGATAATTGAGAAACAAATAAATCCGGCACAAGCAAACATAATAAAAATAAAGGCTTTTGACTCCCTTCCCAAAAAAAAAAAAAATTCCATCAAGCTTTTCTTACTTATTCCTGAGCAAATTGAAATTATTCAACTTATCTAATAGGTATGAATACTTGAACAACTTGACTGCCCAGCTGCAGTCCTTAGGTAATGCAGTTAAATAGTAATTATGAACTAGCAGCCCACAGCATAACTTTCATGAATATTAGTTGTATGAGACTGGATGGAATATACTGAGGAAAACAGAGCCTTACAACTTGGGAAACACGAGACCACACATCGGCAACTTTTTGTGAAAATATAAATGCACAAAGGGGAAAAAACTGTGCTTACAGGTGTCTTTCATGCAGGTCATGGTTGAGGAACACAACTCAATGACTGATACCGTTGGCTGCCCTGGCTCCATTGGCGGCATGGTCAAAATGGAAATCTACAAAGAAAACACAGGACAGCAGATAACTTAGCAGATCAGGTTAGCTGAACTATCAAGTTGTATCTGTCTTTCCATTTTCAAAACTAAGCCAATATGTTAATAAATTCTGTGTCCCGTCTGCCCATCTGTGTCTCTGTATGCATCTATCCGGCGTGCATGGTATGCGGATGGACACGTGCGTGCAGGCCAATGACGTAGCCAAGGACCCGGGGAGGAGAGAGAGAGAGGAGGAGGGAAGAAAAGAGAGAGGCACATTTAATTTGTGGAGTGATTTATTGAATTTAATGTACAACCTTTAAAATTATCTATGTATGGAGCTTGAACTTTTCCAATGCGTTTCTTTATACAAAAATTATTTGGGGTGAGGGGCAGGAATAATTTTCAATGCCATTCCCACAAGCAAAACAGACAAAAATAAGCCTTTGGAAAACATCCTACACCTTACATGGGGTAAAAGTCAATAACAGTGCCGCTAGGCACATTTTTTTTTTCCTGCAGTAGGAAGATGTGATCCTGGGGGCAAGGTGGGGACCGCGTGCATACTTTTGAAAACTGAAAAGCATGCACATATTCTGTGTCAGAAAAATTAGCCACACAAAATAGCAGCTAGATATTTGTGCTGGAAAGTTTCCAAAGGTAATTTTCCAAGTGAGAGCATGTACGCGCTTTCAGTTTGAAAATCACTGCAAAGTCTGTGGGTAAAAAGATGAAGCCAATCTGACAACCACTCCCAAAATGTATCTGTTGTCATGAATAGAAAAGCCATAGACATTTATTTCCATTCATTTCTATCACAGATTCCACATCAGCCATTTTATTTCCTTGAGGCAGATGATTCTGCATTATTGAGCCTCATTATTTCGGTGGTAAATCTGTAAGTCCATTTTCTTACCCCATGCTAACTTACAATAAATCCCAATTAAGCGGCTGATGAGTTTACGCTGATATAGTCATGTTTTAGAAGTGATAATTTCACTCCATTTAGGGTCATAGGGAGCTATGCTCTTTCACATTTCAAGTCACTTTACCTGTTTTGTTTTGTTTTTTTTAAATAAGAATTTATGGTGAATTTTTATTGCCAGACTTATAATACTAACATGTCAGCTCCTTTGTAAATTCACATATAAGACTGGCAAGAACTGAGGAAGGGCATGTTTCCACACGGTGCCGACCAACGGGTCTCAAATTTGTTCTAGCAGGACCTGCTCAAAGGGTCACAGGAGTTCAAGTTCTCATTCCTTTTCAGTTCCCAGCCTAAAAGCTGAGATTGCCAAGTAGGGTACCCATTGTAATGGTGTTATTTATGATGCAGACACTTCTCCACCTAAAATGGAATCAGGCCAGCAATGGACTTTACATAAGCTATCAAGCGTAGAAATGGTAATAACTTTCTGCAACTGCTGAACTGGCTGAATATGAGTCAACAACCTAGAAATGAAATCCTCTCTATCCCTGTGCCAATGCACTGAGCCATCCAGTTCTCCAATTTCACCCCTTGCAATTTATTGTATTCTGTACTAGCCTAGTGACTTGCTATATTTTTGTTGTTAAATTCCCCAACTCGTAGCTAGTAAATTGCAGCTGGCGCTCCATGAAGTACTTTCAATAAATACATGGCACTGACATTTACCTGCTGATCAGAATCTGCCTTGAGTATGGATCGATCTGTAATGAGCACTGCTCTGGAAGTCTGCCTGCAATTATATACGGAAGTTATATAATTCCACAGATTAGGGAAAAGCTTTATAATCAAGGCATTTCAGAAAATATTTAAACAGTCAAGAAACAAATTCAGCAGGAACTACAGTATAATGTAACAACATGCAATCTTGCAGCGATGTCCTACAAAACTTAACATGGCAATTACAAAATGCAAAACACAAGAAAGCACAAAGCTTAATATAACAAATCATGTTATCACTTTTCCACTGTTCTCTTAACACTGATCTCTGTAGCCTCCTACATCCAAGTTACCCTACTCCCTGTTCCATGTAACTTTGCCGTCCTTTTTTCAAAGTTATGTTATTCCAGTTCCAGGTAAACCGATGTGATATGTTGTATGAATGTCGGCATAGAAAAGTTTTAAATAAATAAATAAATGTTATGCAAAACAGAGGCAACCAAGCCAGAACCTTTGCTAGACAATTTTTAAAATGACACCACCAGGACTAGCAATAGGTGAAAGGGGCAATTTTTGAAATCAAACATCTTGGTATACAAAAGTTAAATTGTGCATATAATTTCTTTTTACTAGATTTTTAATATTGCACTTTATCAATCTTTCTTTATACAAACTTACAGAAGGTGGCGGCTAGGTTAGCTTTAGAATGCTACTGGGCTCCCAGCAGCATGGGACAATCCTGATGCTTCAATTTGCAGCTGTATTGCTGCACCCAGAAAGAAGATGTAAAAATAATAATAATTACGGCACTGAAAACCTTTCATCCAATTAATTCTACACTGTTTACATTAGCTTCGCTTTTTGTGCTTACTCTGAAAATAAAAGAAACTTCCCATTTTATACCTTTGGAGTAGAGGCTGGTCTAGGAGTCAGGGGAACAAACAAAGCCAGAGACGCTAGGGTTCAAATCCAGCTTCTTTCCCCATACTCCTTGCGACCTTGAGCAAGTCACTTTTCCCTCCAACACAGGGGTAGATGTAATAACGCCTGTGTTAAGACCGTGCACTGAAATTCAGTGCATATTTCTTAACAGGCACTAAAAAAAACGTAACTCCCAATGCAGTAAGCAAATGGTGGTTAAAAGTGTGCGCAAACACAACAATGTGTGCACCAATTGGAGTTAAAATGTGTGCTCAGCACAGGCTGATTGCACATTCTAACTCGGGTGGTGGGGGGGAGTCACTCAGACATGATTTATGCACACACACAAGTCATGTTTTGTGAGCATAAGAGGCTTGTGCATACAAAACTGATTTATGATTTATATGCACAAAAATGCTTTCGGCGCAGAAAGCATTTTTTGTGCCTATAAATTGTATTTATGTGCAGAAAACATGCCGTGTGTGCACAAAGCATGTTTTCTGCACGTAACTCCCAATTTCAGGTCTTAGCATCAGAACTCTTGCTTTGGCCCAGAGACAGATACTAGTGTCAGAAAATTAACCCCGCCTCTGACCAGGAGAAAAATTTCCAGTGCTAAAAAAAACCTGAGTTAAGCCAGCGCATCTCTCTCCATGGGAGGGGTGGAGGGAGGAGGTAATTGTTAAGGCCTTAATTCGGATGGAATTTTCATGCCCGGGCGCTAAGCAGTGCATGCAGTTTTACGGACAAAATCCTTTGCTGCATAGGGAGTACAGCGTGCGCACAAAAAAAAAAAGTGTGCACACAACTAGAGGTAAAACTGTGCACTCTGAAAAGCACCCCAATACACTGGGCCCTTAGATTATAAACCCTGTCTGGGGCAGGGACCTTCCTACTGTACCTGAATTGTAACTCAGCTTAAGCACTGGTTTGGCAAGATGAGTAATTAAATCCAAAATCCAAACCTCTTTTTGCAGCTCCCGTCATACTTTCATTTCTCTCTTGATGCAATACCACAGGCACACACCCATCCCGCTAACCCAACTCGTGGGGAACAGCAACCCAGCCTCTGCGCTTCAATCTGCTTATGACTGCATTTGCACCACTGCTGCAAACAAGAGCCAGCCATTCCCGTTTTACTGACTTTGCACATGTTCCTTCAAAGTGAATGCAGAATGGCTCCTAGGATCGCTCAGCATCTGTTCTAATGTACCTACATTATGCTACATAAAGGTTTCCTATGCTGGATCACTATGACATTCATTACTGTTAACTATCCAAACGTTATCGTGCCTTAAAAACCGGGATGCAGCGCATACATATACTTAAACTAATGATCATGCGATTAGTAGATACTTCATTAATTGAAAGGGGACACAATTTCCAGCAGGGTCAGACAGCAAAGACAATTCAAAGAAAACTGTATCAGAATTAGCCAGCCTTAAAGGGCTGCTGATGCAGGGCTTGGGTCTTTAACATTCAGACACTTAAAACTGATCACAGAGCTTGTGAAAATGACTTCAGTGCAGTTCAGCAACCCTATGACAGATGAAGGGCTGGTTCTTTAAGGCAGCTATGCATCCTATTCACACTATGTCAAACCTGAGCAAGCAAGGGTTATGTAAGCCAGTTCCTTCATTCCCTGGTCTCAGAATTAGCAAAGAAAATTTCAAACATGACTACCAGAGCACATTGCAGATATTTTCTAATTTGCAGCTAAACTTCTCCTCTGTAAAAGCACAGTAGCTCTTCCTGGCTGGCTCTGTTTTTTCTATTTGTGGTATAGCAACATAATAAATACCACTATTTCCACATTTGGTACTGCAGAGGGGACAGTGCAAGGTCGCCTTTCCGCAGATGATACTAAAATCTGCAACAGTGTGGTGGCTGCTGATGGAGACGAAAAAATGAGGCATGACCTGAGAAAGCTTGAGGCGTGGTCACATGCTTGGCAGTGAAGATTCAACATAAAGAATGTACAGTCGGCATGCAGAAATACAACTGAGCAAGACACGATAGGGGGTGTATACCAAACAGGAGAGAGATCTCAAGGGTGACAAGGCACCGGAGCAGAGAATTGCTAGGATGCATAGGGAGAGAAATAACTAGTAGGAAAAGAGGCGATAATGACTCTGTACAAGCCACTGATGAGATTGTATCTGGAGGCTGTCAACTCCAAAAGCATATAGAAAGAGCACAGGAAAGTCCAGAGAAGGGCAACCAAAATGGTACAGTCTCTAAACCAAAAATCCTATGAGATAAGAATTAAGAGTCCTAAATATGTATATAGAGGAGGAGGGGGGGTGGGGGGATATATAAGAGAGATTCAAATACCTCAAAGGTATAAATAATGCACATAAAGGGGTAGATTTTAAAAGAAGCGCGATCAGCCTACTTTTGCTTGCGCATCAGACTCAAGCAAAAGTATGCTGGATTTTAGTAGATACGCGCGGAGCCGCGCGTATCCACTAAGGGGCGGATTTTCAGAGCCCTGCGCGCCGGGAAGCCTATTTTACATAGGCTTCCCGGCGCGCGCAGAGCCCCGGGACTCGCGTACGTCCCGGGGTTCTCGGAGGGGGGCGTGTCGGGGGGCGTGTCGGGGGGCGGGCCCGGTCGTCGCGGCGTTGCGGGGGCGTGTCGGCAGCGTTTTGGGGGCGGGTACGGGGCGTGGCTACGGCCCGGGGGCGTGGCCGCGCCCTCCGTACCCGCCCCAAAGGAGGGCAAAGGAAAGTTCCCTCCGAGGCCGCTCCGATTTCGGAGCGGCCTTGGAGGGAACGGGGGGAGGCAGCGCGGCTCGGCGCGCGCAGGCTATACAAAATCGATAGCCTTGCGCGCGCCGATCCAGGATTTTAGTGGATACGCGCGGCTCCGCGCGTATCTACTAAAATCCAGCGTACTTTTGTTTGCGCCTGGAGCGCAAACAAAAGTAGGCTGTTCGCGCTCGTCTGAAAATCTACCCCTAAAATCCTGGATCGGCGCGCGCAAGGCTATCGATTTTGTATAGCCTGCGCGCGCCGAGCCGCGCTGCCTCCCCCCGTTCCCTCCAAGGCCGCTCCGAAATCGGAGCGGCCTTGGAGGGAACTTTCCTTTGCCCTCCCCTCACCTTCCCCTCCCTTCCCCTACCTAACCCACCCGCCCGGCCCTGTCTACACCCCCCCCTTACCTTTGTCGGGGGATTTACGCCTCCCGGAGACGTAAATCCCCGCGCGCCAGCGGGCCTGCTGCGCGCCGGGCCGCGACCTGGGGGCGGGTACGGAGGGCGCAGCCACGCCCCCGGGCCGTAGCCACGCCCCGTACCCGCCCCCAAAACGCTGCCGACACGCCCCCGGAACGCCGCGACGACCTGGCCCGCCCCCCGACACGCCCCCCTCCGAGAACCCCGGGACTTACGCGAGTCCCGGGGCTCTGCGCGCGCCGGGAGGCCTATGTAAAATAGGCTTCCCGGCGCGCAGGGCCCTGCTCGCCTAAATCCGCCCGGTTTTGGGCGGATTTAGGCGAGCAGGGCTCTGAAAATCTACCCCAAAGTAAATATTTCTCAGTGGAAAGGAAGTCAGAGAACAGGAGGTCACGATACGATACTCAACATGAGCAGAGTATAGCAGCATTAGAAAATATTTCTTCATCTGAAAGGACTGTGGATGCATGGACGGTCTTCCCAGTGGAGGCAAATACAGCAGTAGAAAGCATGCTAGAAAGCTTAGGATCCGTGCAGAGGATCCCCAGTTGCAAAGAAGTGAAGGGAAAGGCAGAAATTAGTTGAGGTTTACAGCAGCGATGCCCAACCTTTTTTGTGTCGTGGCACACCCGACACAGGGTTCACTTCATCGGGGCACACCATCACCATCATCATCTTCTCTTCCTTCTTTACTCACTTCTGACAGCATCAGGTTCCCTCTCCCTTTATCACCTGGTATTATCATGCTCCCTTGGCACCATCACCTTCTCTTCCATCCATCCCCCTGGTATCATCACCACCTTATCTTCCCCCCCCCTACACCGTCATCACCACCTTCTTCCTTTTCTTCTCACCCCCTGGTATCATTACCACCTTTCTTTCTCTCTCCCTATCCCTCCACTCTTCTGGCATTCACCACTACCACTTTCCTTCTCCCTCCACTCATGACACCATCAGCACCTTCTCTCTCTCTCTCCAGCCTTCTGGTTGGGAAGCACTGGTCTATGGTACTGAAAGACAAAGGAAAGTGGGCATACTAGATGAGCCCCTCTATTCTTCTCTGCTATCATACTCCCCCCATTTCTATTACAGACAGGATAGAATAGATGCACCATGCGACAACAGAAATAGAAGCATGGAGTCTCCAGACTTTAGCAGGGCTGAGCACTACTGCTAAAAATAAATAAATAAATAAAGAGGGAAAAAAATTTAAGAGAAGAAATAAAAACCACTTCTGGAGGTGAGAAAGGACATCAAATGTTAGGCTAGGTCTCTCTAGAAGGCACTACCAATTTGAAGTTCGATTAAGGTATTATTGGAATTAGTTTTATTTAACCTGAGTAAAGAAAATATTTTGGTTCTTTGTACAGCAAACTACCAGAGTGTAAAATAATAGAAAAGTAAAATTGAGTAAGCTACAGTTTTCTTTCATTTCACGCTTAACCTATCAGTGCTTTAGTTTAGGCCAGTAAAGAACAAGTGAGGGTTATATATCTGTCTTTTATATCTTTTTAAAGATGTTTTGTGTTTTTTTACTTATTCTATGTCTACTTTAAATGATATATATGCTACATTGTAACCCGCCCCGAACCTGGGAGGGGTGGGATATAAATACGTTTAAATAAAAAAAAATAAAATATAGTCCCAGTTTATGAAACAGGAATTATGTAATTCTAATTTACTTCTTTTTAAACAATACTTTTCAATTTGTTCCATTCTGCGATCTTATCAGTCAAATAAAATGAGATACTCTATTATGTTATATATCTACTTTAATAGAAATCTACGTGTGCTGCTATAATCCATAGGCGAGAGGTTGCACACATTATACCTATACATAGGTGTGTAATGAATACACACCTATGGATTATAAACTTTTTAAACTTAGTTACATTCATTGCCAGCAGAATCATGACATACAGTATAATAAAAAATTTAAAACTTCTGTACCACCACTTACCGATAGCACACATTTTTACAAGTTTCCTCCGAAAGATAACTGTCCTCCACGATGAAATAACTGCAGCTTATTCTCTGACCTCGAGAATCTATGACTGCTTTGCATCTGTACCAAACACATTAGAAAATAAAAGCAATTCACTTAGCAGCACTGCAGGGCTATTAAACTATCTTCAGGATCACAGATTCAAAAATAAGAAACAGAGTCAATGAACTCAGTTCAGTTTCTAAAAACTGCATCCATTTTCGTATCTAAAACATTAAGGACTGATGGCCATCAGAGACGGTTATACCATCTGAAGGAAGGATAAGGGAGAAGTCACTGTGTGATGATATACTTCATGTATTTTTCAAATGCTGAAACTTAAGTTTTCTTTTCAAAATGCAGTTTTCTTCCCTTATAGCAGTAAGGTTTGTCTATGTACTCTCAGCAAAGTTACATTTTGCTAAGAGCACTATGCTTTAAGCCAGAGTTTCCCAAACCTGTCCGCAATGAATATGCCTGAGATGGATTTGCATATACTGGGTCTCTATGGTATGCAAATGTATCTCATGCAAATTCAATGTGGATATCCTGAAAACCTGACTGGCTGAGAGTCCAAGGACAAGTTTGGGAACCACTGCTTTAAGTAATACATAATAAAGCATCTTCCTGTTAGTAAACAAACATATTTAAACATGCTGCTGCTGTTGCCTTTCACATACAACATAATATTTAACAGATGAGTGGCTGCAGTCCTGAAGGTGATACAATGGGTGTGGGTTCTATGTGAGAATTTTATCTACCGTATTTTGTATAAATACTTTGTCCTTGAGCAAGGAGGTGCAAATGGCCACATCTGGAGGTGAGCTCTGCCTCCTAGATTATAGACAGAGGTCCAGTCCGAAGCACTTGATAATGACCTCCTGAGCCTGTGGAGGATATTCACACTAGGCTGACTCTGGTGCTGACATTGGCACTGTTAGAAAATGAGTTAGACAGGCGGATTGCTGAAGATTGTCTCTGTCATATCAGGCATATCACAGTGACAATCAGGATTGGTGAAATGTCTCTCAACACCAGCTTCAAGGAGCTAAATTCTAGTTCACCAGCAAGGAAGGCTCATAGCCTAACCTGGGCATGAACTGCACTGGATGACATCTTTGCATAGCTGTCACAGTCTGCATTATCATGACCTTGCTCCAAACATTTGAAGTAAATCTTCCGATGGCTGGTTAAGGACATCTTCTGTTCATATTTCGAAGAGAACTTGAAGGCACAGAGGCAAAAATCAAAGAAATTTTCCTCTTAAGAGAGGATGGTCCAAAGAAATGAAAGACTGGCCAGGAAGCCTGCTGATGAGGCCACACTGAAGAAAGCCATAGGTCAGCTCATCAGGAATGATAAACAAAACATAAAACTCCCAAAGCGCAAAAAATAAAAACCACTAACTCGAGCAATTTAGGGGGATTCTGGCAGAAAACCTAAGCAAAGAAGAAAAATATATTCTAAATTCTGCAGGGCCAGAAAAGAGGAAAAGCATATCCAACTATCTTGGCTTGCAAAAAATGAACTGAGAGGGAGACATGAGCAGGGGGCGGGAGGGGAGTTGCTGCAGGGTGCATGGGCTGTAAAAGGCTTTTGCCTTTCCAGAAAGCTCTGGAACACTCCCATCTGTTTGGCACCAAGCATGGTCATGTGACCTGCTTGTCTTTAAGGCACATACTTCCCATATACACAAATTAATTTTGTGTTTGAAGAAAATAAATATTTTTCTATGTTGTATTATTTTCTCTGGATTTGCAGTTACAAAACTAGCCAAAAGTGACACCAAATATACAGTTTATTCCAGTCACAATACTCTCAAATAAACATTTTTCCAATAGGTCTGTCTCTGTTTTTCTTTAACCACTTAAAAGTATTTTCTTACCTCTTTAATTCATTCTTTTTTTCATTCAATTTTTTTCATTATATCATTTTATAGGGAAAACTACATAAGGTTTCCCTAATAACTTAGAGACCTCACTCAACTTCATTTCATGTTCTCCCATTCTACCTTATTTGATTTCTCTGACCTGTGGGCATCTTACCTTCCCTCCATCTGACCTAGTGCTCCTCTTTCCTTCCGAAAAGCCATAGTACAGTGCTAGTCCTATTCTGCAAACAGCAACTTGGGCTGCATCAAAGAGGTCCTAATTCATCTTCAGGAGCAAGCGGGATGGACTCCAACTTCTGCATACCACAGAAGAGAAGGACAAGCTCAGACACCTACTTTTGTTTTTGCAGTCAATGTTAGCTGCTCAAATGACTCCTCTTCAGCAGTACGGATTTAGGCTTGTGCTGCCCCCTAGGCACTATTGGTGCTGCCGTGCACCCCCCCCCCCCCCCCAAATGACAAAAGAGCAGAAGGTCTAAGGCATAACCTTCTTTGCTCCAGGCTCACCTCAAGTCTCTGAATGACAGAAAGATTGGGGCTGGATTAGGGAGCAGATGCCTTTCTTTGCTCCCTGTGTGCTCTGGCATCATCCCTCTCTTCCTATTCCCTGAACAGGACAGGGGAGGAGGGCCAGGGCTGGAATAAAGAGGAGCAGTTTCTCTTTGCTCTGTCATTTCCAGCCTCACCCCCTCCCATCCTGTTCTCTGCACTGGGAGGGGGTGAGGCTGCCCTAGGCACAGGCCTGATGTCTTTATTGGTAAATCCAGGCCTGTTCTTCAGTATCCTGAAAGATGAGCTCCATTAGCTGCTCAGCTCCTCTTTTGTTTTAGCAGCTGGAGAGATGGGATTTGACTGCTCTAGCTAGTCTTTCTACTTCCGAAAGCCACCATCGCAAGATGCCCTCACTGCTCACTGGCAAAAGAGGGAGACTATCCTTAAATATTTTTGGTGCAATCCAACCAACAGGGAGGAGCAGCAGAATAAAATATATAAAAACAAACTAAAGGCAAAAGACAAAATTATTTTTTGCAGCTTGGGGAAGGGAAAATATTTCACAGAAAAAAAAAAAAAACCGCACAAGCAAACTCTCCTACAAAAATCATTGTGAAACTTTTGCCTAATTCTTGCATCCAGTCATTAGGAACAAAACTCACTGTGCTTTTCCCACACTCTTTTGTTTAAACAATTTTTCTGTAAATTTTTCTTTCCTTTTGGAAGCTGCATAAAATGAAAGCCTTGGCAAAGAGATGCACCATTTTAAAATCATGCACATTAACTTACTGGCTTTTTATGGCCCCAATTTTGCTATATTTAAAATGTGACCCTAAAATTGTGTGTTAATGTAACCCCTGATATTTACTATAATGCTTTAATGGATATTCTCTTCATAATGTTTCAAATAAACATTTTTAAATGTCACTAAAATAATCACATTAATACAAAATCGATAAACAAGTGAACTATAAATATAAGTAGCCTTTAATTGTAACCTTTTTATGCGGTTGGCAAATATTTTTCTTTCAAATATTTTGGCAGAAGCATGGACTGTATTAAAAAAAAAAAAAAAAAGAAAAGAAACTTAGGATTCTCTCCCAGTTCTATATCTGGTAAAATACATGTGGTTATGCATTCAGGGAATAATTTTTAATAGCATGCATTGTTGCAAAGTATGCACACACTTTAGCATGCGCAGACCTCACAGGTAATGTTCCCTACAATGTGTGCATGCACAAGAGGCCACCTACGGCAACTGGGTGCACATGAGTTTGATGACCTAAATGCACCCCTCCACCTAAAATACCTCTTTTTAATCCGGCTAAGAAGTGCAAGCATTGAGATGGTCCAGGCATACATTTGGCTGCTGCAAGAGACAATTTTCAGCCGCAGCACTCCATCTGGGTGAATGCTTTTGAAAACTGTCCTCTGTAAAATATTTTTCAAATAGTGTAAAGAAGACTGCTACTTTTACAATCAGTTCCTAGTTTCAAAGCTTATCATGAGACGATGATATTTTTCTAAGTGTTGCTTCCACCAAACACTTATGCACAGACATCACCAGGTCTCTTATCTGCTCTGTGTTGAGACAATGAATCAAAAAGAACCCGCCATTGACCTTCTTTCAATGTGTCTAGATAAAAGGATGAAAAGTTGAATCCATCTCCTTGCTGTGCTACAAGTTATAAATGTACTTTATAGGACTCATTACCAAAACTAATGGACTAAGGTTGACATCCATGAAATGGACTTACCAGCACTGACAAAGCCAGTGTGCAATATTTCAGCAAAGATATGTAAATTGTTATGTATTTGCTGTATCTTTCTATTATGAAAATATTAAATTTACACATCTCATTCTTTTCCTGTTTGGGGAGGAGGAGGGAAGCATGGCCAGTCAGATTTTAATTTATTTATTTTGATTTATATTCTGCTTTCTGGCACTTCAAAGTGGATTACATCAAGTACTGTAGGTATTTCTCTATCCCCAGAGGGCTCACAATCTAAGACCTAGATTTATCATTTTGCTATGAATTTCGCAGGAATAGCACCTGCGATAAAAAAGGGGCATGGTTAGGTAAATTTGAGATTGTGTGCTATTTTAGCGCTTCGCATACGTATTTTACGATAACGCACATTAAATTTATCGCACTCGCGATATTTGAGAGAGAGACTCTTTATAAGGCTCTCATATAAGTAAAAGCAAGTTTGCTTACCGTAAACGGTGTTTTCCGTAGATAGCAGGGAATTTAGCCATGCATAATGGGTGGCGTCGTCCATGACGTCACGGGGCGGAGCATCTCTCTCAGAGCTCGAAGAGCTTTGAAGTGCGCATGAGCACCACTTCCCGCGCTCCTCGAGCCTGCCTCAGTCTGTTTTCCAAGCTAATGGAGTAGGATGTGTGAAATTGTTAGAGCTGTCCAGGGAGGTGGGAGGGATTGCATGGCTAAATTCCCTGCTATCTACGGAAAACACCGTTTACGGTAAGCAAACTTGCTTTTTTCCGGCGATAAGCAGGGCATTTAGCCATGCATAATGGGAGTCCCAAGCAGAAAGGTTGCAAAACTGAAAAATAATAATAAAGGAACACCATAGTAAAGAAAATGTGTTTACTCGTAACATGAAACAATGAAACATTTTCTTTTTTTTTTTTTTTTTTTTTTTTTGCAACCAGTAAAGGGTGGACAGCTAATATGAGTCAGAAAACTGTTTTAAAATAGCGGACCCCAATGCCGAGTCCGTCGCTGACTGTTGGTCCAGACAGTAGTGGGACACAAAGGTGTGGGGAGAAGACCAGGTAGCAGCCTTACAGATGTCTTGAATTGAAACCCCACAAATGTGGGCAATGGAAGTAGCCGTAGCCCTGACTTGGTGAGCATGTATAGAGCCCTCTAGTGGCAACTCCTTTGATGTATAGCAAAAGTGGATACACGCTGCTAGCCAATTGGATAAAGTCCGTTTGGATACCGGCTGTCCTGGATTATTCGGATTGAAGGAGACGAATAATTGAGAAGAATGTCTGAGTTGTTCAGTTGCCTCCTTGTAATAGGCTAGAGCTCTTTTACAATCGAGGGTATGAAGGAGTTTTTGTCTAGCATCTGTATGAGGCTCAGGACAGAAAACTGGCAAGGTAATAACTTGGTTCAAGTGAAACGCAGATACCACTTTCGGCAAGAAAGAAGGGTGAGTTCGTAGCATCACTTTATGCTGGTGAAATTGCAGGTAAGGAAAATTGACTACTAGCGCTTGGAGTTCACTGACCCTCCTGGCTGAAGTTATAGAGACCAGAAATAACACTTTCCAGGTCAAAAATTTTAAAGTAGACTGCGCCATAGGTTCAAATGGCGGATTCATCAATGCTTCTAGGACCACGTTGATATCCCAAGGAATTATTGGTTTTTTGAAAGGGGGGTGCAAACGGAGCAGTCCCTTCATAAATTTGGTAATCAAGGGATGAGAAGAGATAGAGACATTTTGGTGTAATTGGTGATAAGCCGCAATGGCGCTGAGATGAACCCGAACCGATGTTGTCGCTAAACCGGAGAGCGACAGTTGATGTAAGTAAGATAAAATGGATTCTGGTGAAGCTGAGAAAGGGTTTAAATTATGGAGAGTACACCAGGCAGAATAACGTTTCCACTTGAATGCATAGTTGCGTCTGGTGGAAGGTTTACGGGAAGCCACCAGGACATCCAGAATGTTTGTGGGGAGGTTGAAAGGGGCTAATACCTCCCGTTCAATCTCCAAGCTGTTAAATGCAGGGATGCCTGCATTGGGTGAATTAAGGTTCCTTCGTTCTGGGAGAGGAGGGTTGGGAAGTCTGGTAGAAGAATCGGCGCTTGAATGGAAAGGCGTAGCAGGTATGTGTACCATGGTTGTCTGGGCCATGCTGGCGCTATGAGGATTAAGTCCGCTGCGTCTGCTATGCACTTGTGGATCGTTCGAGATATCAGTGGAATCGGTGGAAAGGCGTAGAGAAGACCGTTGCGCCACGGGATCAAAAATGCATCTTGTGCCAATCTGTAGTTGCTCGGAAGGAGGGAACAGAACTTGTCCACCTTCCGATTCTCCTCTGTTGCAAAGAGATCTATGTCCGGTGTTCCCCAGAGGTGAAAAATTTTTTGCGCTTCGGGAAGACTGAGCGACCACTCGTGTGGGTGAAAGACTCTGCTTAATTTGTCTGCCTTTATATTTGCAAGACCTGGGAGATATGAGGCTTGAAGGAAAACTTGGTTGCGTTCCGCCCACTCCCAGATCTGGACTGCTTCCTTGCATAGAATCCGGGATCCTGATCCTCCTTGTTTGTTGATGTAAAACATCGCTACTTGATTGTCTGTATGAATCATCAGGGAGCGGTTTTGTATCCATGTTTGAAATGCAAGAAGAGAGTTCTTTATTGCTCGGAGCTCGAGTAGGTTGATTTGCAAGAGTTGTTCCATCGAGTTCCAAAGACCTTGAGTCTGCAGGTGGAGGAGATGTGCTCCCCAGCCCTTTGTTGAAGCATCTGTTGTGAGAATTAATTGATGAGGAAGAATCTGGAAGGGGCTTCCTTCTTGTAAGACAAGTGGTTGAAGCCACCAACGTATGTCGGTTTTCATGGAATTCGTGACCTGTACTGTGCGAGACATCGGCTGAGTGAGTTGATTCCATTGGGATTTGAGTCCCCATTGGAGCCGCCTCATGTGGAGACGAGTATTGCGAACGACATGTATCGCTGCAGCCATATGGCCCAGAAGAACCATGATTTGTCGGGCTGGAGCCGTGTCTTGACGAAGTAGAGATTGAGCCAGAGTTTGTAACGTTTGGACCCTGTCTGGAGGCAGGAAGGCCTTGGATAAGGTGGTGTTGAGTATGGCACCTATAAACTGTATGCGTTGCGAAGGATAAAGTTGAGATTTCTCGTAATTTACTATCCATCCTAGGTCGTTGAGACAGTGGAGCGTAGTCTCTATGTGAGATTCCAACAAGTGAGGATCGTGAGATACCATCAACCAATCGTCTAGATATGGAAATATGGTTATGCCCTGTTTGCGTAAGTGAGCCACAACAACAGCCAGACATTTGGTGAAGATTCTGGGGGCCGAGGATAGGCCAAAGGGAAGAACTCGATATTGGTAATGGCGATCTGCTACTTGAAAACAGAGGTATCGCCAGCAACTGTAGTGGATTGGAATATGTGTGTAAGCGTCCTTTAGATCGAGCGAACACAACCAGTCGTTTGACTGAAGAAAGGGGAGAATCGTCTTGAGAGAAGTCATCTTGAATTTTTCTTGTACCAAGTATTTGTTGAGACGTCGAAGATCTAAGATAGGGCGAAAACCTCCTGATTTCTTTGGAATGAGGAAGTATTGGGAATAAAAGCCGTGCTCCTGAAACTGGGAAGGAATGACTTGGATCGCTTCTTGCTGAAGAAGCAGAGAAACTTCCTCGAGAAGAGATGGAATCTGAATCGTAGGTGTTTTGGAGAAAATGGAGTGGGGGAGCATCGGAGTGGATTTGAAGCGAAGACGATATCCCTGTCGTATGATAGAAAGAACCCACTGATCTGTGGTGATGTGAGACCACTGGGTATAGTAGTGAAGTAGCCTTCCTCCTATGGCTAATGCTGTTGTGGCTGGTGCAATTAAAAAGACTGTTTAGATTGTTGCTGAGCCGGTTGTTGCTTTTGTGGTCTTTGAGGCCGTTGCCGAGGTCTCTGTCCTTGAGATTGAGCTTGTGGACGTTGCTGTTGTTGATAAGGTTGCCTGTAGGGCGCCTGATAAGGTTGATAGTACCTGTAGGGCCTGCGGTAATAGTAGCCTCTTCTGTTCTGGAAAGGGTAGCGCTTAGAAGTTGATGGAGTTTCAGTAGGCATTGCTAAAGATTGGACAGCAATGTTTTGTTCTTTTATTAAAGAAACAGTCTCCTGTAACTTTTCACCGAAAAGATTATCCGGTCTGCAAGGTAAATTAGCCAAGCGTTCATGAACGTCATCACGTATGCTACTAGCCCGTAACCATGCCATGCGCCGAGCTGCTACCGATGTAGCCGATGATCTTGCTGAAGTGTCAAAGGCTTCGTAGGAGGTTCGTAAAAGATGTCTCAGACCCTCCTGCAAGTCCTTGAAAGGTGAAGGCAAAGAAGAATCACCATGAGCCGCGGAAAGCAATGGCTGTAACTTCTGTGTACAGTTAAATAAGTATTGTATAATGTAAAACTGATGGTGATGTATGCGGGAATTTAACATTGAATTCTGATAAATCTTTTTAGCAAAATCATCCAACGATTTGTTTTCTCGGCCCGGTGGTGTATTTGAGAAGAGTCTATTCTTCTTTGCTCTTTTTAATGCTGATTCCACTACAACTGAAGTGTGTGGAAGTTGTACCGTGGAATAATATGGCGTCTTTTGCATCCTGTATTTCAAGTCCAGCTTCCTAGAAATTGCAGGTAGAAGCAATGGGGTGTCCCATGCTTTGTCCATGAGACCTTCCAAAATGGGCTGCGGAGGAAGCGCCGTAGGTTCCGCCGGAATGTCAAACATCTGCAGCAGTCCCAAAGTCTGGGATCTGGGATCCGGAATTTTACGTATTTCAATGTCCAATGCGGTAGCTACTTTTTCCAAAAATTTTGCATAAGTGAGATCTTCCGGAGGAGATGTTGGTTGAGGCAGCTCCTGAGGAGGATCTGACGGAATTCCTGTCGAACTCCCAGGAGATGAGTGAATAGATTCCGGTAGAGAATGTGAAGACGATGCAGGAGAGCCCACGTTCAGTGGAGACGGCTGGAGTGGTGACAGAGAATGCCCTTGAGATCTTGGGCTTTGAAGGTTGTGTGGAAGACTGCCTGGATCTGGAGGCAAACCCTGTAAGAATGAGTGAATCAATGAAGATATATGAGACATTGTCTCCTTGGCAGACTGATGAGGAGGGAGCCCTGAGGGATCCGATATAGACTTGAGACGCTTTGGCTGTACCTGTGGTAAGGGAGTTAAAGATCTTTTCCTAGCCGGAGAACGAGGTAGCTCTGGAGACGAAGCCCATGCTCCTAGCGGCGAATCCACCATCACATTAGAATCAGCTGAACCCGGGGAGTGAACCGATATAGGCAGTTCCGTGGGCTCCTGCAAGGCTTCTGAAGAAGTGATATGTTTAGTCTTGGAAGTTGACTTCCTTGGCTTGGATGAAAGGGCAGGAGTGTTATTCCTACTTTCTGATGAAGTTCTGGCATGAGTCGAAGAAATTTGAGTCGTGGATTGCTCTGCGGCGTCGGTACGAGTCGTGCGTGCGTCGCTGTGCTTCGTGTGTTTCGAATTCGACGCAGGTTTTGCAGCGTGCGCCGTGTGCTTCGACCCCGACGCAGTCTTGGAGGAATGAGTCGAATGCGTCGTCTTCTTAGTGGTATGCGGCGCATGCGACGCGGCGCTGGATGGTAACTGCGTGGGTAACGACGCAGTAATCAGAGTACGGCTCACTGAGGTCGAGTGGGTCTGTGGTCGGTGTTTCGACGCACCCAGCGAGGATTTTGACGATCCTGGAGCCTTTGTGGAGGGGTCAGGAGTGGTTCTGAGCCTCTCCATCTTTTCGGCCCGTTGCCTTCTGGCCCGCGGGGACATCCGTCCACAATCCTTGCAGGTCGATTGATCGTGGTCAGGACCGAGGCATAAATAACAGTAGTTATGCCCATCGGTCACAGACATAATCTTCCCGCAGGAGCAATACTTAAATCCTGGTGTTTTTGGCATTCTTCTTTCCTGTCTTCTTCTTTCTTTGTTGTTTTGTTTTTTTTTTTTTTGTTTTTTTTTTAGAAGAAGTTCTTCGTTGGTGAGGCGAGAGAGAGTGCACCACACAGCCGTGTAGTGCCGCGGAAAACGAAGACTGAGGCAGGCTCGAGGAGCGCGGGAAGTGGTGCTCATGCGCACTTCAAAGCTCTTCGAGCTCTGAGAGAGATGCTCCGCCCCGTGACGTCATGGACGACGCCACCCATTATGCATGGCTAAATGCCCTGCTTATCGCCGGAAAAACCGTTTATACCACTGTAGGAGGGTCAACTAGTAACCTGAGGTGAGGTTTTGGTGGTGGTCTAGGGTTTGGGGGGCAGATTTACATGCACAGAGGTAATAACTGCACAGTACACATCAGTGAAGATGTGAGGAAAGGTATACAAAGATGAAATCTGTACACTGTATTCTCAACCTAGTTTGATGTACTCTCCTCCCTAGCAGCTATCAAACTAGGGTGAGAGCACACTGTAGAAATCTCATCTTTGTGTACCTTTCCTCACTCCTCATCAAATCTTCACTGATGTGTTCCATGCTGTTCATACCTCTGATTGTGCATGTAAAACTGCTCACCAAACCCTAGACCACCACCAAAACCTCACCTCGAGTTACTAGTTGACCCTCCTACAGTGGTATAAATAGTGACGTCAATCCTTTCCTCCGGCTTCGTTGTCCCCCATGGTGTTTCACACATTGTATAAGTTGTTTTTGTTTGATAAACAACAGTCACTTTCTCTGTCTCAATGTTATAGAAAACTCACCGCTCTTACTAGACAGGATCCTTATTCCATCTTAGTCGCTAGATGGAATGGGGATGGGGTGTTTGTAGCTACTGTACCTATTCTTAAGGCATGCTTTCGGCGAGTGTCCCTCCTCACGGTAAGTATGTTCTATCGAGAAATGCAGTACAAGTTTCTGAAGCGGACCTATATGTCCGCCCAGATTGCTTACTGCTCAAGCATTTTCACCTCCACCCTCTGTGTCAAATGCAGTAAGGTCATTGGAACACTGTCCCACTCCTTTTGGGCTTGCCCCCCTATACAGCAATTTTGGGGTCAGATAGCCAAATATCTTATGGCCTTATTGGGGTTTCCCTGTCTATTACTCCCCTTCTCTTTTTGTTTGGCTGTCTTCCCCGTCTCCCACCGCGGAGGGGCCATCGTTTATTTATCCTGAAAGCATGCTTAGTGGGAAATAAAGTGATTCTGTTACAGTGGTGAGATACTGGGGGGGGTCCCTCTTTTTGGACTTGGAACAGTCAACTTCATCATATGATGAGAATGGATGATTTCAGCTCACGCACCTCCCCTCAACACACGGAAAACTCCTGATGATTTGGGACCCTTACTTGCAGGCGTTACCCCATCGTTCTAGAAGTTTGATCCTTAATGACTGACTTTATTTGCATATTTTGATTGAGATCGGAACTCAAGTCTGGAGGGGACCTTGAGTCCTGAAGTCGCAGCATGGTTCTCTGGACGTTAGGGTTCTGAGTGGGTTGGGGGGGGGGAGATTAAGGGGTGGGTTAATGTGGGGGTTTCTTGGCAAACGGTTTTCTGTAGGGGTCCATGTCCGGAGGGGTTTGTTCCTGCCTCTCCGGATCGCTTACATTTTGTATTGACTATTTGAAAACTCAATAAAAATGGTTTCAAATAAATAGTGACGAATGTGTGCCACCCCAGAAGCGCTCTCTCTCTCCTGCCTGAAACGAGATTTACGATAATATTGCAAATCCCGTTTCAGGCATATCGCACAACCTAACGCCAGGAAAAAAGGTATAGTTATTGCTGGCATTAAAATGTGCAATAATGTGCGTTACACTATCACACGCAACATTAGACACCCCTCATTTTCATGAACTCCACCCAAATTCTTCCCTTTTGACTAAATTTTTAAAATTTGCATATGCATCTTGCGATGCGTTATTTATCGCATGCATTATGGCATTAATACGATTTGATAAATGACCCTGTAAGTTTGTACCTAAAGCAATGGAGAGTAAAGTGACTTGCCCAAGGTCACAAGGAGCGGCAGTGGGATTTAAACCCTGGTTCATAGCACACTGCTCTAACCACTAGGTTAGAACTAGTACAATGCAATACTGTTACAATAAAATGTATTTTGAATGCATGACTATATTCAGGTATTTCTAAATGCTAAATATCACACACCATTCCAAATTAAGCCAAAAATGCAGTCTCTTCATATGTAGAATATAATTCAAATAAATGCCTAAGGGAGATACTAATAGTTAAATCTGCAGTACCCCATCAGTAACAAAGAAATAAATGAGTTGAAACATTTATAGCAAAAATTTTGTGCCACAATGCGTTACAAAAGAGGAGCGGGGGAACAGGGTGGATCTCCCTGGGACAATGAACACAACTTGGCCGCAGCATCATGTTTTCCCTCCTGGACTCTTATAGAAATCTCATTGCGCATGTGGCCCAGTTCTCCTCTGAGGCTCACCCCCCCTTGATGTACGAGACTCTGATCTGCAGTTCCTGTCTCCTGCCAGCAAAGGGCCTCCGTGGGCCACTGGGACTATTTGTTAGTCCTTCAAGTTCTATAGACCAGACTTCCTGCTCGAGGCCATCTTGGTCCTGTCTGGACACAGTTTTATACCAGGTTCACAGTCTGCACTTTGCCTGAGCTTGGGAATAACTGCAGATGCTACCATAAAAAGCTTGCTGAGCAGATTGGGTGGACCATTTTGTCCTTTTCTGTCATCGTTTCTATGTTCCTATACATGTTGGTGCTAGATTGCTTCATATATCCAGTTTTCCCACTTGCTCCCAATCCCAGCATGTTTCTTATAATTGCAGTCCTCCTGCACTGCCTTCTGCGGGCACCTTCATGCTTCCGGGTTTTCCTGCAGTGAGTCTATCCTGCTCCTGTGAGCACCTTGATGTCTCCAGGTTTGATTTCTACATTGCTTTAGTGTGTGCCTTGGGTTTCCCATTCCCCCCCCCCTCCCCCCGAGTCCTGCCAGCCACTAGCACTGAGGGCTCAACCCACGGAAAGGTGGCCAATACTGGCAGAAGATGCCTGTCTCTGCCACTGTTGGACTTCTCCTGCCCGTGCACCGCCTGCTCTTGGATTTGGGGGTCATACTTCTGGCCGACCATGCTGTTACGTGATGTCAGTAATATGTGCGTGTGGGGCTGACAGGCAGTCTGCATGGAGCAGCAGATTCTTCATGCTGCCATCGGCTCTACCAACAGCCTTTTTTTTTGGGGGGGGGGGGGGAGGGGGCAGCAGGCCAGGGCCTTAAAAGTCTTTTTAAATCTGTAACCATGTTTCAGCAATGAAACCTTCCCACCCACCCCGGAGCCTGAGAGTTTTCATTCTGGGCTAGAAGAGGCAGGGAAGCTGCCCCTCCCCCCCTCCTTTTTTTGTGGCAGCAGAACAACAGGCATTTGGGGCTCTCTGATGTGCTAAAGGCTGTAAACTAAGGCTAGTGGTGAGGGAACAGAGACTGCAACTGATCTTAATGGGCTTATCCAATCCCTTGACAGCCATAGTTAGATTACCTGTTGGCTTTAGTTGGGGGAACGTTCTGTCTATACTTCAGCTTCTATGGCTGGAATGGAATCGCTTCCCCTTTTCCAATGGTATAAATGTTAATGCTCATGGAGATCTAGCCACATCTCGTCCTGGGGGGCATTCTGTGCTACTGCGGGCACAGAATTTGGACAGGATTCCCCTCTTGGGTAGATTTTTCTTTTATTGTATAGAATTTTAAGCTGCCCAGCAAGCTGCAAGTGGAGTCCATCCCGTCCGTGCCTAAAGACGAGGGAAGCACCATTGAGCCGTGAGCAGAACTCATCCTGTTCATGGCCAAAGTTGAGTCAGGCTCCAGTGGGACATGAGTGGTGTGCTCTTCCCACTCGAGGCTGAAAAAAAGAAAGGCACCAGTGGACCGAGAGCAGGTCACGACCAAGGAGTAGCATCAACAAGGCCTGTGTGTGTGTGTGTGTGTGCGCGCGCAGAATGACAGGCACAGGAGGGTGAGAGAGATCTGGAGCCTTTGTGTCTGAGTGAGGGTGTGTGTGAGCGAGGGGTTTTGTGAAGGTGTGTGTTGTGTGTGAGAGGGAACCCAGGTGAAGAGGTGGGTGTGTGTGAGTGAGAGAGAGAGAGTCTATGTGTAGGGGTGTATGAGCGTGAAAGAGAGAAAGAGCCTGTGTGTGTCTTTGCCAGAGAGATGAAGCCTATGTGAGGGGGGGGAGGGAATGTGTGCAATAGAGAAAAAGGGAGTCTTTGTGAGGGGGGGGGTGTATGCAAGAGAGAGGGAGCCTATGTGAGGGTGTGTGTGCGCAAGAGAGAGGGAACCTGTGTGAGGGTGTGTGTTTGTGTGAAGGAAAGAGGGAGCCTGTGTGAGGAGGGTTTGTGCACAAGAGAGCCTGTATGAAGGGGTGTGTGTGTGTATGTGAGAGAGAGGGAACCTGTTTTTAGGGTGTGTGTGGGGGGGGGAAGAGGGAGGGCATCAGTGTGAGGGTGTGTGTGAATGTGTGACAGAAAGGCTGTATGAGAGAGTAGTCAAATTCTAGGAGTGGAGGGCTGGAGGGTGGAGATAGTGGAAAGGGTTGAGCCTGGAGGAGCAGGGAGATAGTGGAGTGTGAAGAAGTTAGAGCCTGAGAGGGCAGAGTGAAAGAGGCTGGGCCAGGGGAGAAGGGAGAGAGGGTGTCAGGTACACGCCTACAGTGTACTTCTAGGGGAATTCTGCTCAAAGTATTTTAAATTCTACATCTTTGAATAATAATTTTTCCGTATTTTGTGCGCAGAATTTTAAAATTTTGTGCACAGAATTCCCTCAGGAGTACACATCCAATTTTTCATGGATGAATGCCTTGAAGCTTTCATATCCCAGAATGGCCTAGGCACTGGTTCGCATGTGTGATGAGAAGTTATCATTGGAGGGTGGCTTCAGATAGTCACTCATTCACAGGAAGGACTTCTAAGACCTAACTCTTAGTCCTGGGGGAATTCTGCCTACTGCGGCGCGCAGAATTCCCCCCCCCCCCCCCCCCATGCTCAGAAAATGGCAGAGGAGACCTCGGCATGCCCTGAACAGAGCGCATGAAGATGAAGACCCTGGTGCGCGTTTGTGGCGAAGATGAAGGCCCCCGTGTGCTGCGGGATGCACTCCACTTGCAGCGAAGATGAAGGTCCCGGCGAGCCATTCGCGGCGAAGATGAAGGCCCCCATGTGCTGCGGAGTGCGTGCAGTTTGCAATGAAGATGAAGACCCCCTTGTGCCACGGGACGTGCTCCGCTCGTGGCAAAGATGGAGGCCCTGGTGAGAGTGAATGTGTGTGTGAGAGAGAGAGAGGAGAGGGAGAGGGATGTGAGAAAGGGGAGGAGGTGTGAGAGGGGAGGGTGAGAGCAGGGAGAGGGGGTGTGAGAGAGAAAAGAGCAGGGGGGTGAGCAGGAGGGTGTGAGAGAAAGCATGGGAGGATGCTTGAGTGTGAGTGCCAGCGAGATGGAGCATCTATGAGGAAATTGTGAAGTAGTGTGTGTGAGATTGAGAGTTGGAGCGTATGAAAAAGGGATCATGTGTATGTGAGGGTGCTAGCCTGTGTGAAGGGATTGTGTATGTTTGAGACAGAGCCTGTGTGAAGGGGTGCGTGAGAGAGAGACATAGGTAGCCTGTGTGAGGATGTATGTGAGAGAGAGAAAGGGAGCTTGTGTGGGTGTATATGCAAGAGAGAGGGACCCTGTATGAGGGGATGTGTGTGTGCGAGAGTGTGAGGGAGCCTGTATGACGGTGTGTGTATGTGAACTAGAGAGAGAGGGAGCATGTGTGTGAGAGAGGGAGGGACAGAGGAAGCCTGTGTGAGGGGCAGTACTGAGAACGGGGTCAAACTCTGGGACTGGCAATAGAGTGGAAGGGGTTGAGCCTAGAGGTGGAGGGGAGAGATACTGGCAGGTGGAGGAGTTGGGGCCTAAGAGGGCAAAGAGGCCAGGGGAGTAGGGAAAGAGAGTGGAAGGGACACTCTTACAGTGAATTTCTAGGGAAATTCTGCTCAAAATATTTAAAATTCTGCATCTCTAAGTAATAACTTTTTTCTGTATTAATTTAAAATGTAATTACTTAAAGACTGTCATGTAAATTATATTATTTTCACCAATATAAAGTTTGCAGAATTTTAAGTTTTTGTGTTCAGAATTTTAAATTTTTGTTCGCAGATTTCCCCCAGGAGTACAACAGGCAGGCACGACTAATATCTCTTGCAGTTAGCATGGAAATATCTGGTGAAATGAGAGCATGATGCTATGAGCCCTTTATTTTGGAGCTAGTGAGTGTAATTTATTGCTGGGCTTTAAGTATTCAATTAACATTATTAGTAATGTATTCTGTTTGCTGATGTACTGTATTTCCAATAAAATGTTTTATTTTAAACTTTATGTATATTTATACTGGAGAAAGGGTTAATGTGGAAAGGTGGCGAAAAGAAGGTGCTAGGGAGTTAACTGCTAGAGAATAGTCGAGGGAGCCAAAGTGCAGAGCTGGCTGAGTCATATACACTATTTCCATATAATTATAACTTTCTCAATGTTTATTATCTATTTTACACTACACTTTCTTTTGTAACAGATACAATATTGATACTGATGGACAATTAATTCTAATTATTCATAATCAGGTGTAGGATGTGCAATTATTAAATATTTTCCTACATTGCCCCTCCTAGGTGCCACACAGTTCTGTATTACAAATGGTGGGTACCTCAAAATTATTTAAGTTTGCAATCACTTACTTGTTTGGCAAAAGGACTGTGGCAATACTTCAAGACAAGTTACATAATAGATAGCAGAAAGAGGCCAATAAATGCTGTATTAATTTCTATTTTAATTCCATGTATTAAGAATCAATATGGAAATGCAAGATAAGTACACAGTCCAAAACCAATGAACGTTGAAGAAATTTTCTTTATTTTCGTTTCTTATGAATTCAATACGGCTACTCCAAAGCTCATCATAGTTCAGATAAGTTGTCAACTGGCTCTCCCTTGACTCAGATATAGACTACGTGTTTAAGTGGTGAAAAATATACACTATAATAGTCCCTCCCGACGCAGCCTCAGGCGAAACACGGGTCCGTGTCGGGGGACCCAGTTGACAACTTCTCTGTACTATGATGAGCTTTGGAGTAGCCGTATTGAATTCATAAGAAACGAAAATAAAATTTCTTCAACCTTCATTGATTTTGGACTGTGTGTCCCTCTTTTCATATAGACTAATTTTTGGAGTGCTGTTTGTCTCCTGTATATTTTTTGGATTAAGAATCAATATGGCCATACTATCAGACAGGCCGATACAGTAAAGCGCGGCCGCAGTTACCCCGTTTCTAACCCGCTGTGTGCTCACAATTTCGCCGCGTAAGTCTAACCCGCGATTCACTATCTGTTTTTACCAATCCTTACCGCTTCTTTAACTCTACGCGTATCCCTTTCCACCCGCGGCATGTATATGTAAACAATCCAATTAGCTATTCCCTCCCATACAGTAAAGTGCGCCCCGACTATCGCCTTTTTAACCTGCTATCTTGCCGCGTCTTTAACCTACTAATTTACCGCCTACCCTGACCCTTGCATTAGTGTGGTGAACTTAGCCGCCCAGTCCCAAACCAAGCCAACCCAAGCCCAAGCAGAGAGAGACGAAATTTCACAGTCCCAAACTTTCCCCCAGCCCCCGCTCACCAGCCCTGGCCGCAGCCATGCAAGCCCCCAGCAGCAGCAGTAGAAGGGCGGCGAGAGAGCAGCTTCAGCAGCCCTGCCGGCTAAAGTGAATACATGCATGCCTGTACGTCCAATATGGGCGCTCAAGGCAGCGAAGGCGCATGCGCACACGACGTGACCAGCTGGACATTGGAGGTCACGGCATGTGTGCATGCGCCTTCGCTGCCTTGCGTGCCCATATTGGACCTACAGGCGTGCACGTATTCACCTTCGCTGGCGGGGCTGCTGAAGCTGCTCTCTCGCCGCCCTTCTACTGCTGCTGCTGGGGGCTTGCATGGCCGCGGCCAGGGCAGGTGAGCGGGGGCTGGGGGAAAGTTTGGGACTGTGAAATTTCATCTCTCTCTGCTTGGGCTTGGATTGGGTTGGGATGGTTTGGTTTGGGACTGGGTGGCTAAGTGCGAGAAGCATTTTTTTCTGTGGATTGGGTTGGTTTGGGACTGGGCGGCTAAGTGCGAGAAGCATTTTCTTTTCTGTGGATTGGGCTGGTGTGGGACTGGGCGGCTAAGTTCACCACACTAACGCAAGGGTCAGGGTAGGCGGCAAAATAGCAGGTTAAAGATGCGGCAAAATAGCAGGTTAAAAAGGCGATAGTCGGGGCGCACTTTACTGTATGGGAGGGAATAGCTAATCGGATTGTTTATATACATATACATGCTGCGGGCGGAAAGGAATACGCGTCGAGTTAAAGAAGTGGTAAGGATCGGTAAAAACAGATAGTGAATCACGGGTTAGACTTACGCGGTGAAATTGTGAGTACACAGCGGGTTAGAAACGGGGTAACTGTGGCCATGCTTTACTGTATCGGCCTGTGTGTTACTACAATCTTCCTAATTAATTGAATTTATAAATTGATATATACACATCACTGCATATGTTATGAAAGTGCAAGACGGATGCATATGCAGTATGCCATCTAGAATTCACATAGCAGAGCTGGTATGGAAAGAAGAGTCTCTCACATAAAAGAAAAATATATCTGAAGAAAGAAAGTAATCCTTACGCATTAACATCCCTAATGCCTATTAGTAAGAAAAATGTGACTTCAATTTCTTAAAACATTATTTGCTTAAGTAATCCATTGTCATGTTAAGTGCTCCCAAAGGATAGATTTTTTACCTTGGAAATATATGCATTTCTTTTCACTTTCTTACTTTGGCAATAGACCTTGTGCAATGAAAAAAATATTAATGCAGACTTCATTATTTCTTTCTGTGAACCTAAGTTCTTCAGTAAATCAAGTCCCCCTAAATTCTTGCATAATCAAAATCTGTTTAACATTTATATAGATTAAATAATTTGAAGCCACTTATCTAGGATGAGCTGGAATGCATTCCAAATATAAATGTTTTGTCCCTTGATGGGTCACTCATTTAAATCACTGTAGGCCAAAATGATCAAACTGTATGTTGCTTAACCAATTAATATAGGTTGGACTGAAAGGCTACACATAGATGCAGAGCTCGTCTTCACAGAATTTGCAATCAATTGTAGTTTTTGCCAATAATGACAAAAAGTAATTCTCGCTTGACAGTTGCTTGGTTTCTTAAATGAAATGAGTTGATAACTTCAGTCCACTTTAACAAGTGTCTACTTTGCTAACCTAAGCTGTGATAGTAATTTTAGTTTAGTATAGTTGGTAGCCTCATTTGAGGTACTTGGAAGCATTCAGACAAATCTGTGACGGGAGTGGCTGATATGCCCCTACACAACTTTAATACAGTGCTATTTTATATACTGCAGTGGCTGTTGGATCATTTCACTGTAGGCTAGGAAGCTCTTCTCCCTCCTGACATTTTTTAAATCCTAATTAATTATTACATCTTACAGATGTTAAATTTGTTGGATTGTTTTTATAAGTTTATATATCAAGGACCTTTTGCTGTGCAGAAAAGGTGACTGCTACATGTTTAGTATATAGAACCACTAAAAGCGATGGTATTCCAAGCAATCAGGCTTCCAAGAAGGTTGGAGTAATCTACAGGGAGAAAGAATGTTTAAAACCCAGTGAACATGGGGAGATTAGATATTTTTAGACAACTACCTCATTAGTTTTGGGCAGCTATATGGATGTTACAAAACTTGGTGATAAAGAAGAGGAAGTTGGCTTAAATGTTGAATTAAGTATGCAATTGTAAGAATCAAAGAGGAAGATAATACATAGTGAGGTAGGCCAGACCTTGTAAGGGAATCTGAACATACTTGGGTTGGGTATAGAAGGCTGGATTGAGAGACTGAAGAAAATGTGGTGGTACCAGCAGGACACGACTGCCCAGAAACCAGGCGGGTTGGTAGCTGTGTACTGTCTGAAGACCATGTAGAACTAGATGGCCAGATTTTTGGGTAGTGGCCTTACTGGTTTGGATGGCTGCTTGGATTTTTGCAGGGCTTGGGGGTGGAACTGAGGGAGGGTTACTGACGGGTATGGGAATATGAACACTCGGCTGCATGGAATGGTGGAAAACTAAAGAGGAAGACGACAAAAGCTGACTTTAATAAGGAACAGTATCCTACAAGAGGTTAGCTTCTGTAGCTGGCAGCTAGAATATATCTTTAGCAAACGGGATTAGGATAACCCTTGTGACAGGCTTCCCCTAGGTCCTGCAAAACTGCAGGAAACTGTGAGGCCAGTTCGAAGCAGAGCCAGCATCCTGCACCTCTCTCCCTTTCCCCACACTGAACCCATCTTCGCTTGGCATTAAGAGGACAGCGGTGGAACCACTAGTCCACATTGCCATCATGCTCTATTGCTTTGAATGACAACGCCACAGTGTTTCCCACAGTTCAAACGGCAACAAACTGAGAACAATGGCGGGGACTGGAGGGGGTGAAACGTAGGGATCAGAGAGGGCAGAGTGGGGTTTAAGGTTGAAGTAAGAGGATCCGAGTTAGCATGGGATTGCTAGTGCAGGGACTGGATGACGAGAAGCTTGGTGATTAGAGCAATGGGCTAAGAACAAAGGATTATAATCTCAGTTCCCTCATTGACACTCCTTGGGACTTGGGCTAGTCACTTTACCTCCTATTGTCACAGGTACCCACTCAGATTATAAGCTCTTATCTAAATAAATATAAAGAAACCATTGTACATGCTGCATGCATCTAGTAGTGCAATAAAAATAAGTATTATATTGTTTAAATGTGGGGGGTATAGGAAGAAGTGGGGGGAACCAAGTAAGTAAAATGAATGGTAGGGGTATGTGTAAGTGATAAAATGGATCTGCATTGAGAGGGTATGAGAGTGGATCAACATTACTTTCCCTGATCCTGGATCTCCCCCTCCCTAATCAGATCCCCCTAGTTTTCCTACCCCTTTCCTCCTCTCATCCCATTTCTTCTCCTATGCTCCCTCACAGCCCCTTCCCAATCCCCAAGATCCCTTTACCCTCTCCCCCCATTCAACAGAACCCACTCCTTCCCAGTAGCAATTACTAATATCCCTTTTCCCCCAAAAAAAGATGATCCTGATACACAAGAGATGTAGGAAAATGATCTTTTATAAAGCAAAATATCAATTTAGATTTAATATGCAAATAAGCAAATATACTACATAGTTGCTACAGATTTTTCTAGTTCAGCTGCAGAATCTACCCTTGAGCTACTGCAGGAAACTGGGACTGTGGGTACTGGATAATAAAACTGAACTAAGTTTCTCAGTCCATGTTAACTGGATACAGCATATAGCACTAGTAAAGTATTAAGCTTTGGTAAGGAGAAAACAATCTTATTTATATGCTCTACTGTATTCATTAGATACTCTCAAGTCTCAGGAGCACAGAGAACTAGGACACTGATAATATTAAGTGAACATTTTTTAAACTATTTTTTCCACTTACAACTGCAAAATTTAATGCAGATGAAAACAGATTTCAATCGAGAAAATTAACAAAATGCAAGTTCTCATACCTAGATGAATTCTCTGATGTCTCAATTTGTTACTTTAGTGCACATTATCCTTACACAAAACATGATGCAAACGCTGTACAGAAAAAAAATCTGATCCTAACAAATCCCCAGGAGTAAATCCCGAGCATTAAACTTGGCCACTGCATTTACAGAAAGTTTACGTAGTTGATACACACCCCTTGAAAGGGCATTTTCCAAGTAGATCCTCATTTGCAAAGCTCTTGAGAGCTCCCATTACCTACTTTCTGCGTTCCTTGAAGAGAAATGTTCAGAAGGGCCTGCAAAATCCCTTCTGCAGCTTCAACTTCAGGCAGGGAGGAATAGCCTTTGTGGTTAGAGCAGCAGGCTGCTGATCTTAATTGTTATGTTAATTATATTTCTACCAAAGTACAAGCCAAAAATTGTTAAAATTCCAACCTTCTTGGATTTAAGAGGCTCAGATTGATTTTATTAAATTGTGCCCAAGAGAGGATTAAAAAAAAAATCAGGTGAATGTGTAGGTAGAAGATATCAGAGAAACTCTACTTAACTTTAATTGTAAAATAAAACAAAAAAACCCCCACCCTTTTGGTTGTCTGGCTGATATATTAAATAGGGGCAGCGACAAAAATTAGTAATGAAACAATCCTGTATATTAAGTGTTACATGAAAAAGTACCAATGTGAAAACTTGTACTTCACCAAAAATCTAAACAAAAGGGATGACTAAGGAGAACAACATCAGACCCTTCTTTGTGGCTGTAGACTAACTCAATAAGATATGCAATGTATTCTATGTATTTTTCTTCAAATTGACAAACTAAATCAAGTATGATTCACTGCACACAGCAGTTAGTATATATTTTCCTTCAAATATTTCTACATACTAACAGTAAATTCAGTTTCTGCAGAAGCTTAGCACATTTTCCACTGCCCTATGCACATGGTCTAAGGATTGTTGGGAAAAAGTAAAAGGCATAAATTTGCCTACAAATAGTTTTAAAACAAATGTAACCGTTCCAATAACACAGGAAGCCACAAAACTCTTCACCAAGTTGTGGGAGGAAAAAGAGAGAGAACGATGCTTGGTATTCCCATAAACAATTTCCTAAGCATAGGTGCTGATTTTTTAAGCTACGTTTTTTTTTAGCCCTGTAGCTTCCTCCAGCTCACTCAGAATAGACTTCTATTGGTCCATGGCACCATTAGCCTTCATTTACAACTACCCATGGTGTCTCTCCTAGTTATATTCTCCTCCCATCTCTGCCCAGCCATCAAAGCGACCATCTTTGACCAGGGGTCATAAACCATAGCTCCCTCCAGAATGTGGCCAAGATGAACCCAAGGGGACATCGCAGAGGGATGGCCAAAAACTCCCTTCCCCTGGAGCCTATGAACTCTAACCTCTGTAGTATCCCCAGCCCAGCTGGCTCAAGAAATGGAAAACCTGACCTGGGAGACTCGAACCCTTAACCTCCAGCTATCAGTGCACAACAATGCCACCGAGCCAGACCAAGCATATATACTTTAAAGTAATGGATTTTTATCTTCTTTAAACCAAGCTACTGTACACCTATGTAAATGTATGAGGGGGCTCTATAGCCAAGGTTCAGCCTCACCCACCCAATGTCACTTCTGGCTCAGAGAGCCTAATGCCAGCAAAGGAAGCTCCTCTGCACGCTCCAGAGGGACAGCAGATTGATAAATGTTTGTTTCTGCTGCTCTCACCTGTTTTCCCTTGCGTCTCTGGTTTCAATGTGAACTTTCATCTTTTTATGGCGTTTTCTGTGAGGGGCTCTGTAGATGAGGTTTCTCCCCACTCACCAGATGTCACCTTCAGCCCAGCGAGGCTAAACACTGGCCAGGTTAGGGCAGCAGGTTAGCCACTGGTGGGCTTGCCCTATAGCGAGACCCCTTGCAGGGGTTTTAATGTTCATTTTTATTCTTAGAAGGGTTGTAGTTTGGCCCCAGCAGTTTCTGCGACCATAGACGGGTTGGTACTTTTTGTCTGGATGCTTGTTTAAGTACAGATATTTCCATTATGGTGCTTCATTTTATTCAGTCTATGACAGACTATGGGAGACATGCTCCTGTTCTCCCTGTTATAGACCATGGACAAGCAAGCAGAAACCTGTGTTGCTGCTACTTTTTCCATCTTCAGGTCCTGTTTGGGGGTCAAAGGGACCCAATGGGTCTGAAAATCGGGCTAATCAATGCTCACTCTACTGCTACCTTACATGACCTTACTGTAGATTCAATAATCTGAGTTTGAGACATTTCTCACGTCATGATGACTTGATTTTATCCCAGTCTTCTCTGTCTAGATGCCTTAATTTTTCCCCATACAGTAAAAGCGGTGGGAGGGGGGAGGAGTGACTAACTTGGGGGGGACTTTTTTTTTTTTTTTTTTTTTTAAGAGTCTGAGTGTGTACTATGTCAACCTATATGTATTTAATGTCTCACTGGAAACTGAGCTATTTTTAACTTTTGCTATCCTCTTGTCTATAGCACATCTTGGGATACTTACTAGTCACTTTAAATTTTGTGTCAGCTTTCATCTAATATTAAGTCTTGAGTTTAATATTATGGGAGATTTTAATGCTAACTGAGATCAACTTACTACAGGTCCTAATTTACATTTTCATGTTTTAAAGTCTACTTGTAGGATTTACACAAATTGTAAATTCTCCCACTCATAGTATGGTTGATATTTTAGATTTGTTTTTTTTATTATCTAATGTTGTGCAATGTTGAGATTACCCCTCAAGGTTAGCCTCTTTCTCTATGCAAGGTGCTTACTGATCTACCAAGGGTAGAAAGATTCAGTATATATTTAGGACTAAAGCTATGACCATTTCTAGACTGGGAGATTTTAGTACTCTCAGAAGAAATGTTCACATCAGCTTGTTGATCCGTGGACTGATGAGCTCAATCTGGTCCTTAATTCTATAGTGCCTCCCTTTGTTATACTACAGACATGTAAAGATGGAAAAAAGTGGGCAGGCAGATTAATTTACACTTAGATAAGACTATCTCTTGAAAACATTTAGAAACCTATTACTAACATTGTATAGAGGAATTGACCAGGCAAAAAGACTGTTTACATTGATTAAAAATCCACCAATTCAGGCTGGTGTTTTGAACCCTTCCTATCCTTTTGCTGCACCACCTATACTGTAAGAAGGAACTATTCTACTTTTGAAGGATGAAGTTTGTGTTCTGGGAGTTACTTTACACTCTTACTTTCTGTTGTGAACTCCCCTATCAGTAGTGAGGTATTTGCTATGTATTTCTCTCAGAAAAGACTGATCAGATTTATCAAGATCTGGATTTAATAACTCTTGCATCTTGTTTCAAATGCTTTTGATCCCCCTTTTTCAAATTATTCAAGACACTCGTTTGAGTTGGTGATGATGACAGAAATGGAGGAAGTCTGAATTACATTTAAAATAGGGCAATGTGAGCTCGACCCCCACAACCCCTCCCCCCCCTCACTGATCAAAGAGAGGGCAAATACTTTTATAAATCGGACATCAATGTGTGAACTTTTCAAACAGAAACAGTAAATACCCCATCCCCTGCAGAAAAACACAAAATTGGAAAATTCAGTTAATGGAACATTTTTAAGTAAGTTTGTGGAGCAGACAGCAGCTTTGCAATTACTTTATATTCCAGATTAGCAAAATATTTCTGATGGAGCTCAATCTAGCCTCAGTAAGAAGTTTAGCACTAAAACTTATTTCAACACTAATAGATAATCTACCTAGAATTTTAGATGGGATCACCAATTCAGTGGTGGTTCTTCTCAACTTGTCTCCTGCCTTTAACACTATGGACTCTGAAGGTCTTCAATATCAAAGGCATTATGCTATCATGGTTCTCTTATCTTTTGAACCCTCTATGTTGTCCTGCAAGGGTTGGTGCTTTCACCCTTCCTATTTAATATCCATATTCAGCCCCTAGGGAAATTCATAAGGAGTTCCCCTCTTCCCTCTTTTTCTGTCTCTGTGGATGGTGCTCTAATCCTCCCGATTCTCTTGACAGGTAGCCATGGGGTCATCTCTGATACATCAATTTTTTTGCTCGGATAACACTGCTAAAATCTGCCCCTTCCTTTCTGAGCATGCTACCAAAACACTCATCCACTCTTACCACCTGCTCTTCATGGGACTCCCACTGAAACATCTTTCTCTACTGTAGTCTATTTAAAATCGGGCTGCACAACTGATCTTCCTTCAGCATTATGACTATGTAACCCCTCTTCACGTCACTTCATTAGCTTCCTGTCTACTTCTGCATACAGTTCAAGCTTCACTTCTCTACAATAAGTACATTTCCCACAGACTTTGTTATGTATTTTTGTCTAGACTAGACTAAGTTCAATGGAACAAGGACTGGTATTTATATTTATCTGAAATGGAGTAAAATACTGCATCAATGAGTCAATACATCATAACAAAAAGAATGCAGTATCGAGTATGTGCCGTTTTTTCTTTAAAGTATTAAACATATTATGAGGACATACTCTATATTGCATTCTTTGTGCTATGATTTATATTTATCTGTACAGAGCTGCATATGTCTAGTAGTGATTTAGAAATGAATCATAGTAGCAGCAACAGCAGTAGCAGTAATAGTAGAATAGTAGTAGTAGCAGTAGTAGTAGTAGTAATAGTAGTAGTAGTAGTAATAGTAGCAGTAGTAGTAGTAATAATAGTAGCAGTAGTAATAATAGTAGTAGTAGTAGTAGTAGTAGTAGTAGCAGTAGTAGTAATAGTAGCAGTAGTAGTCTAGTGTGAAATTCTTTTCCTATGCAGCTTACACCTTCACCGCCAATACCTGCCATCACATTTACATACAATTGACAAATTAGAGTATGGTCTCCAACTGACCAGTGAATGGCTAACAGTGAATCAAAAGAGGAATTGTGGGATAAGAAATCTTCCTGCCCTTTTGCTGCACCATCTATACTGTTAGAAGGAACTGTTCTACCTTTGAAGGATGACTCTGTGTTCTGGGAGTTACTTTACACTCTTACTTTCTGTTGTGAAGTCCTGCTTTGTTCAACTTTGTAAAATTCGCAAACTCTGACCCTATCTTTCCAGTGTCAAGTTAGAAACTGATTGGATTATTAACATTCCTTGTATGCAGGCCTTAAAGTTTCTGCTGTTTATAAGCTTCAAACAGTGCAAAAAGAATTGCAGCTCAGATACTTTATCATCTGAAACTCTATGATCACATTTCTGCAAAATTGTATATTCCTCATTGGCTTTCTATTCCTTTTAGAATACAATTACAAATTTGGCTTGTGTTATTAGATTTATAAGTAATTGGGGTCCCCAATAGTTGTCAAATTGCCTGGTTTGTTACATCGCTAAAATGATTATTGCTTTCTTCACATGAGATACTGCTACACCTTCCTGCAATTAAAAAGTCAGGTTTGATGAAACTAAAAAGAAAGCCTTCTCTTATATTGGGTCCCTCATTTTGGAACTTACTCCTTAATGATCTGAGCTCTATGGATATTACTTCATGTTCCTGAAACCTTGTAAGGCAGAGTTATTTGGCAATGCATTTGGATAAAGGCTATATGCAGCTTTATGTTCCAGGCCATTTCTTTCCAGCAGTGGTTCCCAACCGGAAGGGAAGCAACCAAAGCGCAACCGTTGAGGAATAGAGCATGCTGTCCTTACCTCTGAGGAGCTCTGCACTAAGGCTCCTGATGTCTGAACCTTAAGAACATAAGAAAATGCCATACTGGGTCAGACCAAGGGTCCATCAAGCCCAGCATCCTGTTTCCAACAGTGGCCAATCCAGGCCATAAGAACCTGGCAAGTACCCAAAAACTAAGTCTATTCCATGTAACCATTGCTAATGGCAGTGGCTATTCTCTAAGTGAACTTAATAGCAGGTAATGGACTTCTCCTCCAAGAACTTATCCAATCCTTTTTTAAACACAGCTATACTAACTGCACGAACCACATTCTCTGGCAACAAATTCCATAGATGGAGAGGAGCTGGGCAGGAGGGAAAGCACTCAGGACGGGTCCGAAGATAGAGAGGAGCTGGGCAGGAGGGAAAGCACTCAGGAAGGGGACAGAGGAGGGAGAGGACAGAAAGGAAGGCATTAAGGAAAGGGCCATGGGTGGGGCAAGGAAGGCAGGAGGGAAGGCACTTGAGGATCGTTCACAGGAGGGAAAGCACTCAGGACGGGTCCATAAATAGAGAGGAGCTGGGCAGGAGGGAAAGCACTCAGAACGGGTCCGTGGTGGAAGTGGAAAATAGCACTCATAAAAGGAGGGCAGGAGGGAGAACACAATTTATATCAGAAACCAGTCCTTATTTAATATTAAGTGTTATACTTTGCAAATGATTCTGAGTGCATAATTGTTGTTGCATGGATCCGTTTTTCATATGACATTTAACTGCATATAAAAATTAAAGAGATGCATGTGGGGGTTCACAACATTTGTGGAGGTTACCAAGGGGTCCACACTGCCCAAAAGGTTGGGAACCCCTGCTTTACAGAATCTATATAGTTTCAGAGTGGTGCCTTATACTGCTATAATTTAGCTTTATGACTGTAGTAATTTTTGTGTATGTTTTGGCTAGTTTATGTTAATTTTTTTTTTTTCTTTGGTACCGTGTTTCCCCGAAAATAAGACATCCCCCAAAAATAAGACCTAGTAGGGATTTTGCCGAATTCTTAAATATAAGACCTCCCCCGAAAGTAAGACATCCCTTGTAAACAGGGGCGGATTGACCTATCGGGGGATCGGGCTTCCCCCGGTGGGCCGGTCAATCCTGTGACGTCATTTTTTTAAATTTTTTTAAAATAAAGTTTCCAAAGTATTAGGGGCAGACGCGAGCAGTGGTATCCGGAGGGGAGCCGATGCGCCCGGGCGCAAGGAGGCTCATGCGGCCGCTGAGCCTCCTTGCCCGAAGAAAAAGATCGCGCAATCGAATGCGCTGATGCTCTTTCTCCTTCCTGCCTGTGCGGCCCCGGAAGTAAACGTTGCCGGAGCCGCATGGGCAGGAAGGAGAAAGAGCATCAGCGCGTGCAGAAGAGGAACCGCCGCGGGCTGCTGCGAATCCAAAGTCGCAGCGGCCCAAGAAGAGGAAGAGGCCCAAGAGGTTCAGGGCCACTGCAGAGCCCATCCTGCAGCGACCCGCGAAGAGGAGGCCTGCAGTGGTATCCGGAGGGGAGCCGATGCGCCCGGGCGCAAGGAGGCTCATGCGGCCGCTGAGCCTCCTTGCCCGAAGAAAAAGATCGCATTCAAATGCGCTGATGCTCTTTCTCCTTCCTGCCTGTGTGGCCCCGGAAGTAAACGTTGCCGGAGCCGCATGGGCAGGAAGGAGAAAGAGCATCAGCGCGTGCAGAAGAGGAGCCGCCGCGGGCTGCTGCGAATCCAAAGTCGCAGCGGCCCAAGAAGAGGAAGAGGCCCAAGAGGTTCAGGGCCACTGCAGAGCCCATCCTGCAGCGACCCGCGAAGAGGAGGCCTGCAGTGGTATCCGGAGGGGAGCCGATGCGCCCGGGCGCAAGGAGGCTCATGCGGCCGCTGAGCCTCCTTGCCCGAAGAAAAAGATCGCGCAATCGAATGCGCTGATGCTCTTTCTCCTTCCTGCCTGTGCGGCCCCGGAAGTAAACGTTGCCGGAGCCGCATGGGCAGGAAGGAGAGAGCATCAGCGCGTGCAGAAGAGGAGCCGCCGCGGGCTGCTGCGAATCCCAAGTCGCAGCGGCCCAAGAAGAGGAAGAGGCCCGAGAAGTTCAGGGCCGCTGCAGAGCCCATCCTGCGGCGACCCGCGAAGAGATGGCCCAGAGGTGAGAGAGAGGCTGAGGGTCTGTAGAGGGTGCGTGCGTGTATGAGATGAGTTGAGAGATTGTGTGTGGGAGTGAGGATCTGAATGTTTGCAGAGGCAGCATGTGAGAGCCTCTGTGTGTGTGAGAGAGACAGCGTGTGACGGTGAGAGCCTTTGCTTGAGCAAGACAGCATGTGGGAATGAGAGAGAGCCTGTGTGTGTGAGCGTCAGACAGCATGTGCCAGTGAGAGGCTGTGTGTATGAATGATTGTATGAGAGACAGCATGTGACAGTGAGAGTCTGTGTGTGTGTGAGAGAGAGAAATGCATGTGAGAATGAGAACCTGACTGTGTTTGAGGGAAGAAGATGGAGAGAAAAGAAATACGGAAGAAAAAAGGACAATATAAAAGGAATTGGCAAAAAAAATAAGAAAGGGAAGGTGGAAAAAAAAAAAAGCCTGTGACCAACCGATTAGAAAACTAACATCAGCCAGCAAAGGTAAAAAAAAAAAAATTACTTTTTAGTGATTGGCACATGTAATCTTTGGGAATGTGCAAGAGTAGCACTTTCTCCATGCGGATCTCACAATGTACGAGATCAGCATGGAGGAAGTAGAAGCCCACGGGGCCTGCACAGAGGAGGCAGCAGAATGGGCTTCAGTGTCAGTAGCAGTAACCGGCGCCTCCCCAATAGCCACGCGGCATCAGTGACAGTGGCAGCAAGATTACTGACATCTGGGGATGGTGGCAGTACCAGTCGGGGGACCCCTTCCAAGCAGTGTGCAGAGGTTCAAAAGCAGCAGAGTCAGCCCAAGCTGACTACCATGATTGCTGCACACTCCTACCTCTCTCTGACAGCACACTGGTGAGGCATGGCTGACGCAGGGGCAGCCAGCAGCTCTATTAGACATCCCCTGAAAATAAGGCCTAGCGCATCTTTGGTAGCAAAAATTAATATAAGACACTGTCTTATTTTCGGGGAAACAGGGTATATGTTATGTTCCATCCGATCAGGCATCTCTCACAACTATCGCCGCCTGCGGGTTTCTAGGACACTGAGGGAGGAGCTTGCCATTTGGCAGGCTTTTCTGGCCATTTTTAATGGTGTATCCCTATGGTTTCCTCCCCAGTTAACTGCTGTGATCTTGAGCTTTGCTCTGGTGCTTTCTGGGGGTGCATGATGAGCTGCCCAATGACAGAATGGGGGGCATTGGGAGGGGGGGGCAGAATAACTCGGCATAACCTTTCTAGCGCTATTCCCCATCGTTGTGGCCTTGCACGCATGGGGGTCTTCACTCAGGGATAAGCAGGTGTGGTGCAAATAACTCAATAGTGGCTGAGGTTATCAGCTGTCACTCAGCTAAGTATCCTCCTAGAGCATGAATTCCCGAAGAACTGACAATAGATTATACCTGACAGTCAAAGCAGCAGGATCTTTCCAGGTGTATGGTACATTTCTACAGACGCTCTGGCATTCTTCAGTAAAGCTCAGAATAGGGCCGATGTTGTACAAAAGGCTCATGGTTAAGAGAATTTTGACAGGCTGGGTGCACAAGTCAGATCTTATTCTCAATTCTTGTAGGTCACTCACACATGATCAACTCATCTATATTGTGGCACACATAGCTCGGCGTGACTTTTATATCAAAAGCTAAATCTAAGAATTCAGGTAATTCTATATGGAACAAAAATATTCAGATGTGAAAGTTTACAAAAACAGACTATTGGAAAGCTCTGTTAACCTTATTAAAATGTGGGCAGATTTTCCTGAGCTCAAATTTAAACTTACCTCACTGGTCCGATACTATTGTAAAAGAATTTACTGCAGGATAAGAGGACAGCATAGTTTATGACAACAATCTACCTAAAAACTCATTAAAGTCTTTTCTCTCAGAGTGACATGCATTATCAGCAGAGATTAATCTGATGAGTCTTTAGGTGAGCTCCATTTTTAAAAATGCAATAACAGAGGGCTTTGTTGTCATCTGATGAAAATCAATTAGAGTAGGTAAGGCCACAAGGAAAACTAACATCACTCATCACCAGCCCCCCGGCAGCTGAAATGATTTGTCTTCCAAGCTTGGGTGATCAGGAGCTGTGGTAATATCACAGAGAAATTAATTTAGTTTCTATATTCTGGGCTCACTTTCCTTGTTCTGGAGGACCAATACACAAATTACTTTTAATCAAGGTTGATATGCAATTAATACCAAAGGAGGATCTTTGAAGAGTCATTCTTTTTAATTGACTTAAGCATTTTTCATCTGTGCTGTGTGTGTAAGCAAAAGGTTACTTAGATTATCTTACCTGCTAGATTCTTTGTCAACTACAAGACACTGCACTGAATGGCGAAGGCAATAGATTCCACCAAATACAGCACACATCCTATAAACACATGATAAAATGAGAAGAATCAATTATAAACTGGTTTAGAGCAACATTACTTATCTCCCAAACCACAGGACAAAAGTCCCCCCCTTCCTTACTCTTCCCAATTGGCTGGGAGTGGGTCACAAACTGATTGATATGTCAGTTATTTTGTAAAAGTCAAATGACAACAGCTATTACCATCCCACAGATCACACCTTGAATACTGTTTAATGAAATACTATACCAATGTCAGAATTATACAAAAAAAAGTTACATACCACCAAGATACATTTTAATATTCCCTTGGTAATGGAACATTTATGTAACACCTTCCTATTGTAGCATTAAGAACATTTACTGGTCAATTTTAAAACAAGCGTGCGTGCGCCCAAACATGTGCGTATCGGCGCAGAGATACGCTGGAATTTTAAATCATGCACTCGCGCACATGCACGATTTAAAATGCACCTCCCATGCATAAGCATGCTCCTAATTTTAAGAGACTACTCTGGCAAACCTACTTCATGTATCTTCCATAGGACTTTGCCGTCTTTAACGCGCGCACGTAAGCAGATTTTGAAAAATGCTCACGCGAGGGACATTCCCAGTTTTTCCAATTGGCCCACCAGTTTGCCCAGTCAATCTCAAGATCTTCCTGACCTTCTGGTTCTTTATCCTGCACGCCCCCCCCCCCCCCTCACCCTGTCCTGTAATCCTTAAAACATGAGATCTACAGATTTGCCACTCATCAGAAGCAGCAGTAAAGTCGCGTGGCTAACAAGCCGACCCCTGCCACGGCTTCCGATTTTTAAAACACGGAGTTATGCGCGTGGTGGCCCCACCCCCGTTATTTCTGGTACACACTCAGCTTTTAAAATCCATGTTGCATGCAAGCATTTTTGCACAAGCCATGCTTTTAAAAGTCAACCTCATGGTCTGATTTATGGGACTTTTTTCCCCACCAAAAGAAGAAAATGGAACAATACTTTAAATCAGTCTGAGCGACTAGCTTTTACACAAACCTATGAATGAATACGTCAATTTGTGAATCTATAGGAAAATAGTCTACTGTATTCCCTTTCAACAAACTACAAAAAAGTTGGAAAAAAGATCCTATTTGCTGAAATGATCAATCCCTGGATTTGTCCTAAATTACACAGTAAAATAAGCAAAATAAAAGGATTTTGTATATCATATTATGTGGAATCAATCTGGTAAGAAAGGTCAGGCTGGCAAGCAAGGACTTGGGTTCTTGGTATAGGAACATGGAGCAGCAAAAAAAAAAAATATTGATTTGAAAAGTGTTGCTTGCACAAAAACGCCCACATGCACATATGCGGGCCCTGTGCGATCAACGCAGATTTTAAAAGCTGCGATTAATGCACGTATGTACTTGTGCGTGCGCCAATAATAAGTAGCAAGTCTGCATAGATTGGGGCGGATTTTAAAAGGAGCGCGAATAGGCCTACTTTTGTTTGCGCTCAGGCGCAAACAAAAGTACGCTGGATTTTAGTAGATACGCGCGGAGCCGCGCATATCTACTAAAAAACCTGGATCGGCGCGCGCAAGGCTATGGATTTTGTATAGCCGGCGCGCGCCGAGCCGCGCAGCCTACCCCCATTCCCTCCAAGGCCGCTCCGAAATCGGAGCAGCCTCGGAGGGAATCCTCTAACACCCTCCCCTCACCTTCCCCTCCCTTCCTCTACCTAACCCACCCGCCCGGCCCTGTCTATACCCCCCCTTACCTTTGTTGGGGGATTTACGCCTCCCTCTGGGAGGCGTAAGTCCCCGCGCGCCGGGCCGCAACCTGGGGGCGGGTACGGAGGGCGCGGCCACGCCCCCGGACCGCCCCGGGCCGTAGCCACGCCCCCGTACCCGCCCCGAAAACGCCACGACGACCGGGACCGCCCCCGACACGCCCCCTCCGAAAACCCCGGGACTTACGCGAGTCCCGGGGCTCTGCGCGCGCCGGTAGGCCTATGTAAAATAGGCTCACCGGCGCGCAGGGCCCTCCTCGCGTAAATCCGCCCGGTTTTGGGCGGATTTACGCGAGCAGGGCTCTGAAAATCCGCCCCATTTTGTTTTAGGGCTTACAAAAAAGGGCGAGGTCAACTGCGGGGGGTGCAGGATGAAGAATCAGAGGGATTTGGAAGATGTTGATGTTGACTGGGCAAACTGGTGAATTAACTGGAAAACATGCGGGAGCATGTTTTAAAATCTTCTTGCATACGTGGGTTAAAGCCCCGGCAAAGTCCTATGCAAGACACATGAAGTGGGTTTGCTCGAGTAATCTCTTAGAATTAGGAGCATACATATGTATTCTAGGCATATTTTAAATCATGTGCATGAATTAAATTCCAGCATATCTCTGCTTGTGTGCCGATATGCACACGTATGGGTGCACGCTCACTCGTTTTAAAATTGGCCTGAAAGTATTTAGTCATCACATTGCTAGATGAACAAAGCAATGATCCAGATGCTCAAACTTCAGCTACATGTTACTTGCAAAGACATCACAATAAACCTAATTGTCACAGAAAACTGTTTATGCCTTGGAAAAAGCTCTAATCATCTAACATTTGCTCCAACTCAGCTTGCTTATCTATCATAGAGATCCAGCAAGAAACACCCAGCACAGACTACATGTTTCTCAAGCCAGACATGGAATAATCCCTAGCCTATGGGTCCCCAACTCTGGTCCTCAAGGGCTAAAACTCAATCAGGTTTATGTGTGTATATATATATATATATATATATATATATATATATATATGGTTTAATGGTTTATTAAATTTTATATACCGACACATCGGACAAACCTTCACATCGGTTTACATAATGTAAAAATTGGAAATACAATAGTCATAAATAGGAACAGCTAAGATTATATAAAGTAAAAGAAGAAATTTAGCTGTTAAAAGAAATAAAACCTAAAATTAATAAATACATATTCATAAAATTATTATAAAACACATTAAACTAAATAGAATAAAAGATCTAGAAGGTAACTCCTCGAGATGGTTAAATACTTCATTCTTATACTGTGTTTCCATATGTATTTTCCTTAAACTATGTTTACAAATATATCATTCTTATACTGTGTGGCTTATTTCTGTCAAGGCTTGTCAACTGGTTCAAACTCTGCAAATGCTCGTTTAAACAGCCAAGTTTTTAGGTTGACTTTGAATTGCTTTTTTTCGGTGTTAAATCTCAGTGGTGTAGGTAAATCGTTCCAAAGTTTTGTTCCTGCAATTGATATAATACGTTCCCTTACCTGGGATAGTCTGGCCGATTTAATGGTGGGGACTGAAAGAAGGCCTTTGTTTGCTGATCGTATATATACCTCATACATATATATATATATATATATATATATATATGTATGAGGTATATTTGTCTACAATGGCGGCAACACATATACAAATAGGCCTCCTGCATATTCATTGTGGATAACAAGGTTGGCTAGGCCTACACCAGTACTGGTTTGTGAAATACTGGAAGAGTATACTCTATTTTTCAATTCAAAACGATGTAACAGGAGAATGAGCCCATTTCAAAGGGTTTCTGAAGTTTCACTTCACAACTTTGTTGGGGCTTAAACGGTTAGATATGCTAACCATTCTTCCTTGAGCCTTGAATAAAAAATAGAATGGCTAATGTGTTTGGAATGTGGAAATAAAGGTTAACAAACAAGCTATAGGTGATGCATCTTCACTAGAGTCACATAATAAAAACAGTAACATATTCCAGGCTAAATCTAAAACAATCAAACAAATGGGTCTGGCTTTAATTAAAAACTGTCTCAAATAACCAGGCCTATACAAGTGAACTGCTTGTTAGATTATGACAGTAATGTGGGTCCTGTTTTCAGAGCAGTAAAGTTTTAAAATACAAGTGGGATGGATGGGCTTAGAAGAGAGGTTAGAAAACTGTGAGAAACAAACAGCAAAATTTACAGTTACCAGAGAAGTATGTCTGGTAATGAGTAAGGAAACCAATGTCCCTATTAAGTCCCTTTATGTTAGCTTCAAAGTGATTCTATTTAGAAAGTTCTTACTCACACTTATTTTCACAGATGGTGAATAAGCAACAAGCATCACATAAACAAAAAAAAACCATGAGACAAACAATCAGACAACTGAACATGTTCATTCAAATGTTTGAGAACACAGAGAAAATGCATGCAGTGGCTGGCAATGTCCACCAAAGTCCTTAAGAGACTTTTTTCAATGGTGAATATATGATTTATTCAAAAGTTTCAAAATGCAAATTGTTAAAGAAGTAAGCAAATCCGAATGTCCCTTGACACACACTCGTGTTTCACCAGAAGATTAGAACAGGAGGGACTAGAAGGCAAGTGGCTCAGACTGCAAAGCAAACAAACTTAAAATAATAAACTGGGACATTAGAAACAGAGTAGCAAGCGAAAAACGTTTAGTACATACCTGATGCAATACTTTCAAACAGATTCAAGAAAGCTCTTACAGAAAACAAGTGACCAAACTAAATTTAAAGGGAAAACAAGTCTGCACGCCAAAAGAGATGGTCACAGGCAATCAGCAGCAGCAGAAGGTGAACTAATCATAGGGACGGAAAGAATGCAAAAGAGATGCAAGGCCACGGGATAACGAAAGGGGCTAGAAAAACGCAGACCATTCGATATCATGGGTTAGAGCCACCAGGTGAAAGAGTGTAGTCTGTGAATCCACCGCTGTTCACGACATGTTACTAAGTCAGAAAACTTTCCTCCTCTGGAAGGGGGAGCCACCAATTCAGTCGTGAAAAACTTCAGATACTCAAGTGTGTGAGAGGCATCCTGCAAATGGGACAATATGGGTGCTTCTTCACATACCGTCCCATATACACAATAGATGTTCAAAGATGTGGGTCTTCAACAACCGGAAGGTATTTCCAATGTCCAGTAGGGAGCAGGGACAGATTATAACATACTACTCCAGCGGACGTACAAGTTGATGAGTGCCAGAGAGGATGTGTCTTGCCAGATGTAGGGTATACAAAAATGGAAATAAAAAGGGAAAGGAACAAGCTGAACAATGCATGCATAGATGGTGACCCATAGATTGTGAAAAAGATAGGTTGGCAACGGGAAGGAGTTTCAAGTGGGCCAAACTGTCACACATATTTCTGCTGCAGTGAAAAGCAAAATGAGGGTCTTCATTAAAGATGGGATGCAAGTGCAAAATAGATGAGCAACCCTGACAACTCAATTCAAAAACACAAGTTATCTGTTCAGCTGATTAGGGAGATGACAGCCTAAAGAGGAGGTCCCTATTTACATAGAGTGCATTTAAATGCGCATTTCACAGGGAGGATACCTACATAAGAGGAAGTGGAGTGTCAGTTCTGGCCTGGGACATCATCTCCTCGCGAGCAAGGCACAAGCAACAGAGTCTAAAAAAACTGTCCGACAGGGATATTATCACGCAACACCCATGGATGTTGACTCGAGTAAAGCAATAGTACATTCTAGTCAGTTTCTTTACAGTAAATTGAGGTGTGAAGAATCCCATCGGTGTAGTAAATAAGGATATCCAAAAAAGAGATAAGAGTGGGGTATATGCAAAAATTAAATTGTAGATTGGGATCACGGTCATTCAGCCAATTCAAAAAAATAGCACACCTGTGCCTGTCCAGAGGAGGAAAATAGTCAATATAAACACAGCTAGAGTGGTATCATACATTTCAAAGAAGGGTAAACCCTAGATGCTTCAAAATTGTCAACAAAAACGGTCAGGAGCCGTAATCTTGCCTTTGATTTGTTGGCAAAAACGACCCTGAAAGCAAAGAAATTCTCTGTTAATGCAATTCATGTAAGATCAATTAAAAAAAAAAGAAGTGGGTATTCGTGGACAGGGTTAGCGTTGTGATAAGACTGATTCTACCAAGGATATGGCCTCCCTCTGAGGAATATTAGTATACAAGGAAACAATATTGAGGGTCACAAGAAAAAATGAGTGATTAGGTATGGGGAATTCTTGTAGAATGGTAATCAAGTGGCTAGAGTTCCAAACATAAGATTGAACGAGAGGGCCAAAAGGCTTGCGGAATTTGTCTATAAACATCAACAAGGGTTCCAAGAGGGAGCTAATTCCTGATACAATCGGTCGACCTGGTGGGTTATCAAGGAACTTATGAATCTTGGGTAAAGTGTAGAAGGAAGGAACCACTGGGTTTTGCTCAAGAAGGAAGTCCGCTTCCCTGGAGATAAGAAAATGTCTATCAAGTCCTTTCTGAACCAGGGTCTGGATCCATGCATGGAGACCAGGAGTTGGGTCAGGTGGATTACCTTATAAAAATCAGTGTTGGAGAGTTGTTCCACTTTCGTGATATACTGTTGGCAGTCCTGTATAACAACTGCAACCCCTTTGTTGGCTGGCTTGATGATAATGCTGGAGTCCCTGAAGAGAGTAGCGATAGTTCTTTCACCTTTGAATAGATTAAAAAGATGCGTCTCGGTGTGGACTCCACAATGGTGAAATCATGAAGGACAAGGCATTCAAATGCGTCAATAAGAGCCTACCAGACAGAAGGGATCCATTGTGATTTACGGGAACCCACAGAGATGTCCAAGGAAGATGGAGAGAAGGCAAAAACTAACTTCATCTTTAACAATGGTAAAAACGGATGAAGATGTGCTTGTGTGTCAAGAGTCATACTATGTTGAGTGGACGCGCGCCAAGCCTATTTTATAAAGGGGGTGCACACTAGTGCATCTTGCACGCACAGACACCCGCAGCCTTCCCCCATTCCCTCTCCATCCCTTCCCCCCCCCCCCCCGACCTCTCTTACCTTTTGCACCTGCCGGCAGCCTGCCAGCACACAATCCTCCGACTCCGCTGTGCCGGAGGCCTCTGGCCCCACCCCTGGACCGCCCCCTTTTGTAAAACCCCAGGACTTAGACACATCGCCAGGCCTTTATAAAATAGGCCCGGCGCGCGCAACTCCTTCTACTCGCGTAAAGGTTTTAAAATCCGGCCATTAGTATTTAACCTATTGTCTAAACAACTGTCAACCGACAAGGAATGATTACTTTAAAGAGGCTTTTCTTTTGTCCCCTCAACATAGTATGACTCTTGACACACAAGCACATCCTCATCCATTTGTACCATTGTTAAAGATGAAGTTAGTTTTTGCCTTCCTTGGACATCTCTGTGGGTTCCCGTAAATCACAATGGATCCCTTCTGTCCGGTAGACTTTTATTGACGCATTTGAATGCCTTGTCCTTCATGATTTCACCATTGTGGAGTCCACACCGAGAAGACATCTTTTTAATCTATCCAAAGGTGAAAGAACTATCGCTACTTTCAGGGACTCCAGCATTATCATCAAGCCAGCCAACAAAGGGGTTGCAGTTGTTATACGCAATACAGCCTTAAACTCTTTAGCCTTTCCTTATAGGGGAGCTGTTCCATCCCCTTTATCATTTTGGTCCCCCTTCTCTGTACCTTCTCTATCAGAACTATATCTTTTTTTGAGATGCAGCAATCAGAATTGTATACAGTACTCAAAATGCGGTCTCACCATGCAGCGATACAAAGGCATTATGACATTTTCTGTTTTATTCATCATTCCCTTCCTAATAATTCCTAACATTGTTTACTTTTTTGACTGCCGTAGCACACTGAGCTGACAATTTCAATGTATTATCCACTATGACGCTTAGATCTTTTTCCTCAATGGTAGCTCCTAATATGGAACCTAATATCGTGTAACTACAGCATGGAATTATTTTTCCCTATATGCATCACCTTGCACTTGTCTACATTAATTTTCGTCTGCCATTTGGAGGCCCAATCTTCCAGTCTCACAAGGTCCTCCTGCAATTTATCACAATCCGCTTGTGATTTAACTACTCTGAATAATTTTGTATCTTCTGCAAATTTGATTACCTTACACATCATATTCCTTTCCAGATAATTTATAAATATATTGAAAAGCAGCGGTCCAATTATAGATCCCCGAGGTACTCCACTGTTTACCCTTTTCCACTAAGAAAACTGACCATTTAATCCTCCTCTCTGTTTCTTGTCCCTTAACCAGTTTGTAATCCACGAAAGGACACTGCCTCCTATCCCATGACTTTTTAGTTTCCTTAGAAGCCTCTCATGAGGGACTTTGTCAAATGCCTTCTGAAAAATCCAAATATACTACATCCACTGGCTCACCATTATCCACATTTATTAACCCCTTCAAAAAAAAAAATGAAGCAGATTTGGAGGCAAAACTTGTCTTGGGTAAATCCATACGGACTGTTCCATTAAACCATGTCTTTCTATATACTCTGTGATTTTGATCTTTAGAATAGTTTCCACTATTTTTCCCGACACTAAGTCAGGCTCACTGTCTATAGTTTCCTGGATCACCCCTGGAGCGCTTTACACGCATCATCCATGTGGGCACTGTTCAACATGCTTCTTTTGCCTATTTCCACTTTTATATATACCCTACATTTGGCAAGCTATATCCTCTATGGCACTCATCAACTTGTATGTCCACTGGAGTAGTATATGTTATAATCTGTCTCTGCACCCTACTGTATGCTGCAAAAGCCACCCAGTTATTGAAGCCCACATCTCTGAACATCTATCGTGTATACTGGGTGGTAAGCGAAGAAGCACCCATAGTGCCCTAGTGGAAGGATGCCTCTCACATGCTTGAGGAGCTGAAGTTTTTTGTGATTGAATTGGTGGCTCCCCCTTCCAGAGGAAGAAATTTTTCTGACTTAACATGTCGTGAACAACGATGGCTTCATAGACTACACTCTGTCACCTGGTGGTCTAAACCGTGACAGCGAATGGTCTGTGTTTTTCTAGCTCCTTTACTTATCCTGTGGCCTTGCACTTGTTACATTCTTTGCTGTCCCTGTGATTGGCTCACTTTTTGCAGCTATTGATTAGCTATGTATCATCGTGTGACCATCTCTGTTTTGGCATGCAGACTTGTTTCCCCTTTAAATTTAGTTTGGACACTTGTTTTCTATAAGAGCTTTCTTGAATCTGTTTGAAAGTGTTGCATCAGTTATGTATTAACTGTTTCAAGATGGAAGTCTGCATAAATATTGAGCAAGACTATCCCCTGAGGCAGAATCCAGCAAATGAAACAAAATAAGTGAATTTTATTTCCAAAGAAAATCATTAAAAAAAATTTAAAAATTGGTAATTTGGTCCTATGATTAGAAGTAAAGCAATGAAGGTCAAAGAGACCAGTAGTGCTTAACATGATGGTCCATTGGTGATAATATTGCAAACAACTACATTTAATGTGGATATAAAAGGGTGGTGTGTAACTTATTATGTACTAACCATTTTTCCCACTTGCTGGTCTTTGATTCTAGTGTCCCAGTGATTATTTTTTCACTTTTGTTTACTTTGCAGTCTGAGCCACTTGCTTTCTAGTCCCTCTCATTGTTTACTTCTTTAACAACTTGCATTTTGAAGCTCTTGAATAAATCATATATTCACCACTGAAAAATCAGTGGTGAATATATGACTTTGGTGGACATTGCCAGCTACTGCTTGCATTTTCCCTGGGTTCTCACCCTTTGGATGCATGTACTGTCACTCCAGGTATTGGATTTGCTTGTGCAATTCTTATGGTCAGGATACTAAAAGAGAACTTTTAAACTACCCAAGAACATATCTGAAATTCCAATAAGCAAATGCTTTAAAACAAACTCTTTACAGCTCTGAAAACAAGTACCATACCACGGGTCCCAATTCAATCTGCTAATTATTTGTCTACTTGGGCAACAGAATCCCGACTTCATTCTGCACTGATTGATGAATGAGTGTAACTCACAAAGGTTAGTCACAAAAATAAAAGTTACAGCATACAAATTGTTTATTGACATTTATTCCTTGAGACATAAAACCAAAGAAATCACTTAGTGCCATCCAATTGATATTTTTTTATTCTGGTTTTGCTCATTTCTGAATTTTCAGAAAAGATTATTCAAAATTAGACTGAAATGTGGGAAAAGAGCAGCAAGATCTGCTTATGCTGTTCCTGGGTCCAGCAGTTAATTATACCAGTCTTCAATTTCATAACTGTTCTGTCATACAAAGATTAACATACAAATAGCAAGATTTCATCCTAATTTTCCATCTCTCTGTACATACAAAGCAGCTGCTGTGGGATGAACAGTGAACCTTTCTAGGTCCAACTTTTCAGTTAACAGATTAAATGTTAAAGTGATGATGTGTATTGTACTTTAAAGAGGCTGGTACTAGCATAAAATGATGATCTCCCAATAAATGGAAAGCTTCAGTTTCCAGAGGTCAATCAATTTCTCGATAATGCAAAAGTAGCAAAGAAACTGAAATGCACACTAAATGTACTAAAATCAAAAAGGAATGTATTGTATTCGTGTACACATACAGATAACTTACACTTCTATAAAGCAATGACAAAATAAAATGTTTAATACTTATCAAATTAATATTATAGTTTCTATATAGTTGCTACCAGTTGATAACAAAACTGCAGTAAAGGAGCCAACCCCTCTCCAGATAAGGGGCAGGGAGGCTACAACCATGGAGGTGCAACACCCCTAAAGCTGGGAATGCAATTTAAAAACTGGCTAGCTCGCCCACCAGCCTCTTTTCAGCAGGTTTTGCAGGCCTAATAGCTCTTGACCGAGTACCCTAGCTCATGGCATTGACATCACAGCCTAAGCGACAATGGTGCTATTTATGATTAACTCTCTCACTCGGGGTTTTTTCCTCATTCCTCCAGTTACGGAGCATTACTTCAGCCCCTTAAGGGACATGCGCTACTACTCTATGCTTGAGAAATGCTTGGTGATTCCCTTTTTGGTTAGGCAATTCAGGAGTGGCATGTTTACCCTTGACTATTATTGCATTCAGAACATAATGTGTAATGAACCCAATGGCTTTTTTGTGCTGGACAGACTCACGGAAATTTCAAATGGAGGCAACAGCATACATTGGTTTCAATATGCAATACCCTCCCCCTAGCTTTGGAGGGGCCATGCTATCTCTCCAGCAATATGCAGTATGTTTACAGCATTTTACATTGCTTAACCAAGCTGAATAAGGACATCGATAGTCCTTACAGGAATGAAGGCAATGCCATATGTTGGTGTAAATCTGCTTCCTTCCTCTATGACTTTGGGGACCGTGCTAGCTTTGCAGCAATTAGGCAGTATATTGACAATAATATGATCGTGTTAACAATTGGAACAAGGGCTTAGATGGCCTTCACAACTTTAGGCAGCATTAAGGGTTAGGATATGGCCACTAGAGATGTGAATCGGAACCAGAATCGGTTCGGATTTCAGTTCTGATTCACATCTCTAATGGCCACAGCTGGGTTGTGGGGGAGCCCACAGCAAACAAGGTGTCGCTACTGTGTGGCATGTGGCAAGGGTTGACCATGTCCTGGGATGCTCAGCAAGTACAATGTTTAAAAGTGGCTGGGCTGAGAATACCAAGTAGCACTATATTCCTGCTCTTAAGCTGCATCGGTTGGGTGAGAGAATAACAATTTGCCTGTCAGGTCTTCTTCTTTGAAGGCTGAGGAGCTTACCATCCAAAATTGTGTTGGCATAGCTTAATGAGTCAATCCTGCTCTTTAACAGACAAGAACACTGTTGCACTGTGGATAACTAGTCTGTAACGAATGGTCGAATTACTAGCTAACCAAAGGGGCGCGACTTAGACAGCCCTGCATCCCCAATGGCAATTCATCACAACAGCATAATATTATAGAGCATGCCAATGGCAATTCATCACATCATGATACTATCACATATCTGAGAGTTGAAATTCAGTAGGTGAGGGCGTAGTCACCCCTAGGGATTTTGAGAATATATTTAGTAAGCAATGTTAATATTTAAATTGTGTACAACTGACCTACAGTGCACCATATCCATCCAATAAAAGATTTTTGTTGGTGAACAACGGTGTGGCAGAGTAGTTTAAGACAAATGCAATATGAATGAGGGGAAAGGGTGGATCAAGGGGGAGTGACTGGTTGGGTTGATTAAAACTGGGCGAGAAGCAGCGACTGAACCTGAGACGGTTGTGAATACTGAACAGATTTGAAATCAATAGCTAAGTGAATTCAGCCACTGTTTTGTTTTTTTTTAACCCTTAGGATTGTTTGAATACTTGGCAGGAGGAGCACATATTTATTGATGGCACATGTAAGATAAAAGTAGTATTCCATTATAGGTGGTATACAGCAAGCTTGCTTATCATAAACAATGTTCTCTATAGATAGCAGGATGAATTAGCCATTGCATGTGGGCAACATCATCTGGAGGCACCAAACAGACCTCTATCTCTTAACTAGTAGTTTTAGTTCTACCAAGCATGTGCAGGAGTTCCTGCATGGTCATTGCCTCATGAGTCTCTTCAGTCCATACCAGAGCTAATCTAGCTAGGTAGTCAACTCTCCAGGGAGGTGGGTGGGTATTTCATGGCTAATTCATCCTGCTATCTACGGAAAGCACCATTTATAGTAAGCAAACTTTCTTTTTCCATCGATGCATAACTGAAGTAGCCATTACATGTGGGGAGTCCCAAGCTGAGGGTTGCAGCGGAGCATCTACTGAAACAGCAACCTGGACCCTACTGTGGAAAGCAGACTACTGGGTGAACAGGCTACACAGAACCACTTGTCCTAAATTACTGGCACTCTTCAAGAGACTGATCATACAGTAATGGGATACAAATGCGTGTACTGAGGACAAAGTTGCAGTTTTGCAGACATCCTCAAGTGAGTCAGCTCACAGATGAGCCACTGGTGCAGCCATGGCTCTAACTTGATGGGCCCTGATGGTGTCTTGGGTAACGCACCACTCTGTGAACTGTCGTTAAAGCACATTATTCTGAAGTTCTTGAATAAAATCTGCATCATGATTTAACAACTGTCTGGTTGCTTTCTGTGCTCACCTATTATCACATGCATCACTTTTTATATTCTGGACTTCATAGATGCATGCCCCTTGATGCCCTATTTGATTTCCCTGATGGTGTCTGCAATCAGAGACCTGCAAGAATATAGTAGTGCTCGATATAGTCTGCCATGTAGTTGGAAAATGCATGTTTGTTAATTGCTATGCCCAGCCTGTCAGAATTGGAAGAAATCAATGGTGGGACTCGGCGGCTGCCTAGGGCGGCGTCAGTGGACGGAGTGCCGTTGGGATATGCAAGGGTGCCATTTTCAAAATGTGAAAAATATGGGGGGGGGGGGGATGAGAGAGAGAGAGTACACTGTAAGAGGGTGTCCATAACTATGTATCTATAACACAGGGTGGGTTTGGGGGGAGGGAGGAAGCAGTGTTACATTGGCCTGCCTAGGGCATTACAGACCCTTGCACCAGCCCTGGAAGAGACAAATAATTGTGAAGCCTGTTAAGGCCAAGTGCCTCAATCATAATAAGCCAAAGTTCCCTTGTAGTCCCGGGCAGGAAGGCGTTCCTCACATACAGGCTTTGCATGGCCTCAGGAAGAATGTAGGTAACATGGTGGTTTGCATAATATGAAGAACTGATAGCACTTTTGGTAGAAAGTATGAGTATGTGGGAAGCACCATCCTAGTATGGAAGAACACATATAAGGCAGATAATGAAGTGAAATCCGAAGACTGTTTACTGTATTGGCTGTATAAGTATTTTGGAAATATCTACAAACTGTGTCATGCTTTGAAAATATGATTTAAATAAAATCTATGGCCCTTGTCCACTGTAATGAGAAGTGGACAGCTGTCATACAGTGATCAGTACAATTAATTGTTATAAAGTGGGTTTTATTTCCAATCTAATGCCCATCAGGTGAAAAAGGAGCCAAGAACTTGCTCCGTGATCGTTTTGGGTATATGGACACCACCTCTGCAATATTCACTAATCAAATCACTCACTCTGCAAAGGCTCTTAGTTTATATATTGATGTCCTCTATCACTAGTTTTAACACTTCACGGTGTACATCTCTCCATTTATTAATAGGTGGAATATTCGGATTATTAATTTATTTACATAAAAATCCATCACTATGGTTGCCCCCTGACATAAGCTTAAAACGGTCGTCGATACAAGTTTTTCCAGGACAGATTTATGTATTTTTTCCTTGTTTGGTGAAAAATGTATGACTTGATAGTCTTCTTTTATTGATTGACTTACTTTTTATTTCAACAATTTTTCACCACTTTGTTTTTGGCATATAATCCTATTAATGCCTGTTCAGGATACAGTTTGATGCAACAGCATAATGTGCTAGTATGAAGTATGTTTTGATAAAGTTCTTTAATCCTCAAAATGTGTTAATTTTCTATATAAATCCCTATTTTAGTGGTCACTATATAGAGGCACAACTGTAACATAAGCTATTTTGTAAATGCAAACAGTATGAGAGATCCAATGTATAGTTTTACATTACATACTGAAAATAATGCTACCAATGATGATGAACAAGTGATAAAAACCTATTATCACTGGGTGGAAAGTTAGACCTGATCTTTTCGTAAAGTAAATATTTTAACAAAGAATTAATCAATCACTGTGTTAACATAACTCAAGGAAAAATGTTTGTCAGTATAATTTGACAAACTCTTCAAACAAATATCAAGCTACCGCTTGTCATAAAAATTATAAACACACATTCATGTTTAATATCATTTTGTACACATGAACCTTATTACACTGAACTAGGATGAAACATTTTCCACAAATAATCCGCTGAATCAGTACTGCTAGTGCCCACAAATTACTAGTTATTTACCAAGGAAGAAGCACCCTGATCAATAAGCCCTAACAAATTAAATAAAAATATAACCGATCAGACCGGGGCAGATGAAATAGATATATTCCTTTGTATCGGCATTCTCCTAAGGACAGAGAACAAGTTAGTTATAAAACTATATACTTAGACGGTAACTTTGATAACCGGCCTGCGGGTGCACATGTACAAGTGTATGCCAGCTCGCGCCAAAGGACACAGCCAATTTATAATATATGCACATATGGTATAAAATAGGCTATATGCGCGTTCATGTTCGCATAATTTTATACGGATGCGTGCATGTGCACGCAAATGCCGTCTTTACCATGTAAATGGGGGTATTTTTTATTAACAATAAATCACGTGATCCCCGATATCGGAACTGAAGCGCTGTGGCAAATTCTAATGTAAACAACCTGAATGCCAAAAGTGCTCACAATATGTATAAGACATATGTTCTACCTTACTCCATTTTTTCTCCGCAAATTTCAGAGTTAATTTTATACCATTGGCCGACTTTAAAAATGCATCCAAACTTTCACACGCGACCTACAACTTCATATAGTCGAGGTAAAAATTTAAAAGATTTGTTAATCCACTCCTATTTACCCGATTCATCTACAGCTCCTGATTGTACCACTGGCGGGCACTGGACTTGCAACAAATGTTCATTCTGCAATCAAGCTATCACTGGCACTACATGGACAGACCTTACAGGGAAAATCCACACAGCTTATGATTATACAGATTGTGCTTCTACCAATGTAATTTACATGCTACAGTGTCCATGTCCCCTCCTTTATGTAGGTAGAATTAAGTGCTGTATTAAAACTAGACTTACGGAACATCGTAGCTGTTTAACTACCTCTAAACTTCAAGCCCCGATTGTATCTCACTGTATTCAATATCATCACAGCTTTCAAGATATTAAATGGCGTGTCACTGAATCAGTTCACATCAATCCAAGAGGTGGTAATGTTAAGGCTATTCTCAATCGCAGAGAGCAACAGTGGATCTATAGATTGAATTCAGTCTATCCTAATGGCTTAAATATCGCTGTCGAGTGGTACACATTAATTTGATTACGATCATTGATGTCATTAATGATGACACTTCTGCATGTTTATAAGGCTGGCGTTTCTGGCACTGTCACAGGAACAGAATGTGGGAACGCCATATTTAAGCTTTAAAAGACTACAAATACAGTAAGTTCATCAGCTGCTTAAATTCAAGAGATTTTGTCTACCTGAATTCAATTGATTGTATTTTTATATTCTTGATATTTTCACACATAAAGCTTTAAGATAATATATATCTTTTCTACTTCTTAGACGCTGATATTTAGCCCTTGATAAAGAAAAGCATCGTTCGAAACATGGACCCATGTCGGGCGTGTTAAGAACGGCTTCAAAACCAGCGGTGACTTTTAAGGCAAGTTACATTCACTGAGCAAATTTGAAAACTCTTAAAAAAAATATTCATTGACATTGACCGATGATTAAAAATAAGGCGGAGTCAGACAGCATCTCGCTCGTACAATGAAGCCTATTATGACTGGTCAACTTTAAAAATAAGCATCTTTCACATATTTGTGAGCACTTTTGGCATTTGGGATTGTTTATTAGCCATACACACCAGAGCAATTACCAGTTCCCCCAATTCGTTCCCAGTTTGCCCAGGTAAAGGATAGGACTTCCTAACCCCCCCCCCCCCCCCGTTAGTCTGTTAGCCCCTCCCCTTAAAACCCCATTGACCAGCCTAGTTTTTTTTGTTTTAGGTCTTACACACCATCCATAGTAGAAATAAAGTTACTCGGTAGAGGATCCCGGCCCATGCTTGGGTGCGTATTTACACTCTGGTTTCATTCATAAATCCTGGAATGCTCAGCCGCGCCTCTTTTTCGTGAAAAAAATTGTGCGCACATACCAAGAGATACACGCATATGCGGGTGCCTTTTAAAATCTGCGTGGTGCATGCCGGCCTGACTTCTGGGTGTATCTCCTGGCTTTGGCACACTGCAAGCTTTTAAAATTCACCTTTAGACGTGTAGAGCCAAAAAAATGTTAGGGGTTTTTTTTCCCCCCCATTTTTGTTTTTGTGAACACTAATTGAAAAAAATGATAGCACATCCTTATTATTCACTAATTCCTTTGGAGAGATGAGGAAAAAAGAATGGAATGATACAATCACAACAGACAGCGTGCACCAAACATGGAGCTCTGAAGAAAGCTGAAGTTTGGGGTTCTTGGCTAAGGCTCACTGCTTCAAACATTCAGCTAGGTTTTTTGGTTTTTTTTGGGGGGGGGGGCAGGGGTATCCCCTGGGTAGTTACAAATTCAAGTTCATTAGTCCTATACCCTCGGTTGAAGCAGGTTTAAAAAACAAAACAAAAAAAAAAAAAACCCACCAGGAAGAAACTATCAGGCTCCCTCTACCTCATAAAATAATGCATTGCATTAGTTGAATTTGGCTACAATGATTTCTTTTTTAAAATCAAAATGTGTTCCTACATAAAAATCTATTCCTCATTCATTATGCAGTAATCAGAAAATCATAGAACTTAAAAAACTTTAATGTGAAATTGAAATGGCTCCTTTTATGTTATTAGCCAAAACATTCCTTAAGCAATACCTCTGCCTTGCTGCTAGGCATTAACCACAAAGTGTTTCACCTGACATGAGGCACTGAATCTGAGCCGTTCATAATGGCAATATCCCATCTCAAACCATACAAAGAATAAACTATAGTTATATCACTGAATCTTCTACCGTGTATAAAGCACTGCTCCAAAGCAAATAAATGCTATTGCGCAAAGCATGGAACTTACTTGAGGCAAGGAATGAGAAATGACCAATCAGCCCTGCCTGGATGCAAGACAACATAATGAACAAGATACAATGCCAGCTACCTATTCAGATTTGATCACCATCAATAATACAAGAAATACTCTTACCATAAATTTATACGAAAGATGGTGGTGAAAATTAGTAATTTAGACACTCACAAGACTATATATTCCTAGAATTCTGTTACTGTGAACAGAGCCATACACAATAAATAATAGACCTACAGGATCCCAGGTCCCAAGAGCTCACCAGTCTGTGCTGAAGACGATTAAATATGGAGTTTCAAATCATGATCCCTAGTTCTACAGCTTCTGTGAGGTCTTACCAAAGATCTGTAAAAGGAGATGATAATGGCACGGTACAGACCTTTGGTGAGGACTCATATGAGTACTGTGTTAGTTCCGGAGACCGTATCTCAAAAAGAATAGAGACAGGATGGCAGCGGTCCAGAGAAAGACAACCAAAATGGTGTGCAGCCTGCACCAGAAGAGACTGGACGACCTAAATATGTATAACCAGGAGGAGAAGAGGGTCAGGGGGATATGAAACAGACTTTTAAATACCTGAAAGTTATTAGTGATACACAAAAATCAAACATTTTCCGATGGAAGGAAAGCTATAGAACTAGGAAGTAATGATATGAAACTCCAAGGAGATTGCCTAAGGATCAATGTCAGCGAATACATCTTCATGGAATGGGTGCTGGAAGCATGGTATGTCTTCCAAGAAGAGGTGATGAAGATGAGAACGGTAATGTAATTCAAAAGAGCATGGGATAAACCCTGTGGATCTCTAGAGACTATAAATGATAGAAATGAAGAAATGGGGATAACCTATGTTACTTTAGGTGTAACATTTCTTTATGAAGCGGCAGTTACTACCCTAACAGAAGGCCTGGGGGTAACCGGCACGGAGTGGCAGTTACTAGGCAGACTGGATAGACCACTTGGATTTTTATCAGTCGTGATTTACTATGATATTAAACACTATGAGCCTGCAAGGCATTTTACAGAATTAAATAAATATTATCTTTCATGTCTTCACACTATTATTTGCCACCTCGCTGTACATGCACTGGGTCACTGAACCCTGCCAAATCAATGTTTTAAATTAGCTATTTTCTTAGACTATGCTACATAGTTTGTAGTTCATTTTTGGTCACAAGCAGTAGAGACACTGATAAAGACCCATTCTGTGTTTTTCACTGTCAGGCCGATGCAATCCAGTGCGCTGCAGACAGCACATGGATCAACATGCGATTGGATACGCATCCATAACCCTCCATGCGAAACAGGGGTTAGCACATTCAAAACGTGCATCCAACTGAGCGCGTAGCTAATAGCCTCAACTACATGTACTTGATGAGTGCTATTAGCTAATTCCTGTGATCCAAAAAATTTCTCGCGGGGCCAATGCACCCTTGAATTGCGGCATATTTTACGCCAACCCAGGGCGTGCTCAAGGGTGCATTGTAAAAACCCAAAATTTCTGCTTTCTGTGATCCCTCCTACTAGTATCGCGGCGATAGTAAGTTAAGAGAGACCACCAAACGCAGAATCATTAAAAAAAAAACAAAAAAAAAACTGTTCAAGTCCAGGGCGTGTATATTATGGGTGTATATTGAGCCAGTAACAGGAGAAAATTGATGCTTGTACTGAGCATCCATTTCCTAACCCACTGACAGCCACCTTTCCTGGGTGCCCGATGCAGAGCATGTGCTAGGGACGCACAATTTCCCCTAGCGCCTCCTTTTTACCACGACAGCTAAATTTAATAAAATCAGGAGCTTGGGAGAGGTGGATCAGCATGTGTTAGGAGACTGAGTGCCTGTTTTACACGCGCCCATATTGCATCGGCCTGTGTATCCTTTCGCCAATCAACTCCAGCATGAAGTCCATTGCAGCAGGAATACAGACACAGCAGAAAGGTGGTGTGCAGGCAGTGGGTCTTGGAGCATTCAGTACAATGGATACCTCTGAGAAGCTCAAATGCAACTCACTCAAGTGTTCCAGGACTGAAGCCTGGCACATAATTAGATGACTAAATAGATACACATACACTAGAAAATATATCTTGGAGACTGATGCAATAAGAGGTGCTGCATACAGTTTAATTCACAGTTGTGTGCCTAACTTTACTGCCGATGCAGCAACAAGCCTTGCAAACAAAAAATATATGCATAGAACTGTGCGCGCTCCTTAGTGCCCTCGCATGAAAATCCCATGCTAATGAAGGCATTAGCTGTTATCCCCAGAGCACAGAGGTATGCTGGCTTACATCATGTTTTCTTAGTGCTGGAAACAACTCCTATTCCGAGGTGAGGTGAAGTTTCCAAGCTAATGGTAGTCTATGGGCAGAAGCTGGAGTTACGGTCCTGGGACTCATAGTCAGGATTTTATGCGAGAAAAACATGCATTGTGCACAAAAAGCATTTTTTCTGTACACAAATCATAGTTTTGTGTGCAAAATAATGATTTTTATGCTGAAAATGTGTTCATAAATAACATTTTTCTTTGCACTGAGCTTTTTCTTTCTGCACATTTTCCATTCTGCGTACGTTTTAACTCCTGATGCATTAACATAGAAACATATAGAAACATAGAAATGACGGCAGAAGAAGACCAAATGGCCCATCAAGTCTGCCCAGCAAGCTACGCACTTTATCCATTTTTTTTTCCCTTTTTCTCTCTCCCACCTGTTACTATTGGCTTCCAGTACCCTCCAGCCCTAATTCCCCTCCACCCAATTTAGAAAGCATACCATTAGCTTACCATTAGCATACCATTAGCTTACCAGACAGAGTGAAAATAAAAATTTAGCTTGTGCATTAAGAAACAGTTAAGTAAATTTCAATGCAGTTTTAACCTTCAGTTTATTACATCAGCCCCTGGGAGATTCCCGAGTAGAGATTCATCAAGCCATATTCAGCAGTAAAAAGATCCGATTCACATTAAAGACTCAAAGAAGAAGAGATAATCCAGAGCAAAAGTGTTTCAGGTCATCATGCACCTTTATCTCAAGGTGAGAGAAAATCATTTGAAACATTAAATCAATGAAATCAGTAGTCATGTGAACTTTGTCAGGTTGGTTGCTGTACAGATTTAATTCAAAGTGCAGACATAGAAGCCAATGTACAAAAATTGGAAAAATTACACATCGAACACTCAAATGCAAAACATTTCACATTGTGCACTAAAATACCAAACAGTGCATGCCATTTTAAGTTTTAGCATGCAAAGTGATCTTTATGATTTTTGTTTTGCTTTGCAATCAAATTCTGTGCAGTTTTATGCATGCAAACGTTTACTGAACGTTATCCATCTAACTCCAAGTTATCCATTTAGATGTTTAGTTTTGAATACTGACCTCACAGATTTTAGGAAAAATTTTGGAGAAAAACTATGCAAGCTATTTTTCTATTGGGCTCATCTGCACGGCAATCTGGTAGAAGAATGGCAAACACTAAATCATCAATACTACGCAAAATTTGTCTCCCGTTAGTAAATCAACCTCCATTTTGTTGGCAAGAAACCTAATTACAAAGTTCAAATGTTCTTTCACCAATGCTGTGAACTTTGCAAAGTCCCTATCACTATTTATCTAGCTGTAACTGGGCGATACCCACAAGAACAACAAGTATTAACTGATCTCATCTTTGGCACCTTCCATGAAAATCCTCTCACCAGAATTATACTGCCAGTCATCCACTCCCAAAAAAATGACTCCCAAATATATTTCAGAATTACTAAACTATACAGCCAGATGAGATTTGGATCTCCTGGAAGGTGCAGTAAAAATCCAAATGAACATTTTCTGGGAACATCACCAGCCAGATTCTGGCTACAGTTTTAGATCTGAATTAAAACATTCAATTGTGACTATTCACATTGGATCGCAATATGTAGAGCTGGTACAGTACATACTAGAATACAAGAAAACTCAGACTGATACTGTAAGACAAGAGCAAGAAGTGATATATTTGACCGGCTACAATTCTATCGGTCTTCTCAATAGTTAAAAGAAGTTCAATGCTGCCCTACATTTACATACATTATTTCGCCTTTGACTTGATGTTTATCCTTTTTTCCCCTCCTTGAGGTAAATGAAATGGGCTCTCTCTCCACACCCACCCCCTCCCCCCTGGCTAATGCTCGGCTGCAAAAGCACTAGACAGACTCCTGTTCTCCTCACCAGTCAAGATCCAGTGTTTACCCAGCACGAAGGTGTAAAGTGGTGTGAAATAACGAAGGAAAACAGCCAAGAAATGTCCGGTTTTTATTAGAAAAGATGCATATTTTAACTTGCAAGTAGTCAAGGGATCTATTGCAACACTCTAGGATGCGCAGCACAACTAAGATGAGGTATAAAAGCAGTTATGCAAGATGAGATCAAATATTAATTAAACAAAATGACAACCTAATCATTTGTATACGATAAAGTCAAATAAAATCAGCAAACCAATATGACTTGCACACAATAGTCTATTCAGCCATACTTGAAGTACAAGGTAAGTCTTTGATGCCATTAACCCCGAACGACAGACACTTAAACTGATATTACCTACTCTAATTAACTAGCTGCCTGTCTCCCAACAATGATGCAAGTTTTGCTGAAAGATAGCACTGGCACTGTACTCCACTTCAACTTTGCCCTGGTGACATCAAATCCTATTACAGCTAAATTAACAGTTGTGAAAATTTTTGGCCTGCTAGCCCCATACTGCATAGCCTTTAAATGCCATTTCAGTTTCTATCAAGGCAAGAATCAGCAGCTGTAATTTTTTAATACAGCTGCAAAACAATGGGACCCATTAATAGCTGAACCTCTGACAGCACTATTCACAATGATTTATGAGTTTGTGTATAATTTGATTATTCTATTAATTTTGCCGATTACTGTTTCAGCTAATACAGTGGAGGTCACTTCCAAAATAAATCTTCATTACCTTCCACAGAAAGTTACTGCCCGCAACCAGTTGTTTTCTTTAATTAAACACTAGTGTAACAGGAAAGAAAATAGGCTTCAGGCAGTCTGCATCTGTCGCTGTAACACAGCATCCAGCACTATAACAAATTAATATGAAGCAACCCTGATCCTAATCACAGAAAACAGAATGCCTGTCTTCACATCATGTCCTCATTTTAAACCCAGAAAACAACAAAATGCACTGTGTCAAAGCTTCCAACACAGATTAACTATCATTATTTGAGATACTACAGCAAAAGCTCTGATAAATCAGCCTTTTATAACCCAGCTTCACAGCATACACAGATTTGCCCTAGAGCAGGGTTTCAATTTGAAGAGCACATGATCTATCTTCCTTGTCTCAAACCTGCGTATAAGAACATAAAAGCCCAGTTCTTGGCATACTTGCATGCTTTTCTGTAGTTCAAAGATTTATTTTTTGCCCTTTTCTAAAGATGAATACTGTATACATGGCACCGCAAGCCTTGGAGGCAGATCAAAGAGAAATCATACCAAAGCCCTGACTTGACTATATTAACCTCTTTCAGTTTATTTTTTTCTTAATTTTTAACGCAGAGAAAATGCCATGTCCTGGATTTGTTGTTTTGTTTCCTGAATATCCTTGGAACGTCAGCATTCGATGCAGTACTGTGGTGTCATGTAAAAACAAACAGGGAAAAAAAATAAGAGAAGAAAATTTGGAAGAGAGGCATTCATATCCAAAGATTATTCTCAATGCTCATTTGACTAAAAAAAAAAAACAACAAAAAAAACCCAACCCAAAAAAAAAACAACTAAATGAAGATAAATGATTTGATAAAGCACTACAAAATCATTAAACTCCCCTACCCCAAAGAAAATGAAACCAGTCTTTGTCCGTGCTGCTACATACCAGAATTCAAAATTCCGTCCATAGAGATAAATGTTTAGTACTTATCCATTCAATATCAATGTTTACATTCATGAAAACTGCACACATTCTACAGAGACTTCTTTGCAATTAGGGGGCAAGGGAAAAGTCAACTACTGTCTTTGGTACTGCACCAGGACATAGGGAGGGTAATTCTCAAAAGGACTTCTGTGGATAAAACAGTGCTCTAACTGCAAAATAAAATGGCCCTTTAAAAAATTACATGCATGCACACAGTATGTGCGTATTTTTAAAAATATGCACATAAATTCTCTTGGCAAAACTATATGCACCAAATAGATGTAATTGTGTGAGCGTAGATTTGCGATTTTACAAAATTGGACAAACTGGATGGACCTTGCAGCCCTCACCTGCCATTAAATACTCAGATTCTATTATATTCAGGCCTTGCTGTTGCGCTCCTGCCCCGAACGGGTCCCCTTCACCGACCACGAGGCTTAGCCGGCCTGCCGATCTTACCTCGCTCCGGGCGCCGTCCTCATCCGCTCCGGGCTGATTGCCCCGCCTCCACCGACGGACAGCCAACCCTCGACGCTCCAGCGACAGCCGGCCTATCAAGGCAGCCCGCGCTGGGATTTAAAAGTCCCTTCCGTCCAGGCGTCACGCGCCTAGCGTCACGCGCCGAAGGAGCGCGACAAAGGGGCCTGCCCCTTTGAGCGCCCCTTCGAGCAGCCCTGACGAACGGCACCAAACATTGATTTCAGTCCCCACTCCTCAACACGCCGTCGTCCACCCTATCAACTAACCCGCGAGATCTACATCAAGGACAGCCCCCGCTGCATCACTGCCCAGCTGTGGACAAAGGGCTAAGTAAGAAAGAAAGAAGGACTTAGAAAGAAGACACTATTGCTAGGGTAAGAGTACGTTCAGTCTTGGCTCTGCCCTTCACGCTGTGCTCCGACCACTTAATTCAGCACTGTGAGTTTGCACTCTCTTCTACTGTTTTTCTTCCATCTAATGTACACAACTCAACTACTGTTCTTTATTGCTAAATACGTTTTCAAGTACCTCCCGTCCCCCTTCTGTCATCTTGCTCAAAAGGTCGCGCCTGATCTAATCCGACCAGGTCCCCCTCACCCCCCTCTACCCATTCACAAATCTACACCCCCGCCTCTGCCCTGTCCACTTCATGATAGCTTAAAACAACCTATTCACTACTCACTAACCTCCCCCCCTAACTCTTTCTATTTCCATTCACACACCACCCACCAACACCTCACATTACAACATGCATCAGCACCAGATCACCATACTCAAATATAACAAACGCAGACCCAACACCCCCCTATACCCACGACACCAGTCACATATTAGAACAATCCTCCCCACTATGATCTCCCCCCCCCTTACCCAAATCATCGGCCTCACTGCTCTATCCCTCGTCCTACTTAATGTCCAATCTCTAAACAAAAAGATACCTCTCCTCTGCAACCTTCTCACCGACCAAGACCCAGACATCTGTGCTATAACAGAGACCTGGCTAAAGGAATCTGACTCTGTTCTCTTAAACCAATTTCCTTCCGAAACTTACGACATTTTCTCCATCCCTAGGCCGAAAAGGAAAGGAGGTGGTTTACTTTTAATCATAAAGAAAAAATTTAACATGATTCTCCACACTATCCCGCCCCCGCCAAAAATTGAAATAGGCCTATTCAAATCCCCTTTTTTACAATTATGCCTTATTTATGCCCCTCCAGGTATCCTACATAACAACCCTTCAACCCTCATTGAATACATTGCAACAAACATCTCCATCAACAC